>NC_138554.1:9972911-10025411 GCF_964273705.1 Natrix helvetica | reverse complement strand
AGATCTTTTTCTATCCATCATCTCTCGCCCTTTTGGAAGTTTCACTTCCTCTCTTTTTAACTTGCCTCCCATGGGTCCTCATATTCAACCCAATCATTATCTCCACTCACGGGTCTGTCAAATCCTCTGTCTTTTTTCCAAAAATACTTTTCGCTTTACTGGGTTCCATTTTTCTGCCACCTAATATATGTTCTCCCAACTTTATCTTATATCTCTTAAAGAATAGGCCACAGGAATCTTTACCAGATAAATGGACAGAGTGAGGCTTAGAGCCCATCCCTTCAGAATGGTGATCTACTATTTGCAATACAATTCGAGCAGGCCTTGTTAAAATATTCATGACTGGGAGAGACATGGGAACAAGGTCAGCCGATGAATATGCATAGCAACTAAGTCAGCCAATGGGAACTTAAACAGAACTGAGTCTGTGCAGAGAATTGAAACAGAAACTTAAGCAGTCTGCTGCTCTGTGAAGTAAACTAGCAGTCCTTCTGGTCTGCTGAAATGAATCTAACTGCTTGTGTTTGCCTGTAACTCTCCTGCTTTCTGTTTACTTGTTAGAACCACCTGTTGGTATTGTACACTTATTCATCTATTCTTATGTATATAAAGAAGTTAATGAATCCAGCTGCATCAGTTATCTGTCTGTGCTTTCTGGATTTGAATTATATGCAACAAACTCTGACAGGCCTTGACTTATGATCACAACTATGAGCAGAATTGTTATTGTTAAGTTGTTCTGGTCATAAGTGAAGACATCCACATGACCAGACCTGATTTCCCCCCCCCCCCCAATTTTTAAAAGCAGTTGTTAAGCCGATCATGTGGTCATTAAGCGAATTCACTCTCCCAAATGGGCATCTTTTGCCGAAAACTGACGAAAACCATTGCAAATGTGATCCCTGGATGCTGCAACTGGTTGCAAATGTGGGAGCTTCATCACTGGAGGCTTTCAAGAAGAGACCGGACTGCCATCTGTCAGAAACTGTGGAGGGTTTCCCGCTTAGGAGTGTGTGTGTGGGGGGGGTTGGACTATATGACCTACAAGGTCCCTTCCAACTCTGTTAAATCTGTTAAAAATGTGAGTCGATTGGCAAGTATCTAACATGTGGGGAAAAGAGAGCAGCGCAACATTTTCCGACAGTTAGGAGTGTTTTACAGGGCATAAAACTCACTTATTTCTGAGGTCACTGTAGCGCCAATGGGTTGTTAAACAACCGATTGTGAGTCGAGAACTACCTGTAGTCGATGAGTCAGATTTCACCCCTGGGAACATTGCAACAACTTGTTGGCTGCCGAAAGGAGACAACACAATGCTGGCAACAGCTGGAACAAGATGTATTCTGCATCATGAAGATACAGCAGGGGTAAAAAAAAAAAGTCACCAGGACATATCTGTGCTTGGGAGTGGCTCTTATTTTGCTTTATTCCATCGCTAAAAACACAATTTACAATTATGTCTTGTCTTATTGGAGGGTGGGGGGAATCAGAATCCACTGACGTACACACGGAAAGTTCGTACACACTTATATCAGCACAAAATTCACCCACCATTAGGATACTCTGTCTCCCTAGTGCCACGTGAGTTGGAAAAGTAATATTAATCTGTGGATATAGCTCGGATCATAATTCAGGCGTGAAACACCCAGTCCCAAGCTGCAAATAAAGATGACTCTCAACTTAAAATGATCTCATTTTCTAGGGGGGAGCGGGGGGAGAACCCCGCCAACACAACTCCTTAGAGTGTTCAACAAAACTCTGCATGTTTTGATCGTTCTCGAAGCAGAATAACAGAGTTGGAAAGGACCTTGGAGGTCTTCTAGTCCAACCCCCTGCAGAGACAAGAAACCCCGTGCCGTTTCTGACAAGTGGTTGTCCACTCTCTTCTTAAAAACCTCCAGTGTTGGAGTACCCGCGACATCTAGAGGGAAGTCGTTCCACCGATGAATTGTTCTGGCTGCCAGGAAAGTTTCTTTTTTTTTTTGAAATTTTTTTATTGTTTTAATTAAACAAAAACACACACACACAAAAGAATCATCCTTCATTACATCTTGTAGAAAGCGTGTCGATTGGTTACAAATAGATTTCGTGCGTTACTACGACAATCATTATTTATAATTCCTTCATATTGAATTGTACATTTTAAATCAAAAACCTTTATGTATTTTGCTATCAAAGTACCATCATTCTCATTTGACTAGAATTGTTTAAACGTGTTTTTATCTAGAATCATTTGTATTTAAAGACACAACCACCTACTGGCATTCGTTAGCTATTTCAATAAACCTCCAATAATTACCCTTTAATAACATATTCCTTTTTTCCCCCCCAACTCACTGTTCAAGGCTTATATCTAATTACTTTTACAAATGCCAACACATGTAGAAAACATTAAACATTATCCATTAACATTTCCTGGTGGTTATTATAGTTACCTAAACATTTTTTACTATTCATATCACATCTCCTCTCATCTGACCCAAGAAAGATTACATCTTAATAATAAAATCTAAACAAAAATGTGTTAGTAGAGTTGATAAGTACCCGAGAAAGATTACATCTTTATAACAAAATCTAAACAAAAATTTATTAGTAAGATTGATAAATCTTTTTCCCAGGTCCCAATTTGTAGTTTATATCCAAATTGTTTTTACTAGTTGAAATTATTATTTCATTATTATTATTATCATAATGAATTATTTGTTAACGAATACACATTTAAAAAAAAATCTAAAAACATCTAGAAAATCCTACTTGTTAGTCACCCAAAATTAACTAAGTTTTTAATTATCAACATTCATTATCAACCTGTATCTTTTGCCAGGAAAATTTCTGAAGGGTCAATCCATGTCAAGTGGTCTAGAGCTCCCTGCTCAACCATCACGGATTTTGATGAAATTTCGTAATATTCCGATACCTCTTTATCTTTTAATTTTAGAGTTAATTTGTCCATCTCTGTGCAGTCCAGTGTTTTTTTTAATCATTAATTCTTCCGGGGGAGTAGTAGTTTGTTTCCAGTATTGAGCAAAGGCAATTATAGCTGTAGTTGAGGTGCAGGAGGCGGTGAACGTGGTCACCTCATGGCTGCTGCTATGTTGCGCGTCGCTGGACCTGCCCCTCTTTTTGTGGCGGCCATTAGTGAGACAGAAGGGGCGCGGTGGCTAGAGTTGCGGGAGTGACTGTTAGGTAAGGGCATATGGAGTGCATGGGGCATGTTCCCCCCTCCCTTCCCTCCCCTCCGGCCTCGCCTCGCCTTTTCATTTCATTTTGTTTGCGTGGCAAGCAACCAAAGGAAATGGCAGGGACGGCCGCGCATGCGTTTCAATATTTTGGGGGAGGGCTTATTTTCAGGGGAGATCTTATTTTAGCGCATGCGCTCCGAAGCCCGATTGGACTTATTATCCGGGGAGATCTTATTTTAGGGGAAACAGAGCACATTAAAGAAAATAATAAAAACATTCTCATGAGCGATCGCCATCTAGATAAGTTGGACCAAAGTTAGCCAAAAATGACAGCAGCTCGGAAAAAAAATATTAAAGTTTGCCTTTTTTTATTTCTCTGGAAGGGAAGGTATGAGACAGGTGAAACTTTGCGCGCAATAACTTAGCAACCCAAGGTTTTCGAATGTAAAATTTCATTCTCCTACCGCTTTCCCAAAGTTCGCAAATTGAGTGTAAAGTTGAAGGTTTTTGTAAAAAGGCCAAAAATAGGGCATTTTCAGCCCGCTTTTATGGAAAAAAAAAAAGACCTCCTGGAAACTCTGTAACACTTTACCAATGTTCTCACCACATTTCATCAAAATCTGTGATGGTCGATTTATTCTTGAACATTCTTGCTATTCTCGTCGGGGATAGGTGCCATCTATAAAACATCTTATACAAATTTTCTTTACATACAATGTAAAGAATATACATTGGCAATGTATATAAGCTATGATTACTTTACTGTTACTTTAAATGATTCAGAGATGTAATTGGTTTGTTACCTCAAGCAGCTATAAGAGGGAGCCAGAATGGCTGTTAGCTCTCTGTTTTGTTAGATGCTGATCGTGGATACTGTTGATACTGCTCGTGAGTTACTGAGTCTTGCTACTGTTAGCTACTTTGTGAGTTAAACTGAGAATATTGATAACTGAATTACTAAACCATGTATGACTTTGACTGTTAACCGGACTCTGAATACTTCTATATTTCTACATAGTAAACTACTACATTTTTATACTATTCAGTGTCTCTGTATGCTGGTTTGTGCGTGTTCTACCATATCTCATTACGCTTCTCTGCATACTCGCTCTTCTAATGAGGAGCTTCATTACTTAACAAGTACCTATCAAAATTTTATCTAACTCAGTCACTTTATCATGGAAACCTTCTATTTTGAAATCTTTATCATATCTAGAATGTATTTGCACCTATGAAAACCAGTTCATCTTAAATATCTTCCTTTTCCAGTTCTTGCACAGAATTAAGTTCATGCAAATTTAAGTTTGCATTCAATATTTCACCATAGCTAACTGTTTGTTCCTTTTTGTATGCTATTGGATATGAAAAAGCTTCAATACTTGATAACCAGGCTGGGATTTTAAAAATAGTGTTGCCGTTTAATCTTCTCCCAATTGAATAACAAAGCCTCACATGTGTAACGTCTTCTAAAATACCCCAACGTTTTAGTTCCCTTGTACCATCAGAAAGCCTGCCATCCCAACAGCAAATCATGTCCTCCTACAGTCAATAATCTAGAATGTCTTAATGTTATCCATTCCTTTACCCACATCAAACTTGTTGGGCACTTTTCTGAAATCAGACCACTTGAGATGGAATGGTCCTGATGCCAATTTCGGGCACCTTTAATTCTGTCTGGTGAGAAACGTCTTCCTTACCTAAGTTCCGTTAGACTCACCTCTTGCATTTTCCTCTCTTCTGGGCTGATGTTTTCCAAAACGCCACTTTCTCGCACCGCCGGCAGCTCCTGCCAAAGGGTGCTATGAGGGACGGGGCCCTGGGGTCCCGTTGACCCTTCCCCGGGAGAAGGGGCTCCGTAGTCCGAGCTGCTGAAACTGCTGTTGCGTGGCACCGTTTGCCGCTTGATCTCCTTGGAGATGACAGCCTCGCGATAGGTTTGATACAAAGGCTCTGCGAGACAATGGAAGGCAGAGAAAGACACAACACAATGAACTTCGGTGAGGGAATAACGGGCCATGACTAAATGAACGACGATTGTCCTCGACTTGCAACTGCAATTGAACCCTAAATTTCTTTTGCTAAGGAGGAGAGTGTCAGCGTTACAAATGGCATCCAAAAGTAAATCAGAATCCAAGGCAAAGTATTGCACAAAATTCCTATTTATTAAGAGAGCCATGTTAGCACATCTGGGAAAACCCAAATCTGAAGGCTTCCCGGTTTTCCCCACCTAGTTGAAAGTTCAAGATCTTGCCCCCACACCCACAAGTCCATCCCATGGTCCAATCTCCCACTGCCGTGCTGGCAATTCCACCCATCCAGCTCCGGTCAGGTGCAGAGATGCAGAGACAAAGGATGACCTTGGCTTTCTAGAAAGAATGTTGTTATGGCTACATAGTATGTAACTCCTTACAATCCCCCCTCTCATTTTCCCACAATAGAAAATGCATAGTAGAATAATAGAAAAAAATGGCAGGCCAAAGATCCAAAAGAAAAGATGGCTGCAGGCCTGACGGAGAGTTGTGAAGTGAGTTTTGAACCAGTCTACATGTCCAGTCGAAGCATGCATGCCTGCCAGTGGTGGGTTCCGGATCCTGGTGCAACTAGTACAGTGCAACAAGGCCTGGTGTCCTCCACATGAACGTGCGCAGTGCACGGATGCATCCTTACCTCCTGCGACACCTCCGCGACGCTCCAGCTGCTCAGTGGAGCGTCATGCAGAAGCGCCGAAGAGCTCAAATACAGGTAAGGAGGGCGGGGAGGCAGGTGGGCCCTCCGGAGCACTGTACCGGAACGGTACCGGGTGCTCCCGGCAGTCACCGGTACGTCCGTACCACGGTGTACCGGCTGCAACCCATATTCCCAGTGCTGGGCGAACCGGCAGTAACAGTAAATGAATCCCACCTCTGTTGTAGTTGCTAAATTAGCGACACAGTTGTTCGGTGAATCTGGCTTCCCCATTGACTTTGCTTGTCAGAAGGTCACAAGAGGGGATCACATGACACTGGGACTTACAACCGTCACAAATATGAACCTGTTGCCAAGCATCCAAATGTCGATCGCGTTTTGATCACATGGGGATGCAGCAAAGGTTGTGTGAAAAATAGGACACTTTTCTCAGTGCTGTTGTAACTTTTTTTCCCCCCTTCAATACATCTTGCGGAAAGCGTGTCGATCGGTTGCAAATAACTTTGGTGCATTTCTTCCATAGTCGTTACTTGTAGTTCGTCATAGATTATACACTTTAAATCAAAAATCTTTATATATCTTACCATCAATATATCACAATTCTCATTTGACCAGAATTATTTGAAGGTGCTTCTGCCTGAACTTATTCATACTTAAAAACACAACCACATAATGGCACTTGCTAGCTATTTCAAAAATCCTCCAAAAACATTACAGTTTTATGACATATTCTGAGTAAAAATCAATTCATAAAGATTCTAAGCTTTCCCCCCCCCCCCCCGCTGTTTAGAATATTATATCCAAGTTGCTTTTACCAATACCAGAGCATGTATATATTATTAAATAATATCCATTAACTTTTCCTTGTTGCTATTGTAATTAGCTAAAAGTCCTTTACTATTTATATCCCGACTCCTCTCATCACAACCAAAAGTGCTTTGAACCGCCATTAAACGAATGGTTGTTAAGTCGAAGACTATCTACATGTCATTTAAAAAAAAAATCCTTCAAGGTTTCAATCATCCAGGTTTTGCCCCAGAGTTCTCAGAAAGCTATCAGCTTCCTGTTAAATATTATAAGTGTACCTGAAAAAAACTATTTTAAGTTGTGTGAAGGAAAGGGCACAGTGCAGTGTTTGCAATGACCTCAGCCATTTTAAGATGTGTGGACTTTAACTCCCAGAATTCCCCCACCCAGTTTTGCTGGCTGTGGAATTCTGGGAGTTGAAGCCCACGCATCTTAACAGAGTTGAAACAGAAACTTTGTGGTGGCTGGCTTGGAATTCTGGGAGTTGAAGTCCATACATCTTAACAGAGTTGAAACAGAAACTTTGTGGTGGCTGGCTTGGAATTCTGGGAGTTGAAGTCCATACATCTTAACAGAGTTGAAACAGAAACTTTGTGGTGGCTGGCTTGGAATTCTGGGAGTTGAAGTCCATACATCTTAACAGAGTTGAAACAGAAACTTTGTGGTGGCTGGCTTGGAATTCTGGGAATTGAAGTTCACACATCTTAAAAGTAGTTGAAACTGAGAAACTTTGTGGTGACTGATTGTGGAATTCTGGGAGTTGAAATCCACGCATCTTAACCGAATTGAAACAGAAACTTTGTGGTGGCTGGCTTGGAATTCTGGGAGTTGAAGTTCATACATCTCAACGTAGTTGAAACTGAGAAACTTTGTGATGAATGATTGTGGAATTCTGGGAGTTGAAATCCACACATCTTAACAGAGTTGAAACAGAAACTTTGTGGTGGCTGGCTTGGAATTCTGGGAGTTGAAGTTCATACATCTTAAAAGTAGTTGAAACTGAGAAACTTTGTGATCAATGATTGTGGAATTCTGGGAGTTGAAATCCACACATCTTAACAGAGTTGAAACAGAAACTTTGTGGTAGCTGACTTGGAATTCTGGGAGTTGAAGTCCATACATCTTAACAGAGTTGAAACAGAAACTTTGTGGTGGCTGGCTTGGAATTCTGGGAGTTGAAGTTCATACATCTTAAAAGTAGTTGAAACTGAGAAACTTTGTGGTGACTGATTGTGGAATTCTGGGAGTTGAAATCCACGCATCTTAACCGAATTGAAACAGAAACTTTGTGGTGGCTGGCTTGGAATTCTGGGAGTTGAAGTTCATACATCTCAACGTAGTTGAAACTGAGAAACTTTGTGATGAATGATTGTGGAATTCTGGGAGTTGAAATCCACACATCTTAACAGAGTTGAAACAGAAACTTTGTGGTGGCTGGCTTGGAATTCTGGGAGTTGAAGTTCATACATCTTAAAAGTAGTTGAAACTGAGAAACTTTGTGATCAATGATTGTGGAATTCTGGGAGTTGAAATCCACACATCTTAACAGAGTTGAAACAGAAACTTTGTGGTAGCTGGCTTGGAATTCTGGGAGTTGAAGTCCATACATCTTAAAAGTAGTTGAAACTGAGAAACTTGGTGGGTAACTGAGTGTGGAATTCTGGGGGTTGAAGTCCACACAGGTTAAAATGGCCGAGGTCGAGAAACACTGGAATAGTGAGTTCCTAGGAATGTCTCCAGCACATGGTCTCCACACCTATGTAGACCCTGTGTAAGTGAACTTTGAAAACCTAAAGAAGGAAATCCGGATGAGTAACTACTAGGGAATGGTAGCACAAGGATTTAGCAATGAGGCAGGCGCCCTAATCAGAGCTTTTAAACCACCTCAGCAGCGAACTATGCCTCCAGGGCAGCGTTTCTCAACTTCGTCAACGTTTAGGATTTGCGGACTTCAACTCCCAGAGTTGAAAGTGCCAGAAGACAAGAAACAACAGGTGGAAACTTATCAAGGAGAGAAGCAGCCTGGAATTGAGGAGAAACTTCCTAACAGTGAGGACAAATAACCAGTGGAACAGAAGTTGCCTCCAGAATTTGTGGGTGCTTCCTCACTGGAGGTTTTTAAGTTAGGCTGTTTGAAACTGTACAGGGTCTCCTGCTTGAGCAGGGGGTCAGACTATAAGACCTCCAAGGACCCTCCCAGCTCTATTCTGATCGATCTTCGAAGTAGGACAAACGCTGCTTTGGGATATGGGAGAGAATTTCACATGGGATTTGAAAAGTGTAGTCCTCAATGGAACTGCATCTACATGGAGGGAAGTATGCAGTGGAGTACCCCAAGGCTCTGTTTTGGGCCCAGTACTCTTCAACATCTTCATCAATGATCTGGATGAGGGAATAAATGGGGAACTCATCAAATTTGCCGATGACACCAAGCTGGCAGGAATAGCCAACACTCCAGAAGATAGGCTAAAGATACAGAAGGATCTTGACAAACTTGAACATTGGGCACTATCTAACAAAATGAAATTCAATGGTGAAAAGAGTAAAGTTCTATGTTTAGGCAACAAAAACAAAATGCACAGGTACAGAATAGGTGGTTCCTTGCTCAACAGTAGTAACTGTGAGAGGGATCTTGGAGTCCTAGTGGACAACCATTTAAATATGAGCCAGCAGTGTGCAGCAGCTGCCAAAAAAGCCAACACAGTTCTAGGCTGCATCAACAGAGGGATAGAATCAAGATCACGTGAAGTGTTAATACCACTTTATAATGCCTTGGTAAGGCCACACTTGGAATCCTGCATTCAGTTTTGGTCGCCACGATGTAGAAAAGATGTGGAGACTCTAGAAAGAGTGCAGAGAAGAGCAACAAAGAGGATTAGGGGACTGGAGACTAAAACATATGAAGAACGGTTGCAGGAACTGGGTATGTTTAGTTTAATAGAAAGAAGGACTAGGGGAGACATGATAGCAGTGTTCCAATATCTCAGGGGTTGCCACAAAGAAGAGGGAGTCAAGCTATTCTCCAAGGCACCTGTGGACAGAACAAGAAGCAATGGGTGGAAACTAATCAAGGAGAGAAGCAACTTAAAACGGAGGAGAAACTTCCTGACATTGAGAACAATTAATCAGTGGAACAGAAGTTGCCTCCAGAAGTTGTGAATGCCCCAACACTGGAAGTCTTTAAGAAGATGTTGGATAGCCATTTGTCTGAAACGGTATAGGGTTTCCTGCCTAGGCAGGGGGTTGGACTAGAAGACCTCCAAGGTCCCTTCCAACTCTGCTATTGTATTGTATTAAGAAGGGGCTGTTCCGTAACTTGAACTGAGTCACTTTTTCCTGGGTTTGTCTTTGCTCTCAATTTAATTTTAAAAAAAAAAACACGTGCTGTCCACTTACCGTCCTGCAGGCAAAGCCCCCAGTCCGGACTCTTGGAAGATAGCCCCGAAGAATGCCTGTGATATAGGAGCAAAGCAGAAAAAGCCAATGGTAAGCAATCCTATGAACGCAAGAACTCTGCAGTTGTGGATTTGCTAAGAAGATTCGTTAACCCGGGGTGGGCTTCAAAAATTTCAGCAACGGGTTCTCTGTCTGGTTGTGCGGGGCCATGGTGGGCGTGGCCTAGTCAGCCTCCTGCACCACATTTGGGGGGGGGGGGCATTTTCGCCTTCCCCTGGCTTTGGAGGCTTTCTTCGAGCCTCTGGATGGGCGAAAACTGCTTCCCCCAAGCTCCAGAGGCCGAAAATAGGCCCGTTTCCCCGCGCCTCTGTGCAGGCCCTGCCCTTACCTCAAATACAAAATGTGCTGCGTGGAGACTCCTGGGAGGGGCTGGCAGGGGTGGGGTGGGATTAGGAGGTTCTCCGAACTGGCCATAATGTTAGCTATGGGGTCACAGCCCACCCTGCATGCTACGTTTGGAGCAATGTTGGAGAAACAAAAATATCTTTTTTTTATCTAGCATCAAATGGAGAACCTTGAATATAGGATAAACCTCTTGGTTCTCCCCCCCCCCCTCCCCCAATTTTTAATTTTGATGTCACCGGGAAGATTTTTGTTGTTGTTGCTAATGGTCTAGACCAGGGGTGTCCAAACTTGGGAACTTTAAGACTGTTGAAGTCCACAAGTCTTAAAGTTCCCAAGTTTGGACACCCCTGGTCTAGAAAAACCCATCAACTCAGAATACAGAAATAGAGATGTTCAAAAAAACCACAAATTCAGGAAAAGAGGCTCTATTCCGTCTCTGGGTTTTCCTTTCTCATCAAATTACTTTCTTCATAACTACCGTATTTTTCGGAGTATAGGAGGCACCTTTTCCGCCCCTGAAAGAGGTTGAAAATGTGGGTGCGTCTTATACACCAAATGTAGCCCCACTCACCCGCCGGCCCTTTGGACTCTGCCTCCCAGCAATCTGCCTCCTTGCAGCAAACAGCCTGTTTCAGTTTTGGCTTCACAGCCTGATGAGCACAAGCAGCTGATTGTCGGTTGGATCGGCCTCCTGACAATGAGCTGTTTCAGGCTGCAGGGATTGCCATTGCCTATTGCTGCCTCCATGCGCCCCATTTTCTGCCTCCGTATCCCATTTTTGGCATCTGCGCCAAAATTATTGCCCCCAGGAATGGGTAGAAAAAGGGGTGTACGGAGACCGAAAATGGGGAATGCGGAGGCTGAAAATGGGACAGGGGGAGGTGGCAATAGACTATGGCAATCCCTGCAGCCTAAAACAGCTGATCGTCAGGAGGCCAATCCAACCAACAATCAGCTGTTTGTGCTGTTCAGTCTGTGGTGAAACTGAAACTGGCTGTTTGCTATTTTCTGCAAGGAGGCAAATTGCTGGGAGGCAGAGGCAGATTTTTTTTCTTGTTTTCCTCCCCAAAAGCTAGGTGTGTCTTATACTTCGGAGTGTCTTATACTCTGAAAAATATGGTACTCAATTCGTATGTCTTGTTTGACATCAATGATTAAAGAATATTCTTTCTCTAATGGAAATCCTTTTCAAATAATTAATTAAATATCTAATCCCCTAGTCTTGTGTCAAACAAACAATAATCAAAATCCATATTCTTGAAGACTTTTGGAAACCTCTTTTTTTAAAATATAACTTTCTCTCAGTCTGTATAAATCAGTTATTTAAGAAGAATACAATGAATAACTGACAGATTATATTTCAGGGTGCCGAAGAGCTGATCGCTGAACAGTGGCACTTCCTGTGGGAGAAATGGGCTGAGAGGCTTGGCCTATCCATTCTAACAAGCTCAGAATTTTGCTAAAAGTAGGCAACTCATGCCTCATTGGGTCATTTCAAAGATATTTTCTTACTAAAACAGAGAAACAAGACTGACCACAAGCAGCCAAAACAGCAGTGGGACTGACTTCTGACTTCCTGCTGGCTTCCCCATGGACTTTCCTTGCAGAAATCTGGCAGAGGGTGGGGGAAATTAACAATCACGTCACCACGGCTAGCACAGCAGTGTGGTGGCATGGTAGCACTGAAGCAGCCATGTCTTTGCCAAATTTCAATCCCACAGGATTTATGGGTGAGAATGACAGAAAGACCCTGGGCAGGCAGAAAGGCAGCGGCAGCAGGAACGACTTCCAATTTCCAGCTGGCTTCCCCATTGACTTTCCTTTAAAGGAAGCTGTCAGGGAGCGATGGAAAGGATGATCACTTCACCATGGCTGATTGAGGTAGCACTGAAATTTTGCCACATTTCAATCTCACAGGAGTCATGGATCCCAGATTGTGGTTGCATTCTGTAAGTTAGACCACTTGAGGTGCCTTGATTGAAAAAGTATTGCCCTACGATGCCCTGGTTTGCCCAACTGAAGGTTACAGACAATTAGACATGAGAGTTTTAGCAATATATATGGAGCAATGTGCAGCAACTTCTCACAACAGCAGCAAGCAAAATTGTTGAACAAAAGGCATAGGTGCACTAGCTAAAATCAGCTTTTACAACATTTTCTCCTTGTTCAGAAGGAATAAATCCTTTGATCCTTGATAATGAGCACTAGACACTATCGAGATACAATACAGGTAATAGGACCATAATTGAGCCCCCAAATTGCTAACTGAGATAGTTATTAACTGAGTTTTCTTCCATTTTACAACCTTTCTGGCCACAGTTGTTAAGTGAATCCCTACAGTTGCTATATTAGTAACGCGGCTGTTAGGTGAGTCTGGCCTCTCCATTGACATTGCTTGTCAAAAGGACACAATGGCCCCAGGACACTGCAATTGTCATAAATGTGAATCAGTTGCCAAGGGTCTGAGGTTTGATCATGTGACCGTGGGGATGCTGTAACAGTGGCGAATGCGGCTGTTACGTCACTTTCTTCAGTGCAGTTCAGAGGTGGCATGCAGCCAGTTCGGAGTGGTTCACAGTCATGGAAATCTATTGCCATCCTATTTAGGCACGTTTTCAAGCCAAAGCGCATGCGTGGAAGGCCTAGTGCAGCGATGGCAAATCTTTTTTGGCTCACGTGCCATAAGTGGGGGGAGCACAGGGGGGTCGTTTGCAGGCACCCATAATGCAATGCGCAACCCCCCCAGTGTGCATGCACGCACTACAGGCGCGCCCTCCCCATTTTTGCATCATTTTTTCACCCTCCTCAGGCTCCAGAGGCTTTATAGGAGCATGGGGAGGACAAAAACAGCCTGCCCCCACGGAAACCCCCCGGAGGCTTCACGGACCTTTAGGGGGCTTCCCTGAAGCCTCCGAAGCAGTCAAAACGACCCTCCGAGCACTTCCGGTTTGCTCGGAGGGTCTTTTTAAGTGCCCCAAAGGCTTCAGGGACCTTCAGGAGGCTTCTCTGAACCCTCAAGAGCAGTCAAAACGACCCTCCAAGCAAACCGGAAGTCACTTTCGGTTTGCTCGGAGGGTCGTTTTGAGCAGTCCGAAGGCTTCAGGGACCTTCAGGAGGCTTTCCTGAAGCCTCCGGAGCAGTCAAAACGACCCTCCGAGCAAACAGGAAGTCCATTCCCGAACTTCCGGTTTGCCCGTACGGCCAGTTTTTTGCGCTCCGGAGGCTTCAGGGAAGCTCCCCTGGCTCCTATACAGTCTCTGGAGTCTGGGGATGGCAAAAAATGGCTTTAAAAAAGGGTGAACTCAGCTGGCCAGCTGACAGGGCAGCGCCTCGCGTGCCCTGACAAATGGCTCCGCCTGCCACCTGTGGCATGGGTGCCATAGGTTCGCCATCCCTGGCCTAGTGCGTATGCTCACATTTGTGAACCTGTAGGGAAAGTAAGTGAATACCCCCCCTGGTGCGGTTCTAACTTTGAATGGTCACTAGAAGTGTTGTAAGTCAAGGACTACCTATGTAATCCTCTTCAAAGGCTAAATTGACACCTGGTTTGCACGCCCAGGTAAATCTCTCCCTTAGAAATGTCAGGGAAGGAACACACACCTGTTGTCTGATTTGTCCGTCTCCGACTCGCTGAAACTGCTCTCTTCATTTTCACAGCCATCTGTAGAGGGAAAAGTTTGCAGACTCAAGTGAATCATCAGGAATGGGCTAACAGAAAAGGACATTTAAGTTTATAATACAGACAAGCACAGATTAGGGACACTGGGGACGACTTCAGCACTGCTGTAACACAGAAAGCATCTGCCTCTGTTTTCGGTTTGGATTGAGAGGATGGGAGCTACAGTGTAACACTTCTGGAAAGCATCACGTGTGAATCAAACACGGGGGGGGGGGTCTTAGACTTACAACCGATTGTGTAGCAACCCTTGGAATTTACCATGCACGTCCCCAGGGGTGCTTATGACCCATTTCTGAAGTCCCCAGCATGAACATGTATGTTCTGACCTAGGCTTTCCCAGCAGCATGAAGCCGAGTCCTCGTCCCGATAAACCCCTTTTATTTAAATTACAGTGAATTCCTCTCCAGCAAAGTCTTTCCTCTCCCACAGTCTTTCAAGACAGTTCACAATTACCGACTTTTATCAGACTTGGAGAGTGGCCAGGCCTGTATCTTTTAGACGTCGCAATACTTGGCAAGAATACAGGAATGGACGAATTGTCTCCTGCAAACTCCACTCCCCTTTCGCTCCTCTTTTATTCCCCCCCGGGAGGGGCCATTCGCCGTCCATCTGTGGCCTTACTCCCAAGTCGACCCTTGTTCCTTAGCTGTTCCCTTCGTTTGGCAACTCTGCGCATGCGCACACTGGGAACAGGCTCCATCTGTTCTTCTGCCTCACTGATGTCTGACTGCAAAGGTAGCTGATAACTGGCATACGGCCCTGGCCTCCTCTCTGCCTCCGACACAGAGCCCTCATCAGAGCCTTCCCCAGACTCCAAGACTGGCCCATGTTCCTCCCCAACCTCCTCTCTGTCCGAATCTGCTGCCAGCTCCACTGGCCGCTGCCGGGCCACAACAATGTAGTTTGGGTGTTCAACAACTGGCTTCTATTGACAGTCATTTGCAGTGTCTCGTGGTCATAGGATCACATTTTACAATGGGTTTTCTTTGCTGAAAACTGGACTTGCGACTATAAGAGGCAGGCTCCAAGATGGTCGTATGTCGAGGACTATGTGCAACTCAAAGTAAATGAGCCAAGCCCCATTGTCAGTAAGAGAGGGAACAGATATATATCCCTCTCCAATCGGATCAGAGATGGTGAAACTTTCCTGGAGATCTAGAAAACAAGACCTTTGCCCTGTAACAAATGTTTTGAGTCAAAACACATTTCATTTTCAGTGCTCAGTTTCTAGTCCACAACGGGCTGCTGAGGGAGAAATATTGGGGGAAACGGGAAAGCCTTCCAAGCAGAAAAACTGAGCTGCTGCATTTGAAAAAAAGGACATTTCAAACTTTGTACTTTTTCAACTGAACGGTCTCTGGTGCTCCTTGCCCACCCCAGCCAAAAATGCCCCCTCTGGTTTTGAAATCCAGCCCCTCTGAGTAGCCCCTTAGCTAAGAAAAACATGAAAGTGTTCTTCCCTGCCCTTTCACCACAAAGCTATTCACTTTCAACTATGTTAAGATGTGTGGACTTCAACTCCCAGAATTCTACAATCAATGACCACAAAACCTCTCAGTTTCAACTACATTAAGAAGTGTGGACTTCAACTCCCAGAATTCCAAGCCAGCAACCACAAAGTTTATGTTTCAACTATGTTAAGCTGTGTGGAGTTCAATTCCCAGAATTCCACAATCAGCTACCACAAAATTTCCCAATTTCAACTATATTAAGAAGTGTGGACTTCAACTCCCAGAATTCCACAACTAGCTACCTCAACGTTTCTCAATTTCAACCATATTAACAAGGATGGACTTCAATTCCCAGAATTCCACAACTAGCTATCCCAACGTTTCTCAATTTCAACTATATTAACATGGATGGACTTCAATTCCCAGAATTCCACAACCAGCTACCACAATGTTTCCCAATTTCAACCATATTAACATGGATGGACTTCAATTCCAAGAATTCCACAATTAGCTACCACGTTTCTCAATTTCAACCATATTAACATGTATGGACTTCAACTCCCAGAATTCTAAGCCAGCTACCACAAAGTTTCTGTTTCAACGACATTAAGATGTGTAGACTTCAACTCCCAGAATTCCACAGCCAGCAAAACCGGCTGGGGGAATTCTGGGAGTTGAAGTCCACACACCTTAAAGGGGTTGAGGTTGGGAGATACAGTTTTACCCCAAGAGGATGCAAATGGTACCTTGACAAGGGCTGTCACTCAGAGGTGAACCTTCCAGAGGTGGAGGCGGCTGAGTTGGCGGAGGAGGGAGACCCTGAGGCAGCAGGGGTGGGGGCTGGGAGGGCGGAGGGGGGGCTGTGCACATCTGGGGGCGAGCCTGAGAAGTGGGCAGGGGCGGAGGGGTCTGGGAAGTTGGGGGAGGTGGGGGTGGCTGAGTGGGGGGAGGCAGCATGAGAAAGCCTTCCCCGACAGCAAAAGGAGAGACCCGGCCAGGAAGGTGATTCATCTCCAGTGGGTATTGGAGGGAACTCCGGCGAGCCGAGGACCCCAAAGAGCTGCGAGGAGGTTTCATGGGGGCTTTGGGTGGGATGGCCGGGGGTAGGAGTTCGCCATCCAGAGAGATGGAGCCCCCTCCTTTGTTGCGACGGGGCGGCTTGGGCATCAACGGCGGGCAGCGTAAGGGAAGGGGCTCGGCTGTGGAACGGTAGCTGGTCAGCACGACACCCCCTTCGGGGTGCCCGTTGGTGGACGGCGGGGAGTCGAGGGGCTTTTTGCTTCGGGACGAGCGGCGAGATTTCAGGACCCTGCCCGCTGCGGTGGAGGAAGGCTGAGCAGGCGAGGCACTGATTCCTAGGGATTTTTGGAAAAAGGCTCCCCCTTCGTCGGCGGAGGATGAGAGGTCTGAAGCCAGCCCGTTCTCTGTCTCCTGCAGCCGGGATGTTGCGGGGACCCAAACTAAGACCATGCCCGGGTTCTGTTGATGGCAAAGGCAGGGGCAGCCGGATGGACAGGACGTGGGAAAATCCAGCCCGTTTTGCTCCACCTCCGATAATACAGATGGCTCGTTTTCCTTGCAAAGATCTGAGAGGAAGCAGAGGAAGAGAGAGAATTGTTATTTGCTTTATTTCTTTATTTATGCCCCACTTTAACTGCTTTTACAATTCCTATTTCCCCTACAACAGCAACCCTGTGAGGTGGCTTGGGCTAAGGCAGGGGTCGGCAACCTCAAACACTCAAAGAATCACAAAGGTCCTAACTGGAAGCCTCCCATTCAATTCTGGAGCCAACCAGAAGTCCGGTTCCTCCACCATAGAGTGTCCTCCTAGCGCAGCATCCTTTTTCCTCTACCTGTCGTAACTGAAAGCCCTATCAATTGTGGAGCTGACCGGCCAAAGGGAGCCACAGCAAAGGGATAAAAGAGCCACATGCGGCTCCAGAGCCGCAGTTTGCCAGCCCCTGGGCGAAGACAAAGACTTGACTTAGCCCATAGTTACCCAGCCGGCTTTTGTGCCTAGAGCGGGACTAGAACTCACAAACTCCTGGGGATAGACCTAAGGTCGCTCGGCCGACTTTCATACTTAAGGCAGGACTAGAACTCCCAGCCCCGTGGTGATTGGTCCAAAGTCAACCAGCCAGCTTTTGTGCATAGGGCGGGACTAGAACTCACAGTTTCCCGGTTGATTGGCTAAGGACAGCTGGTTTTCACGACTAAGGTGGGACTTGAACTCACAATCTCTTGGCTTTCTAGCCTGGTACCTTAACCATTAGACCTCACTATCTACTGAATGAAGGAGAAGAAAACTTCTGGTTTGCGGCAGGTAAGAGCACAGGACAAGAAAACATTTCATGACTTCCGCGGTTCACAAATTCAAGCAACCCCCCCCCCAAATTCCAGTTATTATAAGTGCCGTTTTTCTAGCCTTGATGGAACCAGGATAAAACTCAGAAATAAGCCGTTTACCATATTTTTGGGAGTATAAGACACACCAAGGCTTTGAAGAGGCAAATTCAAAAAAAAATTTTTTTTTGCACTCTGCAGAACTCCCTTTTTTTTTTAAAAAGAGGCATGCATAGCCTTTAGGAGGCTTGTAGAGTGTTCCTAGAGGGTGGGGGTCCCAAAAACGAGCAAAAAAATCCAGTTTTTTTTGCAAAAACGGACCCATTTTTTGTCCAAAAATAGGGCATGCATAACCTTTAGGAGGCTTATAGAGTGCTGCTGGGGGCTGGGTGGGCAAAATTGAGCACAAAACGTCCCCAGGAGCACTCTGGAAGCCTCCTAAAGGCTATGCACGGCCATTTTGGTGAAGGGGGCGGGGTTTCAGGAGGCAAAAAATGCTGTATTCAGTGTATAAGACGCACCCAGATTTTCACCCTCTTTCTTGAGGGAAAAAGGTGCGTCTTATACTCTGAAAAATACGGTATTTCTACTTCACTGATGGAAACCCACAGAGCGCAGAACTGAACACTTTCTCTCTTGCAAACTGCTGCGAAGTTGGAGTTTATGCTGAGCCCACCTTTGCCAGTCAGTGGGCTCGCATTTTTTTTAAAGGCATTCGCCACAACTGAGCCCAAAGTTTATGTTGCTAAGTGAAAAAACCGTTAAGCGAGTTTTGCCCCATTTCACGACTTTCCAGCCACTTCTTTTTTTTTTAATAAAAAGTTTCTATTTTATTTTTTAAAATATGAACATTCCATCTTTTCTTAAACAGTGTGTCGTCTGGGTACCTGAATATCTCTGTGCAATAACCATCGGAATTTACAAAATACTTCACTACAATACAATACAATAGTAGAGTTGGAAGGGACCTTGGAGGTCTTCTAGTCCAACCCCCTGCCTAGGCAGGAAACCCTATACCGTTCCAGACAAATGGCTATCCAACATCTTCTTAAAGACTTCCAGTGTTGGGGCATTCACAACTTCTGGAGGCAACTTCTGTTCCACTGATTAATTGTTCTAACTGTCAGGAAATTTCTCTTCAGTTCTAAGTTGCTTCTCTCCTTGATTAGTTTCCACCCATTGCTTCTGGTTCTGCCCTCAGGTGCCTTGGAGAATAGTTTGACTCCTTCTTCTTTGTGGCAACCCCTGAGATATTGGAACAATGCTATTATGTCTCCCCTAGTCCTTCTTTCTCTTAAGCTAAACATACCCAGTTCCTGCAACCGTTCTTCATGTTTTAGTCTCCAGTCCCCTAATCATCTTTGTTACTCTTCTCTGCACTCTTTCTAGAGTCTCCACATCTTTTTTACATCGTGGCGACCAGAACTGAATGCCGTATTTATTTATTTTATTTATTTATTTTCCAGGATTTATAGACCGCCCCCTCTCCCCGAAGGGACTCGGGGCGGTGTACAGGCGTCTCATTAAAACAAATACAAAAGATAAATATCCTATCCCCTTAAAAACGAATTAAACCTGATACAGCTGTACAGAAAAGTAAGAATTAAAAGCAACTAAAAAGCATACCCCTAAAAAACTTAAAAATGCAGGCTTGAGGGACTAAAATTGGGAATTAGGCCAGGCCGGCTAAATTGAACAGGTGGGTTTTTAGCTTCTTACGGAAGGAGCGGAGGTCAGTGGTAGTCCTGATATCTGGGGGGAGGTCATTCCAGAGGGTCGGGCCCATCACAGAGAAGGCCCTACTCCTGGGCGTCGCCCGCTGGCATTGCCTAGTGGACGGCACCCGGAGGAGTCCCTCTCTGTAAGAGCGAATCGGCCGAAGGGATGTATGGGGCAGGATACGATCCCGCAGATAACTAGGTCCTGTGCCATGGAGTGCTTTAAAGATGATAACCAACACCTTGAAACGCACCCGGAAAGCCACAGGTAGCCAGTGCAGCCCGCGCAGCAAAGGTGTTACGTGGGAGTATCTAGTAGCTCCCACAATTGTCCGTGCGGCCACATTCTGAACCAGCTGCAGCCTTCGGGTGCATCTCAAGGGGAGCCCCATGTAGAGAGCATTACAGTAGTCCAGTCGAGACATCACAAGTGCATGGGTGACTGTGCAGAGGGCGTTCCGGTCCAATAGGGGACGCAATTGGCGCACCAGGCGAACCTGGTGAAACGCCCCCCTTGCCACGGCTGTCACATGGTCATCCATTGACAGCCGGGTATCCAGGAGGACACCCAAATTGCGTGCCCGATCCATGGGGGCCAGCTGTTCGCCCCCAATGGCCAGTGATGGACGTAACTGGTTGAACCGGGGTGCCGGTAGCCACAGCCACTCCGTCTTGGACGGGTTGAGTTTGAGTCTGTTACCTCCCATCCAGATCCGAACGGCTTCCAGACATCGGGACATCACTTCGACGGCATCGTTGGGGTGGTCCGGGGTAGAGATGTACAGCTGCGTGTCATCAGCGTACAGATGGTAATCTACCCCGAACCCACGAATGATCTCGCCCAGTGGCTTCATGTATGTGTTGAACAGGAGGCGAGAGGACCGACCCCTGCGGCACCCCACAAGTGAGCGGCCTCAGGCTCGACCTCTGCCCCCCTGTCAACACACATTGTGTTCGACCAGAGAGGTAGGAGGAGAACCACCGCAGAACGGTGCCCCTCACCCCCAGCCCCTCCAGGCGACGCAATAGGATACCATGGTCGATGGTATCGAAAGCCGCCGAGAGAGCTAACAGGACCAAGATGGAGGAGCAACCCCCATCTCTGGCCCTCCAGAGATCATCCACCAACGCGACCAAAGCCGTCTCCGTGCTGTGACCGGGCCGGAAGCCGGACTGGCGCGGATCCAGATAATCAATTTCTTCCAGGTGCCGTGGGAACTGTTGCGCCACCACACTCTCTACAACCTTCGCCAAAAAGGAAAGGTTGGAGACGGGATGGTAATTAACTAAATTAGCTGGGTCCAGGGAAGGCTTCTTGAGTAGAGGCCTCACCACCAATTAACCACCAATTAACTAAATTAGCTGGGTCCAGGGAATCCACCAATTAACTAAATTAGCTGGGTCCAGGGAAGGCTTCTTGAGTAGGGGCCTCACCACCGCCTCTTTCAAGACGGCCGGCAGTATTCCAAGTGTGGCCTTACCAAGGCATTATAAAGTGGTATTAACACTTCACGTGATCTTGATTCTATCCCTCTGTTGATGCAGCCTAGGACTGTGTTGGCTTTTTTGGCAGCTGCTGCACACTGCTGGCTCATATTTAAATTGATATTTAAATTGATATTTAAATATAAATTGATCAACTACATTGATATTCATTCTCTAATCTTACAATTATGGTGTATTAAACAGACACGGTGGCTAAGACGCTGAATTTGTCGATCAGAAAGGTCGGCAATTGTGTGGTTTGAATCCCTAGTGCCACGTATCGGAGTGAGCTCCCGTTACTTGTCCCAGCTTCTGCCAACCTAGCAGTTCGAAAACACGTAAAAATGCAAGTAGAAAAATAGGAACCACCTTTGGTGGGAAGGGAACAGCGTTCCGTGCGCCTTCGGCATTTAGTCATGCCGGCCACATGACCACGGAGATGTCTTCGGACAGCACTGGCTCTTTGGCTTTGAAACGGAGATGAGCACTGCCCCCTAGAGTCAGGAATGACTAGTACATATTTGCGAGGGGAACCTTTAAACAGTTGAGCATAGTAAACCTATTCATTTCCCCCCCCTTTTAACATATCTTCAAATAATATAATAGTAACATTAAGCATAATCTCATCATCATATTACTAACAACTATCATATTGTTTACATAACTCTCTCTCTTAACATATTTTCTACTCTTCTTTTATCTCTTTTTATTTCCAACTTCCATTTTTATTCTTTCCGGCCGCTTTTCTTAAGTGAATCGCGGCAGGTGTTAAAATGAATAACACGATCGTTAAGCGAACCAAAGGCTTCCCCGTTGACTTTGCTTGTTAGAAAGGTCACCAAAGGGGATCGCGCGGCCTCAGCACACGGCAGGGTCGACTTGGGAGTAAAGCCACAGGTGGACAGTGAATGGCACCTCCCATAGGAAATAAATGAAGAGTCCTAAAGGGGAGTGGGCTTTTGCAGGAAACAATTCGACCGTTCGGTCATTAGATTCATTTCAGGAGTGTGAAGATCTGTCCGTGAATCTCAGAGACTCAGTGCCCAGTCTTTCCTTGCATAGCACCTAACTTGGAAAATATTTACATGGCAGCTTTCCAAGATAGATAATGTCTGTAGTCATAAATATTCCTTTGAAATACTGTTTGCCAGGCCTTTGCTGAATGGGAATGAGAGGAATTCACATTTGTTTAATGAAATGGGTTTTCTCGGGACCAGGATTCTGCTTCGTACTTTTTGGAGCAGCCTAAGAACGTTAAGCGTGAAAGCCAGCTGGATGACTTTAAGCCTGATCTAGAAGGAATCTACTAGGATGCATGGAGCCATCCAAAGGATCATAGCAAACTCTACTTTCTTGAACCCTAGTCAAAGCTGGCCTACTTACCCAACCGATCCAGGATCTCTTTCTCTCCAATGGCTTTTCCTTCCTTTTTCTCATCTTGCTGGCAGCTGGAAGGCAGCGATTGGACAATTTTTCCCGCTTCCTCTTTCTCCGGCGGACTCGTTTGATCGAAGTGTACCACGATCTTGCGAACGGCGCCAGATTTCTGCAGCTTGTGCAAGGAGTGAGATGTGCCGCCTGGGTGTTTGGTGGCCGGAGAGCGCCCGTCCTTCTCCAGCGGCAAAGGAGGGGTGGGAACCTGGAGCAGCTTGGCGGAGTCCGGCCTGGGAGGCAGGTAAGGACGCGGCCTGGTGGGCGGACGTGGCTTGATAATGCGAGTGGGTTTCTGAGAGGGAGGCGTGGCGGGAGGCAGCGGGTCTGAGGAGGACATCTTCACTCCAGGAAGGTCATCTGGAATAGCTCCTCTGTGGCTTCATTTCCTGCAGGGGAAGGAGAAAAAAAATGGCAATATTGTTAATTTATTTATTTATTTATTCTTCGCATTTCTAAACCGCCCCCTCTCCCAAAAAGGGACTCGGGGCGGTGTACAGTCCACACAACAAATAACAGATAAAATACAAATATAAATATGACTATAAATATACGTATATATGTGGAGGAGGTTAAAATTAAGAGTACTGTACTGTAATTGAATTCTATGTGCTGTGCCGAAAGGAAGGGGGATGTTATTTTATGACATTGGAGACCCGTAATGTTCCTTGTAATGGCCATATTACATATGTGCAGGGAGTCCTCAACTTAAGACTACAATGTGCGCACGCATGCCCCTACCCACAATGCAATGCGGCCGTCCCCCGCACATGTGACTCCCCCCCACGCGGCCTACTCAGCCTTCTGCACCATGGTGGGGGGAGCTCTTTTCGCCCTCCCCAGGCTCCGGAGGCAGGAAAACAGCCTCCCCCAAGCTCCGGAGCCCCTCCGGATGCTGGAAACAGGCCCATTTCCAGACTTCCAGAACTTCCGGGAGCCCATTTCTTGCCCTCCCAGGCTCCCCTTAAGCCTCAGGGAGGGTGAAACCTTCCTCCCTGAAGGACGGAAGGGAGGGAGAGATTGGCCCAAAGTCAGAGTTTGCAAACTTTAGAGTGGATTTGAACCTTCTAGTTTCGGCCCGACGCTTATCTGTGCTTTAGGCTACTTTGCAATAGTTTTAGCATGCATTTTTTGTGTACTTCTTCTCACATTAAAAAAAAAAAGCAACATAAAGGCCACAAGAAAAAATAAAGAAGTAGCCTACATCCTTCTCAGCTTTTTTGGAGAAACGATTTAGATGTATTATTCTATACAGGGACGAGACGGGGCTTTTTCAGTGACGCTCCAGTTCTGTGAATTCCTTTCTAAAAGCCACGAAAGGGCTTTTCCATAAGTGTTTTTTACAACTGTCTTTTAGTTTGTCAGTTTTTCTCCCTCTCTACTAATTTCAATTACCTTCCACCTAAAGACGATAGTCTGTTCTTTAAAAGACTGCCTTTTAAATTGCTATTTAAATTGTTGAGCTGAATAATGATTTATATTTATTACTACCACAGCTGATAACCCGGTGTTATCCTGGTATTTATTTATACCCGGATAACGATGTCCAGACCAAATGCAATTTCTAATGTTGGATTTTCCCCCTTAACAGAGGGAGCCCCCTGTGGAGTACTGTGAAGCCATTACCATGACAACTCCACTGCGCTGTACAGTAGAATTTACGGCAGTACAGTAGAAGCCATTTTAAGGCACAACAAGCTGTATCTTAACAGAACACACACCCCGAGAGGTGCTAGGGGTGTCTAACCCCAACAGTATTTTTTTCTCCAGAGAGTAAGTCATCTATGTATCAAGTTTTATTGAAATTGCACCCACCAAAAGCACTTACATTCAGTTTCACAGTGCATTTACAGCCCTCTCTAAGCGGTTTACAAAGTCGGCTTATTGTCCCCAACAATCTGGGTCCTCATTTTATTCACCTCGGAAGGATGGAAGGCTGAGTCAACCTGCTTTGTGGGAGTGGCTTGCCAGCCATGTGACCGGGTGCCGTCCACTAAGCAATGCCAACGGGCGGCGCCTAGGAGTAGAGCCTTCTCTGTGATGGGCCCAACCCTCTGGAATGACCTCCCCCCCGATATCAGAACCACCACCGACTTCCGCTCCTTTCGACAAAAACTGAAGACTCACCTGTTCCGTTTAGCCGGCCTGGCCCATTTATAGTTTTATTCTACCTCCTGGCAGATATTTTAATTGGGTATTTTTAGGGTATTTAAATATTGCTTTTAACTACTTTACTTCAGATATGTACAGTTTCTTATTGCCTCCTCTCTGTGTTTGTATTTTCTATTTATTGATGTGTTTTTATCTGACTGTACACCGCCCCGAGTCCCTTTGGGGAGAGGGGGCAGTATAAAAATCTAAATAAAAGTAAAAAGTAAAAGTAAAAGGGGTGGGAGTGGCTTGGTAGTCATGTGACTGGGTGGGCATGGTCAACTTGTAAAATGTGGTGAAACTCACTTAACAACGCTCGTGCTTAGCAATCAAAATGTTGGCTCAGAAACTCTGGCATTTGAAGCACGCAAGTCTTAAAGCTGTCAAGTTACAAGACCCTTGCACCCCTAACCCTTTAGAAAAAAAACCCAGGGGTGTTCAAACTTGACAGCTTTAAGACTTGTGGACTTCAACTCCCAGAAATCCTCCTCCAGTCATGTTGGCTCAGGAACTCTGGCATTGAAGTATGCAAGTCTTAAAGCTGTCAAGTTACAAGACTCTTGCACCCCTAACCCTTTAGAAAAAAAAACCCCAGGGGTGTTCAAACTTGACAGCTTTAAGACTTATGGACTTCAACTTCCAGAATTCCTCCTCCAGACATGTTGGCTCAGGAACTCTGGCATTGAAGTGTGCAAGTCTTAAAGCTGTCAAGTTACAAGACCCTTGCACCCCTAATCCTTTAGAAAAAAACCCAGGGGTGTTCAAACTTGACAGCTTTAAGACTTGTGGACTTCAACTCCCAGAATTCCTCCTCCAGTCATGTTGGCTCAGGAACTCTGGCATTGAAGTATGCAAGTCTTAAAGCTGTCAAGTTACAAGACTCTTGCACCCCTAACCCTTTAGAAAAAACAAACCAGGGGTGTTCAAACTTGACAGCTTTAAGACTTGTGGACTTCATCTCCCAGAATAACTTCTCTAGTCATGTTGGCTCAGGAACTCTGGCATTGAAGTATGCAAGTCTTAAAGCTGTCAAGTTACAAGACCCTTGCACCCCTAACCCTTTAGAAAAAAAAACCCCGGGGGTGTTCAAACTTGACAGTTTTAAGACTTGTAGACTTCAACTCCCAGAATTCCTCCTCTCGCTCTTCATCTTGATGATGTGCGGACGGGCGGGGGGAGGGAGCTGCAACCGGTTCTAAACGGCACGGTAGATTTGTGGAACCTCTTCTATAGAAGAGGTTAGAACTGGCAAGAACCCACCCCTGGTTCCGTTTCGTCATTAAACCATCTTTCCAATCAGCCTCCAAGTTTCCAGTGTCTTTCTCCCAGCTTGGAATGGAACCAGATGGGATTTTTTTTTTCTTCCAACCCCACGTTGTAACTTGCGCACAAATTCTCCCTGCCGTTATCCCTGGAGAAGCTGAACAGGGAATCCTACCAATCATTATTATTATTTTTTTGTACAGTTTACAATCTTTCATCGACGTCTTGCAAGCCAAGGCAGGGAAATCTCAGCGGCAGGCTGCGACGCAACTCAGAGGGATTAGGTCTGCGATGCGCTGGAGCCAAATTTTCTTGCAAAGGCTAGCTGGAAACGGGATTTCAAGCTGGGTTTAATTCATCGGCAAGGGTTCGCCCATGCACGATCCTTCCGATTCATCGCTTGGAATGGACTTCTGCAATCTCGTTTATTTCTTCCCTGTTTTCTGGCAGCACGTCCTGCCCTCTCCCGCCTCCTGTCAGACTTTCCCAGGGTGCGGCTCTCGCACGCCCATCCAGCTGGGATGAAACTGCGTTCAGCCTGGTCAGAGCAGCGTCTTTCGTGCCCTAGAATGAACATCACCTGCCTCAGAAGACCTTTTGAAAAACAACCTTCAGGTTTCTAGCTCTCAAGGAACCTTATCAGAAAAGATTCAAGGCCTTGAACGGAGGGGCAGAAGACACGGGCTTTGTAATGTCAAGCAACACAGCTCGTTTGTATTTTAACTTGATTTATCGTCTCTCTTTTAAAAATGATATTCAGGCTTATGAGCTGTTAACGTTCCTGAAAAAAAAAAGATTGTTAGCGCAAATTGGCGTTTCTTTATCTCTTTTGTGACCTCCAAACAACCCTTTTCCTTTCAATTACGTCTCTTTTAACACCAGGACTCATTTTAACGAACACGTGTGATTTTATGGGGTGCAAATATGTACGTGTTTGACTACATGTGACTGATTTCCTATGCGAATGGAGGGAGCAGGGTAGGTGGTGGAGCAGCATTTAGGCCGAAAACCAGTGTTTCTCAACCTTGGCGACTTTAAGTCCTGCGGACTTCAACTCCCAGAATCCCCCAGCCAGTTGGCTGGGGGATTCTGGGAGTTGAAGTCCGCAGGACTTAAAGTCGCCAAGGTTGAGAAATACTGCTTAAAACCCTGTCATTGAATTTGGTAGCTCAGTGCACCAAAACCTGGAAAATACAGGTAACCCTCAACTTACAACCCTAGTGACTGTTCAAAGTTACAACGGCACGGGGAAAAAGTGATTTATGGCCGTTTTTCACCCTTACGACCAGCAGTGGGATTCACATACCTTCCCTACCAGTTCGCCAATGTGAGCGTGCTTGCACGCACACTGGGTTTGCTCACACACATCGCATCTGCGCACTGCCTTCTGAGCATGTGCAGTGCTCGCGCATGACACCAGGTCAGATGGGTGGAGTCTTGGAGTCTCCCGCAGCGGCCGCTACCGGTTCACCCAAACTGGAGAGAACTGGCTGAACGCCTCCTGTACTTACAACCACTGCAACATCCCCCTGGTCGTGTCAACCAAATTCAGGCGCTTGGCAACCGGCTCACATTTATGACCGTTGCCGCGTCCCGTGGTCACGCAAACCCCCCCATTTTGCGACCTTCTGACGAGCAACGCCTAAAGGTGAAACCAGGTTCACTTAAACGACGGCGTCGCTAATTTAACCACGGCAGCGGTTCAGTCCACCACGGTGGCAAGGAAGGTGGTAAAACGGAGCAAAATTCACTTCGCAAGGGTGATTCACTTTGCAACAGAAATTCGGGGCTGGATCGTAGTTGTAAGTCGAGGACTTCCTATGTTGCTTTAAAAAAAAAATCTCCAGTCTACGGTAATTGGTTTCCAATAACTTATCACATCAGGCGTACGTGCCTTCCCAGGCACTAAATAAAATAATCTCAGGCTGGGTGGGGCTGGGAAAAAAATGCAGCGCTCTCCTCTCCCCCCACTCTTCCTGCTTCCAACCTCTTCCTCCCACCCCACAGATGAATTCCCAGCCTGCCCAATTCTCTTCCAACGTGGGACGGGGGATTTCAACACCCGCAGGCACCTTTCCAACCCCTAAAATGTAGACGCGAATGTCTGACTCACCGGTTGCAAGCCGAGAGGATTGGTGGGGGAAGACAGTTGGGCTGAGACGGGTACAAGAATGAACTGAAGACAGCTGCTCCCACAGGGGATGGGGGATGTCAACTGCCCGGAGGGAGGGTGGGTGGGTGAGAGATATTTTTGGGCCAGCCACGGGGGTGGAGAAACTCGGGATTAGTGTCTGGAGACTGGGTCAAGAAATAGAACAAGGGAGGCATAGATTAAGCACGGCTGCAGGGAAGGGTAGCTGAGGTTACTGGTCGGCAACTGGCTGCCCTTCAAATGAAAACCAACCCCGGTATAAACTCTATAGTACCACTCACTTTGGTTTATTGATTAAAAGAGAGGAGTAACACTCTGGAGGGACGCAGAAAAGCATCTTAAGTAAGGGCATCCCACCCCCATTTTGGAAAGGTGCCAGACTGTGGACTACTAGGCCATCAATGGCCAATAGGATTTGCACCTCACATGGCGTATAAATGGGGCACAGTATTTGTTCTGACCGAGGCTTCCCGAGAGCATGAAGCAAAATGTAAAAAAGATGTGGAGACTCTAGAAAGAGTGCAGAGAAGAGCAACAAAGATGATTAGTGGACTGGAGACTAAAACATATGAAGAACGGTTGCAGAAACTGGGTATGCTTAGCTTAAGAGAAAGAAGGACTAGGGGAGACATAATAGCATTGTTCCAATATCTCAGGGGTTGCCACAAAGAAGAGGGAGTCAAACTATTCTCCAAGGCACCTGAGGGTAGAACAAGAAGCAATGGGTGGAAACTAATCAAGGATAGAAGCAACTTAGAACTGAGGAGAAATTTCCTGACAGTTAGAACAATCAATCAGTGGAACAGCTTGCCTCCAGAAGTTGTGAATGCCCCAACACTGGAAGTCTTTAAGAAGATGTTGGATAGCCATTTGTCTGAAACGGTATAGGGTTTCCTGCCTAGGCAGGGGGTTGGACTAGAAGACCTCCAAGGTCCCTTCCAACTCTACTATTGTATATTGTATAAACTCCATATCCTGACAAAAAAACCCTTTTATTAATTTACTGTGAATTCTGCTCATTCACATCCAGCAAAGTCTTTCAAGGGAGGATTTATAGTCACAGACCTTATCTGGCTCGATAAGGCCAGATATCTGCAAAACCTGGTAAGGAGTCTCTGGAGTCACGAACCAATTAAGTGAATTCATTGACTCCTGCAAACTCCACTCCCCTTTCGCTCCTCTTTTATTTCCTCTGGGAGGGGCCATTCATCGTCCAACTGTGGCCTTACTCCCAAGTCGACCCCTATTCTTTAGCTGTTCCCTTCGTCTGGCAACACTGCATACGCGCACACTGGGAACAGGCTCCAGCTGTTCCTCTGCCTCACTGATGTCTGAAGGCAGCTACTAACTGGCATATGGCTCTGTCCCCCTCTCTGCGTCCGACACAGAGCCCTCATCAGAGCCTTCCCCAGACTCCAGGACTGGCCCATGTTCCTCTCCAACCTCCTCACTGTCTGAATTGGCTGCCAGTTCTGCTGGCCGCTAGCAGGCTAAAACAGTATTCTCCCCCCAGTGTGACGGCGGGGTCCCACAGGTACATGCGCCCTGCCCCCCTGCGCATATGCCCCAGCCTCCCCTCGTCCATTGTTGGCTTCCAGGTTGGTGCAGGAAGCTTTCCAGGCCCAAAATGGGGCATGGGGTGGGGGGGTGCGAGGTGCGCAGCCCCCCGTGCCCCATTTTGGCTTCCAGGTTGGTGCAGGAGAACTCCCATGCCCAAAACAGGGTGCGGGGGGGGGAGCACACACGTGAAACCCCAAAATGCAATGCGAGCGATCCCTGCACATGCCCCTATGCCTGAGTGTGTGCCTCCCACCTCACAGGGATGTTGTTGTGGGCAAATAAGAGAAAAGCCTGTTGAATAATGTCCGCTGCCTTGAGCTATTTGTGAAAATAATAAAAGCTGGGATATAAATGATAAACTATTTAAAAAGTTAACTACACTTCCATTCCTTCTCTTTCTTTTGGGTATGCAACTTAGAACTGAGGAGAAATTTCCTGACAGTTAGAACAATTAATCAGTGGAACGGAAGTTGCCTCCAGAAGTTGTGAATGCCCCAACACTGGAAGTCTTTAAGAAGATGTTGGATAGCCATTTGTCTGAAACGCTATAGGGTTTCCTGCTTAGGCAGGGGGTTGGACTAGAAGACCTCCAAGGTCCCTTCCAACTCTACTATTGTATTGTACTGTATAAAAAACCCGCATCGGGGTGGAATGAAGCATTCAGGCTCTTTTGAGACTGTAAACGCTAGCCGGAAGTCCCCGTTTAAGGCTAGAACAGGAAAGAGAAGAGAAGGCCCCTGCCTATTGCAGGGCGTCATTTGCTTTATTTATCTGTCAGGATCTGCTCTGAGGAGGAACAGAGTTGGAAACAGGAGCATCGGCAAAGTATCGAGGTTGCCATGGCGACCTCTCCCCCAACCACCCACCCGAGTGGTACCTTGAGATTTCCAAATGAGGAATGACTTCCTTGACAGCTGTTCAGGGGGGGTGGGATGGTTTAACCGAACAACCTGAAATCTCTGCAACGGGGGACCGTCTGGCTCAATTCCTGCCTGTCATTTCTAATGTGTGTGTGTGGGTGGGAGGGGGGGGGGAAACCCCTGCAGATTACTCTGAAGGTTTTGTTGTTGTTTTTTACACCCAGTTGCTCAGCCCTACTACAGCCGAGGCCCCGGAAGCTGCAGAATTCACAGCCAAATCCATGACGGCAAAAGACAAAGACTCCGATTCCCAGATTTTTCAGTTTTGGTTTTTTTTTAAAAAAAATTTGCACAGAGGAGTTACGCTCTGGTGCAGGGGTGCCAAACTCAAGCCGCTCCATACACGGATCTGGACCTTGGGGTGCTTAGATCTGCCCCCCCCCGGGGCGACTTAGAAACAACGAACAACCGGCCCATGGCTCTCCCGAGCTCCGTTTTCGCCGGCAGAGGGTTGCAGCAAGCCGTCGCAGCTGAAAACGGAGCTCGGGAGCCTGTTTTCGCTTGTGCCGCCACAGACGCCCCTTGCCGACACGAGTGACGGCAAGCTGGCCACACCAGTGACGTGCGGTGAGGTTTATGACTGGTGAGACTGGTGACATCATCAAACCGCGTGGTTGCTCCGATCGCACGGGCGCAGCCCAAACGGAGAAGTTTCTCTTCTCAGAAATGTCAGAAAGGGACAGACAGGCTGCCGCAGCTCCACTGAGAAGACATTTCTGAGAAGAGAAACTTCTCCTTTCTCCTCCTCCCCCCCCCTTCTAGCACTGATGATGTTACCTAGGCATTTTTTTGCATCGGGCGAGCCCGGGATCTTTGCAAGGGGAATGGGACCACGTGTGCAGGCGGCTCCTCAGCAGCGCACAGCCTCAGATTAGCACAGCCGCGATCCCCTTCCCCTGCACACGTGGTCCCATTCCCCTCCTTCCTAAGCCAACATGAAGGGGACCGTGGCTGCACTGATCTGAGGCTGGCATTGAGGAGCCGCCTGCACACGTGGTCCCATTCCCCTTGCAAGGATCCTGGGCTCGCCCGATGCAAAAAATGGGGAGATCGGCACAGTTGGGGCTGCTGCTGAGATGTCCAGGGAGGCTAAACCAAGCCGCGCGCCTCTCCCAGCCACTTTCGCGGCTTCCCGGAGTAAATTTTTTTTTATTTTCATGATGAGAGCGGTGAGGCTCTGCCTCCCCTGCCTCCTCTGACTGCACGTCACTGGGCCACACCCACTCTGCCCCCATCTCTAATGTCAAACACCACCCTAATGCGGCCCTCAGTGAAATTGAGTTTGACACCCCCGTTCTGGTGCAATTGGCAAAGTCGCTTGGAACACTTTCGAAAGGAGGCAGAAATTCAGGTTTTTAAAGGCAGTGATTCATAGCAATAAAGTTATTTATTATCTTTATTACAGAGCCAGTTTGGTCTAGTGAGAGTCAGTTTGGTCTAATAGTTAAGGTACCAAGCTATCAAAGCAGGAGACTACCCGTGTTTCCCCAAAAATAAGACACCCTACCCCCCAAAATTAGCGCTTGGCCTTATTTTGGGGGAGGTCTTATTATTTTGAGGTGCAGGAGGTGGCGAGCATGGTCACTTTATGGCTACTGCTGTGTTGCAATATTTTCGGGGAGGGCTTATTTTAGCGCATGCGCTCAAAAGGCCGATTGGAGCTTATAATCCGGGAAGGCCTTATTTTCAGGGAAGCAGGGTATGAGTTCAAGTGATGCCTTAGCTGTGAAAGCCAGCTGGTGATTTTGGCCGGTGCTCTCTCTCTCTTTCTCCCTCCCTCTCTCTCTCTCTCCCCCCAACCCACCTCACAGGTTTGTTGTTCTGGGGATAACAGGAAGAAAAAAAGAGTATTAGGTATATTCACTGCCTTGAGTTATTCATAATAAAGATGGGATACAAATAAATGTTTAAATTGACTGTCAATTCTCTGCCTCTCTTAGGCTTAGATCCTGCTTGAAAAAAGCCCACTGGGATGTAAATTGCACGCTGTCCTATTTCTTCCTGGTCTTTAATGTATACATTCTAACCTGCAAAATTAAGAACCCTTTAAATATATATATATATATATATTGAATAGATCAAGTTATCCTTCAAAATTGATGTCTTTATCTGATTGCTGATTTTTGTATTCGCCACGTACAGGATGAATGTAATATATTTTTTTTCATTTTCATTTATCTATTTTACCCTGGAATTAAATCCTGTCTTTTATGTTTTGATATAGTTGTCGGACTAACCAATCCATAGGTAAAGGTAAAGGTACCCCTCGCACATATGTGCTAGTCGTTCCCGACTCTAGGGGGCAGTGCTCATCTCCGTTTCAAAGCCAAAGAGCCAGCGCTGTCCGAAGACGTCTCCGTGATCATGTGGCTGGCATGATTAAATGCCAAAGGCGCACAGAACGCTGTTACCTTCCCCCCCCCCCAAGGTGGTTCCTATTTTTCTACTTGCATTTTTACATGCTTTCCAACTGCTAGATTGGCAAGTCAAGGGGAGCTCACTCCGTTACGCGGTGCTAGGGATTCGAACCGCCGAGCTTTCTGATCGGCAAGCTCAGCGTCTTAGACACTGAGCCACCTATAAGACCAATCTTTAAGCTACAAATGATAAATGAACCCTACCAAGTGTATGGTTTATGCCACCCTGGCTTGAAAGCTGCTGAGCTGGAAAAACGCTGTCCTAGATTCTGCAGCCTGGAAGAATCCCATAATAAGGGGCTTGAAAAACATTTCATTCGTTTATTACTTTAAACTTATGCCCACGCGATCCCAGCAAAGCGGCTAGGGTTTTATTAAATGTAATTTCCACAGGTAACTTCCATAGGTATCAGCAAATTAAAGACTATTCTATATAACCCTGTAAGGAACGATGCAATCAAATCGCAGGGTGAGATTCTTATGCAATTTCTATAGAGGAATGCCATAAAAGTATAGCCTTTATTGCCACTGAGCATTATCTATATGCATTGTACATATACAAAAAAAAAAAAAAACGGGTTGTATATATTAGTGCTCTGACTGGTATTTTTCTTCTAATAAATTGAAGTTCATAAAAAAAATATGACGCAGTGTTGCCAAATTCTTTAGCTGAGCCATACTGATTCATAAGTGTATGACCTGGGTTGAACATTGTTTTATGTACTTTCTTTTATTTGGTTTGGTGTGCCCAAATAGTCAGTGTTCATTGTTGCACTTATTTTTCCTCTTTGTGTGTGTGTGTGTGTGTGTGTGTGTGTGTGTGTGCGTGCGCGCTTCCCCATAACTGACTGATTTTCTCTTATTTTCTTCCCCTTTTCGAGTCCAGCCCAATGGCTTGAGTTTTTAACCATCTTGCGTTATTGATGCTGCTATTTTCCATATAAAGTTAATCCTCAATTTACAACCACGATTGACCAACCTTTCTGCCACACTGGTTCAATGAATCGCTGCAGTTCTTAAGTGAACTGTGTGGTCATTAAGCGAATCTGGCTTTCTCCATTGCTTGTTAGAAGCCAACTAGGAAGGTTACGAATGGCGAGTTGCCACCTATCGTGTTGTTAAGTTGTTACGCGAATCACGGCAATTGTCACTTCCCATCTTGACTATTGCAACGTGCTCTACATGGGGCTGCCCTTGAAGATCATCCCGTGGGTGTAAAATGTAGCGGCCCGCATGGTTTTGTGCAGACCCTGATGTACACACGTATCACCTCTCCTGCAGAAGCTGCATTGGCTGCCGATTTGCTTCCGGGGACAATTCAAGATGCCGGTTGTCACCTTTAAAGCCCTTCATGGCTGGGGACCAGGTGATCTGAGGGACCGTCTCTTGCCGGTCACATCTACCCGGCCCAACAGAGCAGGGAGGCAGGGAATGTTGCAAGTCCCATCCCCGAGGGAGATACACCTGGTGGGACCCAGAAGAAGGGCCTTCTGTGTGGTGGCCCCAGTGGTGGGTTTCAAATTTTTTTAGAACCTCTTCTGTAGGTGTGGCCTGCTTTGTGGGAGTGGCTTTCTGGCCATGTGTGACCAGGTGGGAGTGGCTTGCCAGCCATGTGACCGGGTGCGCATGGCCAACTTGTAAAATGTGGTGAAACTCACTTAACGACGCTCTTACTTAGCAACCAAAATATTGGCTCAGAAACTCTGCATTTGAAGCAGACAAATCTTAAAGCTGACAAGTTACAAGACCCTTGCACCCCTAATCCTTTAGAAAAAAAAACCCTAGGGGTGTTCAAATTTGACAGCTCCAAGCAAAGCCACAGAGATTAGGAACATAAAATATAGCATTGGAGAATAGTTTGACTCCCTTTTCCTTGTGGCAGCCCCTGAGATATTGGAACACTGCTATCATGTCTCCCCTAGTCCTTCTTTTCATTAATCTAGACATACCCAGTTCCTGCAACCGTTCTTCATATGTTTTAGTCTCCCCTAATCAACTTTGTTGCTCTTCTCTGCACTCTTTCTAGAGTCTCCACATCTTTTCTACATCGTGGTGACAAAAACTGAATGCTGTATTCCAAGTGTGGCCTTACCAAGGCCTTATAAAGTGGTATTAACACTTCACGTGATCTTGATTCTATCCCTCTGTTTATGCAGCCTAGAACTGTGTTGGCTTTTTTGGCAGATGCTGCACATGGCTGGCTCATATTTAAATGGTTGTCCACTAGGACTCCAAGATCCCTTTCACAGTTACTACTATTGAGCACGGTACCATCTATACTGTACCTGTGCATTTTGGTTTTTCTTGCCTAAATGGAGAACCTTACTTTTTTCACCCTTGAATTTCATTTTGTTAGATAGCGCCCAATGTTCAAGCCTGTCAAGATCCTTCTGTAAAAACTGCAAACCAAGGAAGCCATTACCCGAAGCCATTCTTTGGGGTACTTTCTTGGGATTTTTATTCCTTTCCCTCTCGATCAAATACTCCGTCAATAACAGTCGGGGCTTGCAAAAAAAGTCAAAGCATTTTGGATAAAAATATGGTGGGTTATTCAAAATATACTTTAAAAAAAGGATAAAGTTCACCCCCCCCCCCAAGTTGTTTTTGTTAGGCATAATTACAGACTGTACAGTTATAGAGACTAATTTGATTTTGAACTTAACGATGGCAGCAAGATTGTTGGTGGTGCAGCACTGGAAGAGGGAAGAATTGCCTACTATCCAAGAATGGACGCTAAAAGTAGTAAATCTAGCAGAGATTTACAGCATATTTGAAGGACCATTCGGATGAGAAATATAAGTTGGAATGGAGAAGACGGATTGACTATATTCAAAATAAATATCGGACTAGGAAATTTCAGTTAGCTTATGAGTGAAGGCACAAAGAATGTTACAATTTACCTAAAGTTAGCTTAACAAAAGGGGAATGAAATCACAAGAGGAGGTAGGATGTCAAAATCAGTTAGCTTATGTTAGCGTATGATTGCTAAATGTTTATACCCTGTATTTTGCTCTGGGAAGTTGGGGGGAGGGAGGGTGGGAAGGGGAAGGGGTAATACTTGTAAAACTTATTAAAACTTTTAATAAAATAAATAAATAACAGTCGGGGCCGTGCTGATGCTGCCTCCTTAACAAACAGGAGGGAGGGGATGGGGGACTAACCCCACGCAATCTACAGCCCCGTTCAGGAATTCTCAGCCCTCCATCCCTTTCTGATAAAAGAGGGGAAATGCGTCTTTCCTGAACCAGGAAACAGCAATGTTTAATTTAGAATACTCTCCCACTGTCAGAGAAAAGGAAAAATAAAAAAAAACGACAAAAAAAATAAAAAAAGCAAAAGAGACCGGAAAGAAAAAAAAATCAGGAATCATAACCCAAAGTAATTTTCCCTAACTCCTGTGTGTGTCCGTGGGTGCCTGCACGGCCTCAGGCATGATTCTGGACCAGGAGGACAAAACACGGTAAAATAAAGACTTTACGGACAAAGCAATGGAGGACATTGTGGTTGTTAGTTGCAAAGTCGTGTCCGACCCATCGCGACCACCTGGACAACGTTCCTCCAGGCCTTCCTGTCCTCTTATCATCCTCTGGAGTCCATTGAAGCTCACGCCTGCACACCGGAACAACTAGTCACAAGGACGGCTTTTTCCTGAATGCCATCACTGTGCTAAACAACTAATTCCCACCCTACTGTCAAATTAGTTACTAAGACTGTATTACTATTCTTCTTCTCTTCCTTCCTAGTACCTCTCTCTTCCCACTATAACCATGTGGGTTGTATCTTTACAACTTATATCGTTTTATTTGTTCCTAGTACAAATTGATTCCTTAATAGTTGTTGTTGTTGGTGGTTGTGAAGTCATGTCCAACTCATCGCAACCCCAAGGACAATGTTCCTCCAGGCCTTCCTGTCCTCTACCATCCTCTGGAGTCCATTTATGCTCAAGCCGACTGCTTCCGTGACTCCATCCAGCCACCTCATTCTCTGTCATCCTCTTCTTCTCTTGCCCTCCATCTTTCCCAGCATTAGGCTCTTCTCCTATGAGTCCTTCCTTCTCATTAGGCGGCCAAAGTATTTGAGTTTCACCTTCAGGATCTGGCCTTCTAAAGAGCAGCCAGGATTAATCTCCTCTAGGACTGACCGGTTTGATGGCCTTGCAGTCCAAGGGACTCGCAGGAGTCTTCTCCAGCACCAGAGTTCAAAGGCCTCCATTCTTTGGCGCTCAGCCTTTCTTATGGTCCAACTTTCACAGCCATACATTGCAACTGGGAAAACCATAGCCTTCACTATAATGGAGGGCTAGGAAATAGCAAACATAGCAGTATATTTGTATCAGTGGTGGGTTCGGGGCCCGGCATCCACCACATGGACCTGCGCATGCGTCCTTACCTCTTGCAACGCCTCCACGAGCCTCTGTGACGCTCCAGCTGCTCAGCGGAGTGTCGCGCAGGCATTGTACACTCCGTGCGCGGAAGTGCTGAAGAGCTCAAATACAGATAAGGAGCTCGGGTGAGTGGGTGGGCCCTCCGGAGTCTGGGCAACTGAATGGAGCTCAGGTTTTACTGGCCGGACGCCCTTCTGTTAGGAATGTAAGCTAACAGTTGGGATAGCAATATATAAACCAGGATGGTAGTATTGTTTCTTTAAGTACTGCTGTAATGTGATTGGTTGCTGTTACCTCAAGCAGCCATAAGAGGGAGCCAGAATGACTGTTAGCTCTCTGTTTGTTAGATGCTGATCGGTGGATGTATCGTGAGTTACTGTGTTTTTGCTACTGTTAGCCTAAACTGATTATTTGATACTAGACTGTGTTCAAAGGATCATTCCTTAACTGAGAACATTGATAACTGAATGACTGAACCGTGTATGACGTGGACAGTAAATTGAACTCTGAATACCTCTATATTTTCCACATAGTAAACTACTATATACACCTTCCTGTTGCCAATGCTGGTTTTTTTCCCCCCAGCAGATATATTCTCAGTGTTCCCAGAAAGAGAGAAATACCTGCCTCTACCTAGGATCGAACTCACAGCCTCCTGATTGTGAAGTATGAGCTCCACCTCTGAGCTACCGCACCACTCGTCCGTCCATCTGCCTGCCTGCCTTCCTGCCTGTCGTTTGCTCGATCGATAGATAGATGTAGATATAGATAGATATAGATACCGGGGGGGGGGATGTAAAACATTTCTTAATAGCCCTCAGAAGATGTCCGCACTTAAAGAGAGAACGAGCTTATTGAAAGAAGCCAAGTATCTAGGTAGCTCTATTCATAGGCACAGCAAATACTGCAGGCAGAAATCCATTCAAGACAAGGTATGTTGAAATTCCCTGCAGCAAGGACTGAACAGAGGTAGGATTCGCCTTCGGCCACAATAGGAATTGCCCGACCCCCCTTTCAGTTCCTCCAACCCCTGCAAACTTCAACCAAACCTGGGAGCTCAGACAACCTATAGAGCCAGCTACGACCCTTACATGAACCTCACGGGAATCTGACAACAGCCAATAGACTATTAAAGGACATGCTCTTGCACAGGAACAGGAAGCTCAAGTGCTAAATCCAAGAGAATGTATACTCCCCCCCTCAACTCCATATAGTCAGCTGCCCAGAACCCATGTGGTTCTTCTTCATCATTAAACCATCTTTCCAATCAGCCTCCATGTTTCCAGTGTCTTTCTGAACCAGATGGATATTCCTTCCCACACTATCCTCGTGCCTTACGTTCATTGATTGTAATGCTATCTGCTTCAACTTGCAACCATTTGTTTTACATCTGTTCGAAGTTACGAGGGCGCTGAAAAAAGTGACTTATATATGCACACTTCGCAGGACTTTCGCAATATCTACCTGGACCAGGGGTGAAATTCAAAAATTTTCCCTACTGCTTTTCTGTAAGCGTGGCTTGGTGGTCATATGACCGGGTAGGCGTGGCTTGGTAGGCGGGTTACCGGGCGGGCGTGGCTTGGTGCAAGAGGTAGGAACCTCACAGAGAGCTCAAAAACAAACGATCACCCTTTACAGAAAAATAACACAAAAGCTACACGACTGACTGACACACAATGCAAAAGCAGGCGGACTTCACGCACAATGGCCCCCGCACACAAGCACCAACCTCACAGAGAGCTCAAAGACAAACTATCGCACTTTACACAAAAAGAATACAAAAGCTAGACAACTGACTCACACACAATCTCACACAGGATCAGCTGTGACAATCAGCTCTTTGTGCAATCACCGGAACCTTTTAAAAACTTTTTAAAAGCATTTTTTACTACCTATTCGCCCGAACAGATAGTAAAAATAATGGTGGGAACCTTTTTTTAAAAAAATCTTTTTTAAAAGTAAAACTTTGTGATCAAAATTCGGGAGTTTGACAACTGGCATGTATTTACAATGACTGTTTCATCCCAGAATCACATGCCTGACATTTGTGAGCCTGCCAGCTAGCATCCAACAAGCCAAAAGTCATTGGCAGGGCGGAGGTTGGATTTGTTTAACAACCGTATGATTCATTTACTGACCAGGGTGATTTGCTTCTTAACTGTGGCAAAAAGATCATAAAATCGGGCGTGACTCCCGTAAAAACCATCTCGCTTAGAAACAGAAATTCCCAATTGTTGAGTCGAGGACTCAATGTATCACTAATTGATTTTAAGGAGATCAACTACCGTTTGAATTCTTCTTCTTTGTTCTCGCAGTTTGCAATTTCTCTTTTGCTTTAATGATGCTAAGGTGCCTCAAAGTTTACCAAAGCAATCATGTGGCAGAAGTAATAAATCTTTCTTAATAATAAACAATTCAAAATAGATGAATGCAGGTCATCCTTGGCTTACAGCCACAACTGAGCCACATAAGATAATTTGTTAAGTGAGTTTTGGGTCCGTCCCCCCCCACCTATTTTGCCACGGTTGTTCAGTGAATCAGTGCAATTGTTTAGTTGTAAAGTGAATCCTTTACTCCTCCTGAGAGTCCCTTGGACTGCTAGGCGATCAAACCGGTCAATCCTAGAGATCATCAACCCTGACTGCTCTTTAGAAGGCCAGATCCTGAAGATGAAACTTAAGTACTTTGGCCACCTAATGTGGAGGAAGGACTCCCTGGAGGAGAGACTAATGCTTGGAAAGATGGAGGGCAAAAGAAGAAGAGGACGACAGAGAAGGAGGTGGCTGGATGGAGTCACCGAAGCAGCCGGCGTGAGCTTCAATGGACTCCAGAGGATGGTAGAGGACAGGAAGGCCTGGAGGAACGTTGTCCATGGGGTCGTGATGGGTTGGACACGACTTCGCAACTACCCAGTTTCCCCCAAAATAAGACCTCCCCAGATGATAGCAGTGTTCCAATATCTCAGGAGTTGCCACAAAGACAAGGGAGTCAAACTGTTCTCCAAAGCACCAGAGGGTAGAACAAGAAGCAATGGGTAGAAACTAATCAAGGAGAGAAGCAACTTAGAACTGAGGAAACTATTTTTGACAGTTAGAGCAATGAATCGGTGGAACAACTTGCTTCCTGAAGTTGTGAATGCTCCCACACTGGAAATTTATAAGAAGATGTTGGATATCCGTTTGTCTGAAGTGGTGTAGGGTTTCTTGCCTAAGCAGGGGGTGGACTAGAAGACCTCCAAGGGCCCTTCCAACTCTGTTATTCTCTTCTAATCTAATCCATTCCAGTGCATTCCATATTTTCTATTCTATTCTATTCTATTCTAATCCATTCCATTCCAGCGCATTCCATATTTTCTGTTCTATTCTATTCTATTCTATTCCATTCCACTCCAGTGCATTCCATATATTCTATTCTATTCTATTCTATTCTATTCTATTCTATTCTAATCCATTCTATTCTAATCCATTCCATTCTATTCTAATCCATTCCATTCCAGCACATTCCATATTTTCTATTCTATTCTATTCCATTTCACTCTAATGCATTCCATATTTTCTATTCTATTCTATTCTATTCTATTCTATTCTATCCTATCCTAATCCATTCCACTCCAATGCATTCCATATTTTCTATTCTATTCCATTCTATTCTATTCCATTCCACTCCAGTGCAATGCATATTTTCTATTCTATTCTATTCTATTCTATTCCATTCCACTCCATTCCATATTCTATTCTATTCTATTCTATTCTATTCTATTCTATTCTATTCTATTCTAATCCATTCCATTCCATTCTAGTCCAGTGCATTCCATATTTTCTTTTCTATTCTATTCTATTCTATTCTATTCTATTCTATTCTGTTCTGTTCTATTCTATTCTATTCCACTCCAATGCATTCCATATTTTCTATTCTATTCCCTTCCTTTCCATTCCATTCAGCTAATAAGCCCAATTCGGCTTTTGAGGCGCATGTGCTAAAATATACCCTTCCCAAAAATATGTAAACGCATGCGCAGCCGGTCCTCGCCTTTTCCTTTGGTTGCTTGCCATGCAAACAACACCAAATGAGGAGGCGAGGCCAGTAGGGGGAGGGGGGAAGGGAAGAGGGAACATGCGCCATGCACCCCACACGCCCTTACCTAACGGCCACTCCCGCAACCCTAGCCACCGCGCCCCTTCTGTCACGCTAATGGCCGCCACAAAGAGCGGCAGGCAGGCCCAGCGACGCGCAACCCAGCAGCAGCCCCGCGGTGACCATGCTCGCCGCCTCCTGCACCTCAAAAATAATATGACCTCCCAATCCAATATGAAGGAAGTATAAAGAATGATTGCGGTACTAACACATGAAATTTATTTGCGAAATTTAACCAATCGACATGCTTTCTGGAAAATGTAACGAAGAATGATTTTTTGGGTGTGTTTTTTTGTTTAATTAAAACAATAAAAAATTTTAAAATAATAATAATAATAATAATAATAATAATAATAATAATAATAATAATAATAATAATAATAATACCACCTCCCCGAAAATAAGGCCAAGCGCTTATTTCGGGGGTCAAAAGACCCATGGTTTTTTGGGGGGAAAACATGATAACAACAACAAAGTGACCCTGGCGTCCCCGTTGAATGTGCTTGTCAGAAGGTCGCAAGAGGCGATCACGCGACCCCGGGGACAGGGCAACCGTCATAAATATGAACCCGTCGCCAAACGTCTGAATTGTGAGGGGAAATTTCACCCTGAGCTAATGAGGTGTAGACCGTCGGCTTTCCTAAAAAACATATCTTCAGAAAAAGCGAAAATAAGACCGTGTTGTGTACCGAGAGCATCCACCAGCAGGTGGCGCTGTCCCGCTTCCCCCTGATTGGTCCAGCTGGTCTAAATTCTTGGCGGGCTAATCCTGGTTATTCTATTGGTTACCGGTCTGACAGCTGTCAGTATAAATAGCTGTCAGCCGGTCAGTTGCTGTTCTGTTCCTGTCAGGAGTTGTGTTAATAAATAGTTAATGGTTCAGCAGCCTCCTCGTCCTTATTACCTCAGAACATAAAAGACCCGATCACATGTTCTAATGAAAAACAAAATTTAATATGAAAATAAAATGAAAACAAATCTATCTAATTGTTACATTTTGGCAAGCGCAATTGTCGTCCACCTTCTTGGCAGGCGAACAGAAGATCAAAAAAAGTCTCTGGAATGTGTGAGCAGACGCAGTACATCACTTGCTGATAAGGCCTATGACCTGCGCAGTAATATCTGAGCACAGCTAGCAAACAATTAATGCAGTGACGTGAATTTTGATCACGTGACCCTGGGGGGTTTTGCGGTCACGGTCGTAAGTGTGAACAATGCTTTGAACGGTCATGAAACGAATGATGGTGCATCAGGAGTAATCCCTGTTCATTTCAGTGGAAAAGGTCCCTGCTTTCCTGTAGGCTGACCTACGGAGGAAATGCCCAAGGTTTTCCCCACAGGAAGGAGGAAGGAACATAGCAGAGGAATGGGGTGACTCATGCTTAACCCAAAGTGGGGAAAAACAAATATGAACTTCAACAGAGAAGTTCGTTCATAGGCCTTTTAGGCAGCTGCTGTGCTGCCGAATTAGAATGGAAAGGGCAGCCCTGTAACTCGGAGAAAAGACGCCTGGCTTTACGCTTTGCAAAATACAACCAAACAACAGAATAACACCGTTGGACGGGAGCTTGGAGGTCTTCTAATCCAAGGATCCCCAACCTTTTGGGGACTACTACATTCATCAGTTTAAATCCCGCGGACCGCTAATATGATCTGCCTAATGACCGGCTGGGTGGGCGTGGCTAGGTGGTCATGGCCAACTTGATGCCGCTCACGTCGGGAAGGGGGAGCGCCTCGCCAGCCTCTACTCGCCTCTCCCCTCCCAGCCCGTCCTCGCCTGCCCGCCTGCGCTCCTTAGGGCCTTAAAAGGAAGCAGTTGTTGGAGCTGAGCAGCCACCACGAGAAAGAGTTGGCAAAACAGCTGGCTAGGTTCAAAGTGGATCTGAGCGAGAAGGAGGCTCAGCAGAAGCACCTCGCTGAGGACTACGAGCATAGGCTGTCCAAGCAGAGGGAAGACTTGCAGGAACGCAAGGCCAAGTACCGGCACCTGGAGGCTCAGCGGGCTGAGATGGTCAGCCAGTTCCAGGCCATGATGCAGTCCCACTGGAACAAGGCCTTCTGGCTCTTTGCCACCAGTGGTGCTTCCCTCCAGCCTTCACCCAAAGCCCCACACCAGAAGGCCGAAGCAGACCCCAAGATGGAATTGCTGCCCCCCTCCGACCTGCACGAAAAGACCCCCCAAGGAGGGAGACTCTCTGCAGCAACACAAGCCTTCATTGCACGTATCTGACCTGGGGGCCATCGTTTGAGGACCCCTGATTTAGTGCAATGTAAAAAATGCAAATAGTTTTTCTGCGGGCCACCAACATTTTCTCGTGGACCACTGCTGTTCTAGTCCAACCCCCTGCTCAAGCAGGAAGGAGACCCTGTACCATTTTCAACAAATGGTTCTCCTATCTCTTCTTTAAAAAAAAACCCAGTGATGGAGCTCTCACAACTTCTGGAGGCAAATTGTTCCACTGTAGCACCCACCCCTCTCCTAGAATAGAATAGAATAGAATAGAATAGAAATAGAATAGAATAACAGAGTTGGAAGGGACCTTGAAGGTCTTCTAGTCCAACCTCCTGCCTAGGCAGGAAACCCTACACCACTTCAGACAAAGGGTTATGCAGCATCTTCTTAAAAACTTCCAGTGTTGGGGCATTCACAACTTCTGGAGGCGAACTGTTTCACTGATTGATTGTTCTAACTGTCAGGAAATTTCTCCTGTTTTGCTTCTCTCCTTGATTTGTTTCCCTCCATTGCTTCTTGTCCTGCCTTCAGATGCTTTGGAGAATAGCTTGACTCCCTCTTCTTTCTGGCAGCCCCTCAAATATTGGAGCATTGCTATCATGTACATTCTCGGTAGTAGTAACTGTGAAGGGGATCTTGGAGTCCTAGTGGACAACCATTTAAATATGAGCCAGCAGTGTGCAGCAGCTGCCAAAAAAGCCAACACAGTTCTAGGCTGCATCAACAGAGGATAGAATCAAGATTACGTGAAGGGTTAATACCACTTTATAATGCCTTGGTAAGGCCACACTTGGAATACTGCATTCAGTTCTGGTCACCACGATGTAGAAAAGATGTGGAGACTCTAGAAAGAGTGCAGAGAAGAGCAACAAAGATGATTAGGGGACTGGAGACTAAAACATATGAAGAACGGTTGCAGCAACTGGGTATGTTTAGATTAAGAGAAAGAAGGACCAGGGGAGACATGATAGCATTCTTCCAATATCTCAGGGGTTGCCACAAAGAAGAGGGAGTCAAACTATTCTCCAAGGCACCTGAGGGTAGAACAAGAAGCAATGGGTGGAAACTAATCAAGGAGAGAAGCAACTTAGAACTGAGGAGAAATTTCCTGACAGTGAGAACAATTAATCAGTGGAACAGCTTGCCTCCAGAAGTTGTGAATGCCCAACACTGGAAGTCTTTAAGAAGATGTTGGATAGCCATTTGTCTGAAACCGTATAGGGTTTCCTGCCTAGGCAGGGGGTTGGACTAGAAGACCTCCAAGGTCCCTTCCAACTCTGCTATTGTATTGTATTATTGTATGTCTCCCCTGATCCTTCTTTTTACTAGGCTTACCCAATTCCTGCAAGCGTTCTTCCTATGCTTTAGCCTTCAACCCACCCGCCAGTCATCTTTGTCGCTCTCTTTTCTGCATTCTTTCCATAGCCTCGACATCTTTTTGGGTGACCAAAATTGTTGTGGTCTTACCAGGGCACTGTAAAGCGGTACTGTCACTTCTCGTGCTACTGCAGGCCACTGAATCATGCAGCCTTATATCGGCCCAGCCACGCGCAGCGCCCTTCCCTGTCCTTTCATCGCCAGAACAATTCCTCCCCGTTCCCAGCTTGTATCGGATGCTCCACCCTTTCCCAGTGCCTTTTCCGCACGGTTTTTCCCCCCTCTCGTTTGAAAATCCAGCGGCTGGCATGAGTCATCCCACACGAAGCAGGCGCCAGCAAACCACAAGAAGGACGTGAAATCAAAAGGGGGCTGAGGCGGCAAGGTTTATTTTTATCCTGGACATGATTTGGTGTCCACAAATTCACAACTGATTCAAAATTGAATGCTTTGTGGCTATTTTATAAATGTGCGGCAGGGTGAGGAGGACATTCCTGCATCTTCTCAGCTTTACCCTTTTCCACTCTTCCTCCTGTTATGATCAAAAAGCTTTCCCCAAACCCACGATAGGTGGAGGACTACAACTCCCATGAACCACACAGGCTGGTTGGGGAGACAGGGAAAATCAAGAGACTAGAGTAACCTTAGACGGCTGGTTTGCTAAAATTGTTCATTGCGGCCCTGCCAGCAGTCTGCGGAGCTGGCAACAGATTCGGAGAGTGAGGAGGTTGGGGAGGAACATGGGCCAGGCCTGGAGTCTGGGGAAGGCTCTGATGAGGGCTCTGTGTCGGAAGCAGAGAGGGGGACAGAGCCGTATGCCAGTTATCAGCTGCCTTCAGAGTCAGACATCAGTGAGGCAGCCGAACAGCTGGAGCCTGTCCTCAGGGTGCACATGTGCAGAGTTGCCAGACGAAGGGAACAGCTAAAGAACAGGGGTCGACTTGGGAGTAAGGCCACAGGTGGACGTTGAATGGCCCCTCCCAGAGGGAATAAAAGAGGAGCCAAAGGGGAGTGGAGTTTGCAGGAGACGATGAGTTCGCTTCATTGGTTCGTGACTCTCCGAGGCTCCTGCCCAAGTTTTGCAAATACCGGCCTGGCAGCTCTCCAAACCAGATTAGGTCTGTGACTGTAAATCCTCCCTTGAAAAACTTTGCTGGATGTGAATGAACAGAATTCAGAGTCAATTAATAAAAGGGGTTTTTGTCGGGACCAGGAGTTTGCTCCATGCTCTTGGGATGCCTCAGTCAGAACATTGTTATTACTACCTGTCACTTCCCACATCCAAAACTAAGAATGCTCTATAGCAGCGATAGCGAACCTTTTTTGGCTCGCCTGCCATAAGTGGGGGGAGCGCAGGGGGGGTCATTTGCAGGCGTGCCGCACCCATAATGCAATTCGTGACACCCCCCCATTTTTGCATGCTTTTTTCCGCCCTCCCCAGGCTCCAGAGGCTTTATAGGAGCATGGGGAGGGCGGAAACAGCCTCCCCCGTCTCCCCGGAAGCCCTTCAGGGACCTTCAGGAGGATTCCCTGAAGCCTCCGAAGCAGTCAAAACGACCTTCCGAGCAAACCGGAAGTCACTTCCGGTTTGCTCGGAGCGTCGTTTTAAGCGCTCCGAAAGCTTGAGGGACCTTCAGGGCGTTTCCCTGAAGCCTTTGGAGCAGTCAAAACAATCCTCCCAGCAAACAGGAAGTCCGTTCCCGAACTTCCGGTTTGCCGTAGGGCCGTTTTTTTGCGCTCTGGAGGCTTCAGGGAAGCTCATGAAGCCTCCGGAAGGCCTCTAGGGGGGTGGGGAGGCTCTTTTCGCCCTCTCCAGGCTCCTATAAAGCCTCTGGAGTCTGGGGAGGGCGAAAAATGGCTTTAAAAAAGGGTGAACTCAACTGACAGGGCAGCACCTCGCGTGCCCTGACAAATGGCTCCGCGTGCCACCTGTGGCACGTGTGCCATAGGTTCGCCATCCCTGCTCTAGAGCTTGGGTGTCAAACTCAAGGCCTGGGGGCCGGACCTGGCCCACGGGGTGCGTAGAGCTGGCCCGCCGGCCCGCCCAGGAAACAGTGAAGGACCGGATCGTGGTGCCTTTGTCAGTGAAAACGGAGCTCAGGAGGACCGCGTGTGGCCCTCCCGAACTCCGTTTTCACCTGCAGAGAGTTGCAGGAGACCGCCGCAGCCGAAAATCGAGTTCGGGAGCCGGTTTTCTCTGTCAGAGTGTTGAGCCACCACAGGCGCCCCCAACATGAGTGACGCCAAGCTGACTGCGCTCCCCCGGTCACCCCAATGTCAAACATAACCCTGGTGTGCCCCTCCGTGAAATTGAGTTTGACACCCCTGCTCTAGAGAGAAGCGAAGCACATGTAAACATACGGACACACAAACACAATTCCACTAGCTTAATACAAAACAGCAATTTGTGCTGTCTTCTTTTTTTCAAACACAAGCAGGTTGGGGGGGGGGAAACACCTGAGAAAGGATCCTCAGGGATAATGAGATTATCAAGGTAACTCTCAAAATAATCTTCAATCGTGAATGAAATTAAGTCCGTCATTTATTGAATCTAATTAATCTGAGTGTAATTAAGTCCACAATCTATTGAAAATGCGTGCAGCCCTCCCTCCTGGAAAGAAACCAATCCTGCTTGCCCTAAGAAGATCCCTTCCCCAATAGATCACTTCTGAGCTCAGGTTGTGCAGGAAGATTTCATCAGATCTATCCTAATTGTTCCCACCAATGAAATGAGAAGAAGTTGAGATATTGTCCCTCCACGCCTCATCTGTGCCAGATTAGTTGAGATTTCTAGAGGATTTGTTTTCAATCTTTTCTTCTTAGGCTCTAGTTCCTTAATAATTTTTGCTGCTCTTCTCTGTACTTTTTCTAGAGTCTCAACCTCTCTTTTTTTTTTTCAACATCTTGGCGGCCAAAACTAAAAGCAATAAGAGGCAAGGATGGCTTTGGGGAAGGTGTGTGAACCACACAGGGCTTAGAGGAGAATGCCTTGCGGAAGCAGAAAAAAAGGTCATTACAGCAGGGGTGTCAAACTTAAGGCCCGCGGGCCGGATCTAGCCCTGGGGTGTTTAAATCTGATCCACCGAACCAGCCTGGAAATACCAAATAACAGGCCAAAAGGGGCCACCGGGGGGTGGGGGTGGCATGCAGCCCTCCCACAGCCACTTTTCGGCCTCCCCAGCCTCCAGTAGCACTCTGCTGGCCAAAAACGGGCCACGCGGAAGCCTCACGAGGCCCTCGTGTAGTCCATTTTTAGCCTCCCCGGCCACCAGCAGCCCTCTGTTGGCCAAAAATGGGCCGCACGGATGCCCTGCACGGATGCCCCACAAGGCCCTTGTGTGACCCGTTTTCGGCCTTCCCAGCCTCCAGCAGCACTCTGTTGGCCAAAAATGAGCCGCACGGATGCCCCGCGAGGCCCCTGTGTGGCCCGTTTTCAGCCTCCCCAACCTCCAGCAGCACTCTGTTGGCCAAAAATGGGCCGCACAGAGGCCCCGCGAGGCCCCCGTGTGACCCATTTTTGGTCTCCCCAGCCTCCAGCAGCACTGTGTTGGCCAAAAATGAGCTGCATGGAGGCCCCGCGAGGCCCCTGTGTGGCCCGTTTTTGTCTCCCAGCCTCCAGCAGCACTCTGTTGGCCAAGAATGGGCCGCACGGATGCCCCGCGAGGCCCCTGTGTGACCCGTTTTCGGCCTCTCCAGCCTCCAGCAGCATTTTGTTGGCCAAGAATGGGCCGCATGGAGGCCTCGCGAGGCCATGTGACCCGTTTTCGGCCTCTCCAGCCTCCAGCAGCATTCTGTTGGCCAAGAATGGGCCGCACGGATGCCTCGCGAGGCCCCTGTGTGACCCGTTTTTGGCCTCTCCAGCCTCCAGCAGCACTCTTTTGGCCAAAAACGGGCTACTCAGGAGCCTCGCGGAGCCTCCGCAGGGCCCATTTTCGGCTGGCAGAGTGCTGCAGGAGGCCATGGAGGTTGAAAACGAGGTGCAGGGGGCTGCGTGCAGTCCCCTCCGCACCCCATTTTGGCCGGCACGGTGCTGCAGGAGGTATTCATCCCATCTCCTTTCCTGCTCCCCCCCCCCCCCCCCACACACACAGAGCAGAACTACAATGCTGATCTGGCCCTCGAAGAAATCCAGTTTGACACTCATGATCTACAGTCCGGTGAGGGGGCGGGATACAAGGATGCAAAAACACACCCCCTCCTCAACGAATATAACCCCATGCCCTCAGAAGGAGATTTGATGGCACCAGTGTTAACAAATGTGCGCCTTATTTTTTAAAAAGAGCCTGCTGCCAGCATCCATTCAAGTCTTGCTCTTTCCCAAATCCAAAAAGGCAGCTTGCCAAATCATGTTTGTAGAAAGGAATCATTGTCAGGGGACTAGGCAGAACCGCGTTTATTGGGGGGAGGGGGGAAATAATTAAAAAAATTGTCTGAAAAAGTCTAAAAGTGCCTCAAAGTCTTAATGGATTTCCCGCCTGCCAAGGGAGCGTTGGTGAACGCCGTTTTTCTCCTCCCCAAAATCCTAGAGTGCAGCCCAAATTTTCCTACTATTTAGTTTTACAACAACTCTGTGAGGTAGTGTAGGAAGTCAGCGCCTGCCCCCTCTCCTAGAAAAATGAAATATTTTAGGAAATATTAAAAGGGCAGAATATTTCCCCCAAAAGGGAGCGCCCCCCCCTTCGCACTTTGGTCAATTGGCCATTAAGGCCTGGGCCAGCCTATTCTACATAACAAAGATCTACCTCCTTCAGGCAGAGCCATAATAGGAATCCCAAATCCTTTTCATTACATCATCACCAAGCAAGAGTCAACCAAGCTTGGGACTCAGGACAGCCTATAGCAGCGATGGCGAACCTTTTTTGGCTCGCGTGCCAGAAGTGGGGGGAGCGCATGGGGGGGGTGCGGGCGTGCCGCACCCATAATGCAATGCACAACCCCCCCAGTGCACATGCGCGCACTACAGCCACTCCCCCCCATTTTTACATGGTTTTTTCGCCCTCCCCAGGCTCCAGAGGCTTTATAGGAGCCTGGGGAGGGCGAAAAGAGCCTTTCCCCCCCCCCCCCCCCCGGAGACCCTCCGGAGGCTTCAGGGATCGTCCGGAGGCTTCCCTGACGCCTTCGGAGCGTTTGCTTGGAGGGTCGTTTTAAGCGTTCCGAAGGCTTCAGGGACTGTCCGGAGGCTTCCCTGACCCCTTCGGAGCGCTTAAAACGACCCTCCGAGCAAACGGGAAGTGACTTCTGGTTTGCTCGGAGGGTCGTTTTAAGCGTTCCGAAGGCTTCAGGGACCATCCGGAGGCTTCCCTGACGCCTTCGGAGCGCTCAAAACGACCCTCCGAGCAGAAGCCTCCGGATGGTCCCTGAAGCCTCCGGGGGGGCTCTTTTCGCCCTCCCCAGGCTCCTATAAAGCCTCTGGAGCCTGGGGAGGGCGAAAAATGGCTTTTAAAAACGGTGAACTCAGCATGCGTGCTGGCCAGCTGACAGGGCAGTGCCTCGCGTGCCCCGAGAAATGGCTCCGCATGCCACCTGTGGCACGCGTGCCCTAGGTTCGCCATCCCTGGCCTATAGCCATGATGGTGAACCTATGGCACGAGCAAGAGCTGGCCAGCTGATTTTGAGGATTCTGGAGGGCCGGGGGAGGCTGTTTCTCCCTCCCCAGGCTCCGGAGGCTTTCCTGCAGCCTGGGGAGAGTAAAAACGGCCTCTCCTGGCCGCTCAAAAGCTGGAAACGGATCATTTCCGAACTTCTGGTAGGCCTGTTGGAACCCATTTTTCGCCCTTCTAGGCTCCGGAAGCCTCCCCAACCCCCCCGGAGAAAATACGAAGCTCAGCTTGGAGGCGAGCAGTGCAGTGTTCATGGAGTGTATGCATGGGGGGGGGGTGCGCATGCACTCACATTTTTCACACCCAACAACAAAAGGTTTAGCCATCGCTGGCCTACAGAGTTGTCCCTGCATGGCCCCATGTGAGTCTGACAACCAATCAGAGTACAAGCTCAAATTCAAAAGCCTGGAGAGGGCATAAAACCCGGCTGCTCTCAGCATCTCTTCCCTTCCCCCCCCCCCCCAGAATCCCAAATCACACGATCCTTTTCATCAATAAACCTTGTTTGCAAGCAACTTCCATGAATCCAGGGTTTCCCCCCGCCCCCTACTTGGAACTGAACCCAGAAGGACATTTCTTCCAAACTCCAAAGTTACACCGAGAAGTAATGGCTGGTCCAACTGAATAGATTGAAGGGGGTGGGTGGACATGAGAATACAGAGTTTCCCTATCTCAAGAACTTTGTGGACTTCGCAACGTTATGTGGACTTCAACTCCCAGAATTCCCCAGCAGGAGGAAGGCCTCCAATTGACAAAGGACGTTCCGAAGAAAGCATTCCTTCCTTGAATATTTTTTGACCCACACCTGCAAGCATCTCAATGATTTGCAAATCTGGGTGTCCAGGATCACCTCCCAGAATCCCCCTGCTGCTGCTGAGAATTCTGGGACACCAAATCCATACTTCCAGAAAGTGTTCCAGCTGGGAAACGCTATAAACCCATGGCTGCTTTCAGACATCCACTAAGCCATTGTTTGTCTGGATAACTTCCGTTTTTTTTAATGTTCACCCAAGAATGCCGTTTACCCAAGGATGTGGTCAGAAAAATCAAAGAGGGTTACTTCAGCTTTAGATTATGTGAAACCCCAGCCCTCTTTGTATACTTCCTTGTCTCATTTCCACCCAAAGCTTTACCATATCTACTTCTCTGCCTCTCTGTTTCTTTCTTTCTTTCTTTCTTTCTTTCTTTCTTTCTTTCTTTCTTTCTTTCTTTCCTCTCTCTATTATTATTTATATCTATCTTTTTTCTTTCTCTCTCTTATCATTATATCTCTCTCTATCTTTCTATCTCTATCTATCTCTATCTACATCTATATCTCTCTATCTCTCTATCTCTCTACCATTTATCTCTCTCTATCATCAACTATAACTATCATCATTATCTATCTATCTATCTATCTATCTATCTATCTATCTATCTATCATCTATCTATCTATCTCTCTTTCTATCTTTCTATCTATCTATTTACCTATCATCTATCTCTATCTATCTATCATCATCTATATCTATCTCTTTTTCTCTCTATCATCTACAGTATATCTATCTATCATCTATCTATCTATCTATCTATCTATCTATCTATCTATCTATCTATCTCTATCATCATCTATACCTCTCTCCCTATCATCATCTATCATCTATCTATCTATCTATCTATCTATCTATCTATCTATCTATCTATCTATCTATCATCTATCATCATCTATATATATCATCATCATCTATAT
>NC_138554.1:9580411-9970411 GCF_964273705.1 Natrix helvetica | reverse complement strand
CCTTCGAGCAAACCGGAAGTCACTTCCCGTTTGCTCGGAGGGTCGTTTTAAGCGCTCCGAAGGTGTCAGGGAAGCCTCCGGACAGTCCCTGAAGCCTTCGGCACGCTTAAAACGACCCTCCGAGCAAACGCTCCGAAGGCGTCAGGGAAGCCTCCGGACAGTCCCTGAAGCCTTCGGCACGCTTAAAACGACCCTCCGAGCAAACGCTCCGAAGGCGTCAGGGAAGCCTCCGGACAGTCCCTGAAGCCTTCGGAACGCTTAAAATGACCCTCCGAGAGGGGCGTTTTAAGTGTTCCGAAGGCTTCAGGGAAGCCTCTGGACGATCCCTGAAGCCTCCGGAGGGTCTCCGGGGGGGGGCGGGGAAGGCTCTTTTCGCCCTCCCCAGGCTCCTATAAAGCCTCTGGAGCCTGGGGAGGGCGAAAAAACCATGTAAAAATGGAGGGGGGAGTGGCTGTAGTGCACGCATGCGCACTGGGGCGGTCGCGCATTGCATTATGGGTGCGGCACGCCTGCACACGACCCCCATGCGCTCCCCCCACTTCTGGCACGCGAGCCAAAAAAGGTTCGCCATCGCTGCCCTATACCATTTCAGACAAATGGCTATCCAACATCTTCTTAAAGACTTCCAGTGTTGGGGCATTCACAACTTCTGGAGGCAACTTCTGTTCCACTGATTTATTGTTCTAACTGTCAGGAAATTTCTCCCCAGTTCTAAGTTGCTTCTCTCCTTGATTAGTTTCCACCCATTGCTTCTTGTTCTACACTCAGGTGCCTTGGAGAATAGTTTGTTGGCAGAGGCCTCTGTCCGAGGCTTCTGGTTTGTTTTTTTTTACATCAATCTAAAAACTGTAGATGGATTAGATTTAGAAACTAAGCAGGGTAGGGCTCAGATAATACAGGCAGTCCTCAACTTACAACAGTTGGTTTAGGGACCGTTCACAGTTAACAACGGCACTGAAAAACAGCGACTTATGGTCATTTTTCACACTTATGACTGTTGCAGTATCTCCGGGGTGATTAAAATTTATAGTCACTTGGCAACAGATTCATATTTATGACAGTTGCAATGTCCTGGGGTCCCGCATCCGCTTTGGCGACCTTCTGACGAGCGAAGACAAAATGGGGAAGGCTGATTCACTTAACAACCGTGTTGCTCACTTAACCACTGTCGTGATTCACTTAAGACATGTGGCAAGAAAGGTTGTAATAACAGGCAGGACTTACTTAAGAAATGTCTCACTTAGCCACAGAAATGTTGGGACTCAATTACGATTGTAAGTTGAGAACTACCTGTACCGGATAGGGCCCCATTAACACAGAATAGAGCTGGAAGGAACCTTTGGAGGTCTTCTAGTCCAGCCCCCTTAGAAAATCCCAAAGCTGCAGATTTGACAAGGAAGGTAGAAAAAGCAATATACTTTATTTTATTTTAATATCAGAAGGTGCCAATGATAAAAAAACACTTCCTTATGGCTGTGGAGACTTTGAAGCAGACTATAAAAATTCTAGGGAAGCAGTGACGTGGCTAAATTTAATTGCATTCATCTAATATCATTACTTTGCCCTTGACTCAGACAGGTTTCATATTTTCTGCTTCCTCTTGCTTAATATAATTCCTGTGCACAAATCTACGAGGGGGAGGTAACACATATTACAGGGGACTGGGCCCTTGTGTGGCTCACTTCTGTTATTGGTCCATTGTGGCACCAAGGCAACCTTGGCTGAATTAAAAAATACATCATCAGAATCAGTAAGGAAAGGAGACCACTAGGTGATCAAGACATTCCAAGGTTGAAGATTAAATGAAGAAATCCTAAACTCAACTTGGAAGGTAAGGTAAAGGTTCCCCTCACCCATACGTGCTAGTCGTTCCCAACTCTAGGGGGCGGTGCTCATCTCCGTTTCAAAGCCGAAGAGCCAGCGCTGTCTGAAGACGTCTCCGTGGTCATGTGGCCGGCATGACTAAACACCGAAGGGGCACAGAACGCTGTTACCTTCCAGCCAAAGGTGGCTCCTATTTTTCTACTTGCATTTTTACGTGCTTTCGAACTGCTAGGTTGGCAGAAGCTGGAACGAGTAACGGGAGCTTACTCCGTTACGCAGCGCTAGGGATTCGAACCGCCGACCTTTCTGATCGACAAGCTCAGCGTCTTAGCCACTGAGCCACCGCTTGGAAAGAGGAAGAGAAAAACACCAAAGAAACCAGATAGACATGTCCATGCATTCATAGAGTTGAAGGAAGACACAGGATGAATTTACAGTTTGTTGTTGTTTGGTGTTTGATTTGAACTGCTCCTGGTGTTGTATCAGCAGACATACAAATTACAGGCTACTGGAAGAGAAGTCTCTGCCCATAGAATTTACAATCTAAAACCCTGCAGAAGTGAAACTAAAGAACGAGGGAACGGTGGCAAGGATAAGCAAGGAGAAAGTATAAGATTACGTATTTTAGTTATCGTAGAGGTAGTCCTTGACTCATAACTAATTGCTTAATGAGCGTTCAGAATTAGAGCAGGCCCAAGATAAGTGCTATATGGCTCGTCAGCACCTAATGTCAATTTAAACAATTTTATTACTTTATAATATAGCATACAAAGAAAATACAGAAGTAAATAGTAGGGAAATTAGGAAAGGGAATAAGGAAGAGAAGAGTGGGGGAAAGCAAGGGGAAAAAAAGAAAAAAAGGCATCGACTTCTGTCTTCCCTTTAGTGCAGTAGAATAAGGCACTAACATCAAACCTCAACTTTTTACTTTTACATACTACTAGTAGTAAAGTAGTAGTAAAGTAGTAGTAAAGTGGTGGTAGTGGTATAGTAGTAGTAGTAATAGTCTAGCCATTTCTATAACAATAAATCTATCTGACTGGTAAAACCCAAAATCAAAGTTTCATTTTTCCCCCCACCTCAAGCATAAAGTCCAGAAGTGGTTTCCAAGTAGAAATTTTTATCTCATTTTTTAAATGTATTGTCTTTTAAATTCAGTTTGTTTTTTTGGATATGTATTTAATTTTTTTTAACTTTTGGGATGTGTGTTTTTTTAATGTTGTATGTCGCCCTGAGTCCTTTTGGAGAAGGGCGACATATAAATCCAAATAAACAAAACAACAAACAAACAAACAAACAAACAAACAAACTAAAACATTTCAGTTACTTTATGAATGAAGGCATAAGGAATGCTACAACTTATTCAAAGCTAGTTTAATAAAGGGGGAGTTAAAGCACAAGAATGGTAACATGTTAAAATTAGTTAGCTTATGTTAGCGTACGGTTGTTAAATGTCGGGGGGGGGGGAAGAGGGAAGGGTAAGGGGGGTGATAATTGTAAAACCTATTAAAAAAATTTAATATAAAAATAAAATCGGGGGTTGTCTTATACGCCAGGTATAAGAAAGGCCATACCAAAAAATTGAAACAAAAAGTAATGCCGGCAAGCAAAAAGCCACACCATTACCAGCACAGACACCGGCCTTTCAAGCGATAACCTCGGCACTCCTCGTCTGGCTACGTGGATGGATGAACACTGGGATGGCTTAGTAAGGTCTGGCTGGCGGTCTGCAGGAGGAAGGCGCTGAGCTCAAACTACAAAAGCCCCGCAGCGTGGAGGCTTTCAGCCGGCTCGTGGGCGCCTGAAATTAGGGAGTCACCTTATACGCCCAGTCGCCTTATACGGCGGAATATACGGTACATATATCTTGTTGTGTTAAAATATGTACATTGCTTTTTCTCTCTTATTTCTATTTCTATTCTTTTATTCATTACTCTGTTTTCCCGAAAATAAGACGTTCCCGGATAATAAGCCCAATCAGACTTTTGAGTGCATGCGTTAAAAATACACCCTCCCCTGAAAATAAGCCCTCTCCTAAAACATCTAAACGCATGTGCAGCCGGTCCCGCCATTTCCTGGGGGAAAGGGAGGAACATGTCTCACGCACCCCACATGGAACAGTCTTATGGAGGCCGCTATCGCAAACCCTAGCTACCACGCCCCTTCTCTTAGCAGCGGCCGCAAAAAGATCGACAGGCCCAGGGACGTTAGGGCTGGCAAGAGTGTGCCAGAAACAAAGACCGAATTTCCGGCCCTCTCTGAATCAGCTGATCTGCGGGTCGAGGTTAAGGGACCTCCTGCACCTCAAAAATAAAAAGGCCTCCCCGAAAATAAGGCCAAGCACTTATTTCGGGGAATCAACAGAAAATAAGAGCCTGTCTTATTTTCAGGGGAAGATGGTCACTTCTTCCTCATTCCAAATGGGGAAAAAAAAAATGACATTATTTTTTTAAAAAATCAGTATTTGTCTCTTTATGTTGGAAGTGCGTCCAGGCAACTGTTCCCAACTGTGATCAACAGGGATGGGTATATATTATTATTATTTTTCTTAGCAAAATGTTTGATTTGAGGAGCTTTCTCCATTTTACAAGGCTACATTTCCCTTTGTTAGCTCTTTGCCCGAAGATTGGAGAGAGAATGATTTATGACCGCCCAGTTTTCCTCCTTCAAAGACACGCAAGGCTATAAACGGATGAACGGCACCGAGAGCTCGCCCGAGAGCTCACCCGCCCTTTCCTTCTCCCCTCATTTTTTTCACAGCAGGTGGTCATTATAAAATCTATTTAACTTGGAGCCCGAATTAGCAGGTGTTGAAGGAGGGTAAAGTCCTCAGATAATACAAAAAAAAAAAAAAAAGAGAGAGAGAGAGAGAGAGAGAGAGAGAGAGAGAGAGAGAGAGAGAGAGAGAGAGAGAGAACATAATAGTCCCATTGCATTGAACAGTGAAGGGTGGAGAATCCAGCAGTGCTACCCCTTTCCCACAATGCCGCTGGAACAGCTACATCACAGGCAGGGGTTGGGTTCCTGCCAGTTCTAACCTCTTCTATAGAAGAGGTTCCACAAATCTACAGTGCCGTTTAGAACTGGTTCCAGCTCCCTCCCCCCCGCCTGTCCGCACATCATCAAGATGAAGAGCGAGAGGAGGAATTCTGGGAGTTGAAGTCCACAAGTCTTAAAGCTCTCAAGTTTGAACACCCCTGGGTTTTTTTTTTAAAGGGTTAGGGGTGCAAGGGTCTTGTAACTTGACAGCTTTAAGACTTTCACATTTCAATGACAGAGTTCCTGAGCCAACATGACTGGAGGAGGAATTCTGGGAGTTGAAGTCCACAAGTCTTAAAGCTGTCAAGTTTGAACACCCCTGGGTTTTTTTTTTCTAAAGGGTTAGGGGTGCAAGGGTCTTGTAACTTGACAGCTTTAAGACTTGCGTGCTTCAAATACCAGAGTTTCTGAGCCAACATTTTGGTTGCTAATCAAGAGCGTTGTTAAGTGAGTTTCACCACATTTAACAAGTTGGCCACGCCCACCCAGTCACATGACTGCCAAGCCTCTCCCACTCAGTCACATGGCTGGCAAGCCACTCCCACCCGGTCACATGGCTGGCCAGCCACTCCCACCCGGTCACATGGCTGGCAAGCTACTCCCACCCAGTCACTTGGCTGGCAAGCCACTCCCACAAAGCAGGCCACACCTACAGAAGAGGTTCTAAAAAAAATTGAAGCCCACCACTGATCGCAGGGCATTATGGGAAATTAAGACAGCAATTAAATTCAGATGTTGGCTGGGTGCCATTCAGTGTGATACAGGATACCATTGGAAGAAATATCTGTGTCCAGGTCCAAGCCAGGAGAAAGGCACTGGAGACAAAATGGAGGCTGGAGGCTGATTCGATAGAGGGTCCATTTATTGATGGACAGGTCCACGTAAGTTGTGTTTCTGGTGCAGCTGACCACATGGAGCTAAGAGTGGGGGCGCTTTATACTTCTTCTTGGGCTTTGCACTTGAGCTTCCTGTTCCTATACAAGGGCATGTACTCTATTGCCTGCTGTCAGACTTCCATCCTAGGAGTTTGTCTGAGCTACATTTGGTTGAAGTTTGGGCTGATGCAATAAAGGGGCTTTGGGCAATGCCTATTGTGGCTGAGGGCTAATCCTACCCTTGTGGGATCTTGGGTGAGGGTATTTCCTTATGAATAGAGCTAGCTATCTCTTAAGTGCTGACATCTGCTGAAGGCTATTAAGAAAAGTGGGGGCTATTAAGATAGAGCCTGCCTCTAAAAAAACATGTTTCTCCATTTCTCATCCAGGGAAATATAAATATTCTGCCTTTTTAATATTTCATAAAATATTTCATTCTTCTAGGACAGTGATGGCGAACCTTTTTTGGCTCCTGTGCCAAAAGTGGAGGGAGCACGGGGGGGGGGGGTGTCGTACACTGGCGTGCCACACCCATAATGCTATGCATGCAACATACACACATCCTGCTTTTGCTGCGGTTTTTTTGACCTCCCCAGGCTCCAGAGACTTTCTAGGAGCCCGGGGAGGCCGAAAACAGCCTCCCCTGCCCCCCGATGCCCTAAAGCCTCCGGAGGGTGAAAAACGGACGTACGGGAAATCCGGAGGTTCGAGAATGGTGTCTTCAGGTTTGTCCGTAAGGCTGATTTTCGACCTCCGGCTTCCCTGAAGGCTCTGGAGGTCGAAAAACGGACCTACGGACAAACTGGAAGTCACTTCCGGTTTGCTCATAGGGCCGGTTTTTGCCCTCCGGAGCCTTCAGGGAAGCCTCCGGAAAGCTGTCCAACTGACAGGGCAACGAAAGCCTGCTCAATTTTCCCTCCCAGTATAGAAATTCTGAAGAAATTTACAAGCCATAGCACAAGCAGAGGGCTTATTGTTCATCTCCGTTCCCTATTCATCATTGTCCACTGTTTCTCTTTGAGCATCATCTTGGATTTTATGCTCTGTTTGAAGTGACTGGAGTTGAATGCAAATTGAGGAATGTGATTCCCACAGAAGGGAGATTCTTTTTCATCTCTCCGGCTCGGTGGAAATTGGAGGTTGAGACCCCCAAAGAGAAATTGCTCCCTCCATTTTCTTCATTATGTAGGGGAAGGGAGGGAGGAAAAGGGGAGGAGGGGGGAGGGAAGGGAAGAAAGGGGACGAGAGGAAAGGGGGAGGGAGAAAAAGAGACAGGAAGGAAGGAGGGAAGAAAGAAAAGAAGGAAAGGGGGAGGGGAGGGGAGGGGGAGGAAGGGGAAAGGGAAGGAAGGGAACAGGAGGAAAACGAAGGGAGAAAAAAGAGAGAGGAAGGAAGGAGGGAAGGAAGGAAAAGGGTCAGGGAAGGGAGGGGAAGGAAAGGAAAGGGAGAAAGAGAAAGAAAGAAAGGAAAGAAAAAGAAAGGAAGGAAAGGGGGAGCGGAGGGAAAGGAAGGGAGAAAAAGAGAGAGAAAGGAAAGAAAAAAGAGAGAGAGAAAGGAAAGAAAAAAAGAAGGAAGGAAAACAGTAGGGGAGGGGACAAGAGGGAAGGGAAGGGAGAAAAAAGAGAGGAAGAAAAGAAGGAATGGGAGGAAAGGGAAGGGAAGGGAGAAAAAAGAAAGAGGAAGGAAGGAAGGAAAAGGGGAGGGGAGGGGAGGGGAAGAAAGGACAAGAGGGAAGGGAGAAAAAGGAAAGAGAAAGGAAGGAGAAGGGAGGAAAGGGAAGGGAGGAAAAAGAAAGAGAGGAAGGAAGGGAGGAAAGAAAGAAAGGAGAATTTTCCAATGAGGAAAAAGGAAAGATTCATATCACTGTCCATAATTGTCTTGTAATGGCTAATTTTAAGCAAAATGTTGCATTAAGAGGCGGGTTTCCTCTGCACTGCGGTAATATAATAAATATAATAAATATAATATAATACGTATCATATAATATAATATAATATAATATAATATAATGTAATGTAATGTTAATATAATATAATATAATATAATATAATATAATATAATATAATATAATATAATATAATATAATATAATATATAATGAGATAGATAGATAGAAATTATATAAAATACAAAAAAGAAAAGAAAATAGGAAATTAAGGGAAGGGAAAGGAACGAGAAAAGGGAGTGTAAAATACAAGGTGGAAGAGAAAAAGAAAGAAAAGGGGACTTCCAACTTTTCCTAGCACAGTACAAGATAAATACACTCCAATCTCAACGTTTTACTTTTACACATTAATATATAACCAGCCATTTCTATAACAACAAATCTTTCTAATCAACAATAGCAAAAATTTTCTCTTCACAAGCACAAATGCCAGAAGTGACAGCCAAAGAAGAACATATTTTCCTCTTTAAATAAAATCTTCAATTTAACCATCAGCCGATCTTCTGGTCCTTTCTCATCCTCCCGCTGCCTGACTTTTTAAAAACTTTTCTTAAGGAGATTCGAACCTAAGTTGGGCCAAAACCAAACTGGATCTCAGCTTTAGAACCTTAGACCCAGTATCGGAAGAAAGCCATCCCATCTTGCAGAGAGAACATCCCACAGCTTAAGGATAAACGGAGAGGGTCGAACAAGGTCACGCACAGCAAGTCTTTGAGTCACCACAACACAAATCCCACCCTTCAGTTCCAACTTCCAAACACAATTATGTAATTTGGGATGATTTATCGCTTGTCCTCATTGTTCCCTTCTGCCTCATGAGCCCAAATCTTCTTGGAACATCCTACATTATTTCAGAACCCGGACCAACGCTTTGGCTTGTTCCAAGATGAATTGTGGTTGTTAATTGTTTCTGAACAACAGTTGGCATCCTCTGAGATTTTAGAATGCAGAATAACAGTTGGAAGGGACTGTCAGCAACTTGCAGCTCTGGAGCCGCATGTGGCTCTTTCAGCCCTCTGCTGCGGCTCCCTGTCGCCAGTCGGCTCCACAATTGATAGGGCTTTCCGTTAGGACAGGTAGAGGAAAAAGGATGCTGCGCTAGGAGGAGACTCTATGGTGGGGGAACCGGACTTCTGGTTGAACGGGGGGGGGGGCTTCCGGTTAGGACCTTTGTGGCTCTGTGAGTCTTTAAGGTTGTCGACCCCTTTTCTAGTCCAAGCAGAAAACCCTACACCCGTGATGGCGAACCTATGGCAGACGTAGCGGAAGTGGCACACAGAGCCATCTCTCTGGCCCCGTGAGCCATCACTCGGTGCTCTTCCAGGTTCCAGCACGCTGGCCAGCTGGTCTTCACGCACGTGGGAGTGGCGGAAACCGGAAGAGTAGCCGCCCGGTGAGCATGCGCATGCTGGGGAAATGATATTCCGGTTTTCGGTATCCGTAAGCACACCGGACAGGTGGTCTTCATCCAGAAACCGGAAGACCAGGTGGCCGGTGCTTACACGCGTGCCGGAAACTGGAAGATAATCTTCCCAGCACGCATATGCACACTGGGTGCCTGTACTCCCGGACAAATGGTTTTCCAACCTCTTCTTAAAACCTCCACTGATGGAGTAGCCACAACGTCTGGAGATAAACCCTAATTGTTCAGTGGGACAACTTGCCTCCAGAAGTTGCTGACACTACATCACTGAAAGGAAGAGATTTCAATGCAGTTCCTACTACCGGTAATATATCAAGGCCTACGAATCTTCAACAGCAATAAGAAAGTAATTTAAAGTAAATTTCAACCATGTGTTTAAACGAGGTGGTACTAAGCCGAAATACCTTCTCTTTCCTTTTAATGTTGCTTAGGCAGCATTATAATTTCAACTTCAATAAAAACCGAAAGGCTGTTGAATCCAAAAATGCAGCGACGTGCAGTCGGAGGCAGGGGAGGCACAGCCTCACCACTGTCATCATGAAAAGAAAAGAAAAGTAACAGGAAAAAGGCGAGAGCTGAGGTCAGGCTGAGCTAGTTGCTGCCTCACCGTGGTTTACTCTGCTTAACTGTTTAAAAAAGCCTCTAAAAAAGCGCCCTCTACCATGAGGCAGGAGAACTGCATGCCTCATCTAGTCTGACTTTAGGCGTTTTATGATCACTCGAGCAGAGTTAAGCAAGGGTTAAAAGCCTAAAAATTCCTGACGTAGGTGAGGCACGCAGTTCTCCTGCCTCATAGTAGAGGGCGCAAAGGAGAAAAAACAAATGCTGACGCTTTAAATCAGAACTGAGCATGAATGGCTGTGGAATTCTGGGAGTTGAAGTCCACAAGTCTAAAAAAATTCGAAACCCACCACTGTGTCAGTGCCTCACCAGCCATAAACCTCACCGCATGTCACTGCAAAAATGCAACCGATAAGAAAAACAAAGTGAAGCTGTTTTTTTAAAAAAAAATAAAAACGGATTGCATCAAGAGAGGAAGCCAATAAAAGGAGGATCCAAATTCAACAGCATCGCCATGTGACTGCTAACTTCTGTCCATTTTTTTGGTCAACAATCCAAACGGCTTAACAATGAGCATCTCACTTTTTTCAATTGTATTGACGGAACCGACAGACAAGGCGAGCAAAATAACAAATTAAAAACAAAGGCTTTTTTTCCACGGCCAACCCAAAATCCCTTTGGGGTCCACGATAAGGGATTGTATCCTGTTTTACTTCCAGCAGCTGAAGACAACTTAGATAAAGATCTGTCTTCATTGTATTCCACCCACCATGCAACACCCTTATAAGGTGGAAGAGGCTAATTTTTAATATTGTACCCGGTTGTGGTCATCGCAATATATATATAAAAAAAAAAGTGTGCAGCAGCTGCCAAAAAAGCCAACACAGTTCTAGGCTGCATCAACAGAGGGATAGACTCAAGATCACGTGAAGTGTTAATACCACTTTATAAGGCCTTGGTAAGGCCACACTTGGAATCCTGCATTCAGTTTTGGTCACCACGATGTAGAAAAGATGTGGAGACTCTAGAAAGAGTGCAGAGAAGAGCAACAAAGATGATTAGGAGACTGGAGACTATAACGTATGAAGAACGGTTGCAGGAATTGGGTATGTTTAATGAAAAGAAGGACTAAGGGAGACATGATAGCAGTGTTCCAATATCTCAGGGGCTGCCACAAAGAAGAGGGAGTCAAACTATTCTCCAAGGCACCTGAGGGTAGAACAAGAAGCAATGGGTGGAAACTAATCAAGGAGAGAAGCAACTTAGAACTGAGGAGAAATTTCTTGAGAGTTAGAACAATTAATCAGTGGAACAGCTTGCCTCCAGAAGTTGTGAATGCCCCAACACTGGAAGTCTTTAAGAAGATGTTGGATAGCCATTTGTCTGAAACGGTATAGGGTTTCCTGCCTAGGCAGGGGGTTGGACTAGAAGACCTCCAAGGTCCCCTCCAACTCTGCTATTGTATTATATGTTGAGACTCTAGAAAGAGTGCAGAGAAGAGCAACAAAACTGATGCGGATGTGGAAGGCTAAACCATACAAAGAACAGTTGCAGGAATTGGGTGGCTAAGACGCTGAGCTTGTCAATCAGAAGCTTGGCCGTTCATCGGTTCGAATCCCTAGCGACGCGTAACTGAGTGAGCTCCCGTTCTTTGCCCCAGCTTCTGCCAACGTAGCAGTTCGAAAGCATGTAAAAAATGTAAGTAGAAAAAAATTGGGACCACTTTGGTGGGAAGGTAACAGCGTTCCGTGCACCTTCGGCGTTTAGCCATGCTGGCCACATGACCAGGGAGATGCCTTCAGACAGCGCTGGCTCTTCGGCTTTGAAATGGAGATGAGCACCGCCTCCTAGAGTCAGAAACGACTAGCAGCATGTGCGTGGGATTCTTTACCTTTTAGTTTAACGCAAAGAAGAACTATGCAGTTTTCCAATATCTTAGGAGCTGCCACAAAGAAGAGCGGGTCAACCTATTCTCCAAAGCCTCCGAAGGCAGGCAAAGAAGCAATGGATGGAAACTAATCAAGGAAGAAACTAACCAAAGAAGAGGGAGTCAAACTAGTCTCCAAAGCACCTGAGGGTAGGCCAAGAAGCAATGGATGGAAACTAATCAAGGAGAGAAGCAACTTAGAACTGAGGAGAAACTTCCTGACAGTGAGAACAATTAATCAGTGGAACAGAAGTTGCCTCCAGAAGTTGTGAATGCCCCAACACTGGAAGTCTTTAAGAAGATGTTGGATAGCCATTTGTCTGAAGTGGTGTAGGGTTTCCTGCCTAGGCACGGGGTTGGACTAGAAGACCTCCAAGGTCCCTTCCAACTCTGCTATTCTATTCTATTCTATTCTATTCTATTCTATTCTATTCTATTCTATTCTATGGAGAGAACCAACTTAGAACTAAGGAGAAATTTCCTGACAGTGAGAACAATTAACCAGTGGAACTGCTTGCCTCTAGAAATTGTGGATGCCCCATCACTAAAGACTTTGAAAAAGAGATTGTGCAGCCACTTGTCTCAAATGGTATACTGCACGGGTGTCAAACTCAGATCGTCACTGCAGCATCACATGTCATATTGGGACTTCCCCCCCCCTTCGCTAAACTGGGTGTGGGCATGGCCAGTGCGTGCCACATCCTGCCCGTGGGCTGGGAGTTTGACAGTCCTGGTATAGTGTTTCTTTCCCAGCATGAGGCTCTTCTCCAAGGAGTCCTTCCTTTTCATTAGGTGGCCAAAGTACTTGAGTTTCATCTTCAGGATCTGGCTTTCTAAAGAGCAGTCAGGGTTGGTCTCCTCTAGGACTGACGGTCCAACGGACTCGCAGGAGTCTTCTCCAGCACCATCGTTCAAAGGCCTCCATTCCTTGGCGCTCAGCCTTTCTTATGGTCCGACCTTCACAGCCATCCATTGCAACTGGGAAAGATTTCGATACGCTTCCTCTTCACCGAACTGAATGCACCCAAAGACGGATCTGACTCTTCTCCCATTGTAGTCTATTTCGCTATCTTCCCTGCCCCAAATGACTATTTCCTCCGTCGTCCCGGTTTGCTTCGGGCTTCATGACGTCCTCCGGTTCTGACGTTGACCCAACTCATCCTTCGATCTCCTTGTAAATCGGGCTGGCCTCTCACCCCCTGAGCTTTTCCTTCTTCTCCACCCAGGACCAAAGAGGCCACTTCGACGGCGCACGAAACTCGTCCTCCAGGCACACACGTTCTGTGCTAGAGGAAGAGACTTGCAACAGCTTGTCCAGAACCTGTCGCAAACACGTCACCTGGAGCGTGTCTACTGGCGTTCCTTGGCAGAAAAACCATGCACAAGAAGTAGCAAGCTGTAAAGTTGTGAAAGGATGCAAATGAGCTTCAGGAACACCGAGCGTTGGCTGTCAACTAGAAAGGCAACAAATGAATTTCGCAAGGACCCCAGCTCGTTTCACGACTTAAAGTAAAGGTAAAGGTTCCCCTTGCACATATGTGTTAGTCGATCCCGACTCCAGGGGGCGGGGCTCATCTCTGTTTGAAAGCCAAAGAGTCAGCATTGTCCGAAGATGTCTCCATGGTCATGTGGCCGGCATGACTAAATGCCGAAGGCGCACGGAGCACTGTTACCTTCCCACCAAAGGTGGTTCCTATTTTTCTACTTGCATCTTCCCGTGTTTTTGAACTTCTAGATTGGCAGAAGCTGGGACAAGTAACGAGAGCTCACTCCATTACGCAGCGCTAGGGATTCGAACGTCCGAACTGCTGACCTTTCTGATCGACAAGCTCAGCATCTTAGCCACTGCGTCCCTTTCTCTTTGCTCTTTACTGGCCCCCTAATTTTATTTTCTCTAAGTCCTAGTCTTGGAGTCCTAGTGGACAACCATTTAAATAGGAGCCAGCAGTGTGCAGCAGCTGCCAAAAAAGCCAACACAGTCCTAGGCTGCATCAACAGAGGGATAGAATCAAGATCACGTGAAGTGTTAATACCACTTTATAATGCCTTGGTAAGGCCACACTTGGAATACGGCATTCAGTTCTGGTCACCACGATGTAGAAAAGATGTGGAGACTCTAGAAAGAGTGCAGAGAAGAGCAACAAAGATGATTAGGGGACTGGAGACTAAAACATATCAAGAATGGTTGCAGGAACTGGGTATGTCTAGTTTAATGAAAAGAAGGACTAGGGGAGACATGATAGCAGTGTTCCAATATCTCAGGGGTTGCCACAAAGAAGAGGGAGTCAAACTATTCTCCAAGGCACCTGAGGGTAGAACAAGAAGCAATGGGTGGAAACTAATCAAGGAGAGAAGCAAACTTAGAACTGAGGAGAAATTTCCTGACAGTTAGAACAATCAATCAGTGGAACAGAAGTTGCCTCCAGAAGTTGTGAATGCCCCAACACTGGAAGTCTTTAAGAAGATGTTGGATAACCATGTGTCTGAAATGGTATAGGATTTCCTGCCTAGGCAGGGGGTTGGACTAGAAGACCTCCAAGGTCCCTTCCAACTCTACTATTGTATTGTATTGTATTGTAAGTATCTCCACGGGTGCTGTGGAAAGAAAAAGTTTTGGGAGTTTCCTTAAGGCAACTAATTGAGAGTTGAATTAAAAAGCAAAACAATAGTAATAATTACAGGCAGACTTGCCCAACATCCCATTATTCTCTTGCAGGTGAAACCATGTTACACCAAGTGCTGAAAGAGATTGATAACAGGGAACAAAGGAAATGAAAAGGAGAAAATAAATAAAGGATTTAAATCCTAATTTAAGGAGCTGAAACCTACGAGGCTAGGCAAGCAAAACAGACAATCAGTTGAAGGTTTCCCAACCTGGGCCACTTTAACTGTTTGAACTTCAACTCCCAGAATCCCCCTGCCAGAGGGGAATTCTGGGAGTTGAAGTCTTTACAGTTGAAAGTAGCCAAGGTTGTGAAATACCACAATACGCCATCATGGATTCCAAGATATATTGTGAGAATTACCATATTTTTCGGAGTATAAGACGCACCTTTTTCCCTCAAAAAAGAGGCTGGAAATCTGGGTGCGTCTTATACACTGAATACAGCATTTTCGGCCTCCCGAAACCCTGCCCCCTTCACTAAAATGCCGTGCAGAGCCTGTAGGAGGCTTTCAGAGAGCTCCTGGGGGCTGGGAAAGGCAGAAATGAGTGGAAAATGGGCCATTTTTTGCTCAACTTTGCCCCCCCCCCAGCCAACAGGAGCACTCTATAAGCCCCCTAAAGGCTATGCATGCAATTTTTTTGACAAAAAAATGGACCCGTTTTCGTGAAAAACAGAGCTTTTTTCCTCGTTTTGGGGCCTCCCCCACTCCCCAGGAGCACTCTACAAGCCCCCTAAAGGCTATTTATGCCTTTTTTGTGGGGGGGGGGGAATAGGTCCGTTTTCGTGAAAAAAGGAGCCGTTTTGGGGAGGTTTGCAGAGTGCAAAAACTTTTTTTTTTAATTTGCCTCTTCAAAACCTTGGTACGTCTTATACTCCGGTACGTCTTATACTCTGAAAAATATGGTAGTCTCTTTTAATCACACCTACCACTCAAGAGTTTTTAGAAATAGGATTTGCCTTCCTCAGTTTCCAAGCAGGGACTTGCACTGACACAATAATAGATGGCCAAGGAGTCAGTCTAGATCAGGGGTGTCCAAACTTGGGAACTTTAAGACTTGTGGACTTCAACTCCCAGAATTGCCCAGCCAGCATGGCCGGCTGGGGAATTCTGGGAGTTGAAGTCCACAAGTCTTAAAGTTCCCAAGTTTGGACACCCCTGGTCTAGATCAACGGTCACCAACTGGTGGTCCGTGGAGAAAATTTTGGTGGTCTGCAGAAAAAGTGTTTGTATTTTTTTCATATTGCACTAAATACTATTTATCTTTTTTTTAAAAAAGAAAATCATATTAGTGGTCCACAGGATTTAAAATTATGAATTTCGTGGTCCCTGAAGTCCGAAAGGTTGGTGACCCCGTGGTCTAGATGGCCTCTGTGGTCCTTTTAAACTATAAACATACCTCACTAAGTCGCCATTTATTTAACAAAGGGTTCTCGTGTGAGCCTGTGACCCAACAGAATGCAAAAACTATAGAAGATCTGGGTTATAAAAACAGAATTATTAATTGATAATGGCAGCAGCCTACAAGGAAAATATGTATAAAATAGTCCATAGATGGCACCTTCCCCCAGCGAGATTGGCTAAAATGTACCCGAATACATCACCAAGCTGTTGGAAATGTAGACAAGATCAGGGAACATACTACCACATGTGGTGGCTGTGCCCAAAACCTAAACGATATTGGAATAGAATAAGAAAACGGCTTGAAGAGATAACTAAACAGCAAATAATTATGAAACTGGAACTATTTTTATTGGGAATACCTACAAGGAAATACGATCATATTTAATTTTACACACTGTAATGGTAGCGAAAACAGTATATACCCAAAACTGAACATACCAACAGAGGAAAATGGGATAAGGAAAGTTTTAGAGTGAGCAGAGATGGACAGGCTCACAAAAGAAATAAAAGATAAGGAGGAAACAGTATATTATATAGTATGGAACGAGTGGTACAAATGGTTAGAGGATAGGCGTAAGGAAAGACTAAATGAAGAAGACACAGGAATTAGAAATTAGCAATGTATATGTGGAGATGAATAAACATGTATAAATGGAAAAGGATTGTAATTTAAGGAATATATATATTAGTATTATATCTATAGACAAAGAGAAATTGAAACAAGGGGGGAGAAATGCATATACAATGGATGTATACCGATGTGGAAATGTTGGATAGAAGGAAATTGTAAAAAGAATTCTTTTTTAAAAACTGTTTAATAAAAATATTTTTTTTTTAAAAAACCAGAAAGATCCATCAGATGACAGTAAAGAAATATTTTTACTCTTTGCTGACCTCTACTGATAATTTGGATTTTTACAGCCCTGGATTTTTATACCTTCTCTTAAACGAACATCTATTTGTACTATACAGAGAATTTGTTTCCAAGATACCATAACACTAAAACCAAATGCATCGTTGGATCCTGGCTTAGTACCGCATGCAAACTCAGTGCTTCACGATCCAGTCAACAAAGCATCCTTCAGATAAACCCAAATAATCCAACCTAGCAACCAGACCACCAAGATATTCTTGTTACCCCTCGAACGAAGCTGTCTGTGCGGGTTTCTCCGCACTACTGTTTATTTTCTTTTGGCCGACTGCCTCTCGCTGCACTGACACCACATTACACAAACACTCCATCCTAGATAAACCTTGCTCCGGAGTCAAATCCCAGGGAATTATCCCAAGGCAACCCTCAAGAAGAAGCAGCTCGGCTCTCGTGCCGACCCAAATCTGGATCTCTGCTAGAAACGTTCAATCAATCAATCAATCCAACCCATCCAGGTTTTTCCACCACCGACAGAACACTGCAACAATAGAGACTTCAACAGATAATTAGAACTGCAGACAAAAAAAACAATTGCTACCAACATGACTTCCATTGAGGACCTGTATACTGCACGAGTCAAAAAAGAGGGCTGTGATAATATTTACGGACCCCTCGCATCCTGGACACCAATTGTTTCAACTTCTATCCTCAAAACGCCTTTGCAGAGCATTGCCCACCGGAACAACTAGACACAAGGACGGCTTTTTCCTGAATGCCATCACTGTGCTAAACAACTAATTCCCACCCTGCTGTCAAATTAGTTACTAAGACTGTATTACTATTATTCTTCTCTTCCTTCCTAGTACCTCTCTCTTCCCACTATAACCATGTGGGTTGTATCTTTACAACTTATATCATTTTATTTGTTCCTAGTACATATTTGATTCCTTAATAGTGTTGTTGTTAATTGCGAAGTTGTGTCCAACCCATTGCGACCCCATGGAGAACGTTCCTCCAGGCCTGCCTGTCCTCTACCATCCTCTGGAGTCCATTGAAGCTCACGCCGACTGCTTCGGTGACTCCATCCAGCCACCTCCTTCTCTATTCTCCCCTTCTCCTTTTAGTCCTCCATCATTCCCAGCATTGGGCTCTTCTCCAGTGAGTCCTTCCTTCTCATTAGGCGGCCAAAGTATTTGAGTTTCCTCTTCAGGATCTGGCCTTCTAAAGAGCAGTCAGGGTTGATCTCCTCTAGGATTGACCCGTTGGATCGCCTTGCAGTCCAAGGGACTCGCAGGAGTCTTCTCCAGCACCAGAGTTCAAATGCCTCCATTCTTTGGCACTCAACCTTTCTTAGGGTCCAACTTTCACATCCATCCATTGCAACTGGGAAAACTATAGCTTTAACTATGCACACTTTTGTTGTCAGTGTGACGTCTCTGCTTTTTAGTATGCTATCTAGATTTGTCATAGCTTTCCTCCCCAGGAGCAAGCGTCTTTTAATTTCTTGCCAAATAAGTGTCAAATAATTTAATAAGACTGTATTGCTATTATTATTCTTTCTTCCAAGTACCTATCCCTTCCCACTTTATGACTATAACCATGTTGCTTGTATCTTGTACCATTTATATTGTTTTATTTGTTTCCTAGTGCAAACGGATTGCTTATTAGTAACCTATGACTATCGCTAAGTGTTGTATCCTATTCTTTACCTTACGGTTCTGGATGAATGTATTTTATTTTTCTTTTATGTACACTGAGAGCCTGTGCACCAAAGACAAATTCCTTGTGTGTCCAATCACATTTGGCCAAGCAAGAATAAATAATTCTATACTCTAGAAAGAACAGAAGGGGATCTTGGAGGTCTTCTACTCCAACAGGAACCCCACCAACAGGATGCAATTGCATTTTTCATTTTTTCCCCCCTTAAAAAAAAGGAGTTATGAAAAAGGTTGTTTCCACGAAACTAAAGTCAATTCTTGGCTTCCCCTAAAAGCCTTGCTCACCACTTTCCCCAGCCAAAACCGGGGGTGGGGGGGGGGGGAAAGGCTGCCTTGAAATTCAACAGATGGTGCGTCCCTAGGGACCCCTCCCCAAGACTGGCAAAAAAGAGAGTGGGGGGGGGCTGGAAATGCCAGGCTGATGAATGGGACCGCATCCGCTTTGATAGCCCACCCCTCAAAAGAGACTTCTCTGGATGCCACGCGATTCCTTTGCACCCACCCACTCAGCCTCTCTCGCTGCCGGGGCGTTTCTGCTCCAGGAATGCTAAGCAAGCCGTTCGCATTCCCACAACCGGAAGAAACTCCAGAATCCACGACTCGGGGGTTTCGCGAATCGTCTGAAGCCGGCTTGGCTAAGCGAGGCCTGACCCGATCCAGACGTTCCCGAAGCCTGGTTTCCCTACCTACGATGTCAAAAGGAGGCTGGGCAGAGGTTTAGGCAAAGCCGCTTCTGGATCCAAGATTCCCGATTTTCCCCTCCAGGCACTCTGCACGTGTTCGAGGCAAGGCTAGCAGCGTCCCCAGGATCAAACCCCCCCTCCCGATTCCCCTCCGTCGATCGGGGGAAGGGCGGCGCGTCCTTCCTCCGTCCTTCCTCTCGGGTCCAGCGATCACCCCCCCCCCCCAACCCACCTGGACGTTCATCCGGAGCCTCCGCCGAGCCTCACGATATCCAGGCAAGCGGACGGAGCATAGGAGCGCCTTTGGGAACCGGAGCAGGGAGCGGGGATTCTCCGAGAGCCGATCCCGGCGGGGTTGGGTTTTTTTGGAGGGGGGGTCGTTTCACCCGCCGCGGTGGCCGCCGATCCCAGCCGTTCTTTGTCCCGCCCGGCTCATGCCGCCAAGCCGATCCCCTCCGCCGCTGCTGCGGTCGCCACCGGCTGCTGCCGCCGCCGCCGCCGCCTCTCCAGCGCAGTTGACTCAGAGATCCGCCCCCGTGCAGGCGCCCCCGCCCTGATCTGGCCCGGGGCTGGTCCCTGCGGAGGAGGAGGAGGAAGAGGAGGAGGAGGAGGAGGAGGGAAGGCGCCGGCGAGCGAAGCCTGGCAGAAGCTTTCCCCGTGGGCAGCCGCCGGCCGGTCGTCTGTCTATTATTACTTAGCGAAGGGTGATTGTCGCTCAAGTGAAGGCGCCAGGATTTCCGGATGATTGATGGGTGGATGAATTGATTGATGAGGGATTGATTCTTGGATCATGGAGGAGGGATTCATTGATGGGCGCATGGATTGCATCCAGCCGGTGTCCACCCTGAGGAGCCACATGGATATTGTAGTCTCTGTCTGTCTGTCTTTCTCGCTCTCGCTCTCACACACATACACAGAGGAGGACCTAATAATGGAGTTAGAGATTGAACACTGGTGTCCATCCTGAGGAGCCACATGGATATTGTAGTCTCTGTCTTTCCCTCTCTCTCTCTCTCTCTCACACACACACACACAGAGGAGGACCTAATCATGGAGTCATAGATTGAACACCGGTGTCCACCCTGAGGAGCCACATGGATATTATAGTCTCTCTCTCTCTCTCTCTCTCTCTCTCTCTCTCTCTCACACACACACACACACACACACACACACACACACACACACGGACCTAATAATGGATTCATAGATTGAACACCGCTGTCCACCCTGAGGAGCCACATGGATATTGTAGTCTCTGTCTGTCTCTCTCTCTCACTCACACACACACAGACAGAGGACGACTTAATAATGGATTCATATATTGAACACCGGTGTCCATCCTGAGGAGCCACATGGATATTGTAGTCTCTCTCTCTCTCTCTCTCTCTCACACACACACACACACACACACACACACACACACACACAGGAGGACCTAATAATGGATTCATATATTGAACACCAGTGTCCATCCTGAGGAGCCACATGGATATTGTAGTCTCTGTCTGTCTGTCTCTCTCTCTCTCACACACACACAGACAGAGGAGGACCTAATAATGGATTCAGAGATTGAACACCAGTGTCCATCCTGAGGAGCCACATAGATATTGTAGTCTCTGTCTGTCTGTCTGTCTCTCTCACACACACAAAGGAGGACCTAATAATGGATTAATAGATGGGTGTCCATCCTGAGGAGCCAAATGGATATTGTAGTCTCTGTCTGTCTGTCTGTCTCTCTCTCTCTCTCACACACACACACAGGAGGACCTAATAATGGATTCAGAGATTGAACACCAGTGTCCATCCTGAGGAGCCACATAGATATTGTAGTCTCTGTCTGTCTGTCTGTCTCTCTCACACACACAAAGGAGGACCTAATAATGGATTAATAGATTGAACAGGGTGTCCATCCTGAGGAGCCAAATGGATATTGTAGTCTCTGTCTGTCTGTCTCTCTCTCTCTCACACACACACACACACAGAGGAGGACTTAATAATGGATTCATATATTGAACACCGGTGTCTATCCTGAGGAGCCACATGGATATTGTAGTCTCTGTCTCTGTCTCTCTCTCTCTCTCACACACACACACACAGACATACAGACACATACACAGGAGGACCTAATAACGGATTCATAGATTGAACCCCGTTGTCCACCCTGAGGAGCCACATGGATATTGTAGTCTCTGTCTGTCTGTCTCTCTCTCTCTCACACACACACACAAAGGAGGACCTAATAATAGAGTCATAGATTGAACACCGGTGTCCACCCTGAGGAGCCACATGGATATTGTAGTCTCTGTCTGTCTGTCTGTCTGTCTGTCTGTCTCTCTCTCTCTCTCTCTCTCTCTCTCTCTCACACACACACACACAGAGGAGGACCTAATAATGGAGTCATACATTGAACACCAGTGTCCATCCTGAGGAGCCACATGGATTTTGTTCTGGTGTTCTCTCTCTCTCTCCCTCTCACACACACACAATGCAATGTGCGTGCGGCACCCCTTCTCTGCGTCCCCGGCCCCCTGTGCATGTACGCATGACCCCCCTCCACCTTCCCCCTCCCTGCGAATGTGCACACAACCCCCCCCCCCTTGCACCCTGTTTTGGGCCTAGCAGGCCTCCCTGCAGCCTTCTGGGACAAAAAACGTGTTATGGGGGGGAGGCGCCACACCTCCCCCCCCTGTGTTCCTCCCACGCATCTCCCTGCGACCCCCACTCCCCTGCACATGCATTCACGTATCCCACATGTTTCTGGCATGCGTGGCACAGACCAAAAAAAATCAGCTGGCTGGAATGTGTGGTTAATCTGAGCTGGGGTGACCGCTCGCCATCACGGACCGAATCGCCATCTTCCCACTATCGACCTGGATTGTTCTGGAAAAAAAATCTGGATACTCACTAGATGGCAACCAAGATTTAGACATTTTCTGTATCACTGCTGCCATCTGCTGGTCCTTTTTACCCTTGCAACCCAGATGTGTGAGCTTTAATCAGGATGCCTCCTTCTAATCCAACCCCAAAGCCCTTTTCACAGCATCAGGAATCCACGTCCCATCGTAACCCGTTTCCCCTTGGCTGTTAGATTCGACTTCTGCGCTCGTTCCGTGACTCTTCCAGCTTTTGATCTTTTCTCAGTCGTCTGCCATATGTCCTGTTTTACCCGCACGGGCATCTTGCCCACCAGTCTGTTACCCGGTGCCAACTCGACACTTGGCACCATTGCTGGTCTTGGCACCGCAAAAGCATCTTTCACTAGCCTGGCAGCTGGCCATCCTTTCTTCCTTAAAGCGTGTGCTTTTGGGTGGGTACCAAGGCATGAAATGTTGATCACGCACACGCCTGTGTTGTTGGTCTTTTGCAGGTCGGATCTGAGTGCAGTTGGCAGTTCCTGCCTCCCAGATAGAAATCTTCTCTCCATTTGTGTCTGTTCGCCCAGCTGGCCATGTTGTGGGCCCTCCAAAGAGAATTTCCCAAGTAAACATTCTTGGCAGTGGTGGGATTCAAATAATTTAACAACCGGTTCTCTGCCCTAATGACCGGCTGGGTGGGCATGGCCGTGGTGTGGCCAGGGGGACTCCTGGAAGGGGTGAGGCCAGCCAGCAATTTAACAACCAGTTTGCCCGAACTGGCCCAAGTCAGCCCGAACTGGCTGTATCTCACCACTGATTCTTGGGAAGACAGTGACCTGATTAATTGAGAACTTAATTCCTGCAGAAGGAGAACGCAGCAGGATAATCAGAAAAAGCGGAAGAAAGAAAATATTCTGGTAGAAGAGAATATTTGTAGCGCAGAGTTGAAGCGAGTGGCCCTTGGTACTCTTTGAACTTGGTGGCTTTCTTGCAGAGGTTTCATTAGCCAACAGTAACATGCACTGATGATGTTACCTAGTTGGGTAATGAAACGTCTCCAAGGAAACAGCCAAGCTCAGAGAGCACCAAGGACCCCACAGCTAAAATAGTTAGCTCCCTAATTAAGTCGTTCCCTAATAAAGGAACTACCAGAGAGAAAAGCACATGCCACCAACATTGGCAAGGCAAACCCCTTGTACATATATATAGAGAGAGAGCAAACCCCACACCCTTTTAGCACGAATGATATTACCAAGTTGGGTAATGAAATGTCCTCAAGAAAACAGCCAAGCTCAGGGACCACCACAGAAAATGTTGCATGGGAACTGAGCAGGGGTGGGTTCCTGCCAGTTCTAACCTCTTCTATAGAAGAGGTTCCACAAATCTACAGGGCCGTTTAGAACCGGTTCCAGCTCCCCCCCTCCCCCCGCCCGTCCGCACATCATCAAGATGAAGAGCGAGAGGAGGAATTCTGGGAGTTGAAGTCCACAAGTCTTAAAGCGGTCAAGTTTGAACACCCCTGGGGTTTTTTTCTAAAGGGTTAGGGGTGCAAGGGTCTTGTAACTTGACAGCTTTAAGACTTGCGTGCTTCAATGCCAGAGTTCCTGAGCCAACATGACTGGAGGAGGAATTCTGGGAGTTGAAGTCCACAAGTCTTAAAGCTGTCAAGTTTGAACACTCCTGGGTTTTTTTTTCCTAAAGGGTTAGGGATGCAAGGGTCTTGTAACTTGACAGCTTTAAGACTTGCGTGCTTCAATGCCAGAGTTCCTGAGCCAACATGACTGGAGGAGGAATTCTGGGAGTTGAAGTCCACAAGTCTTAAAGCAGTCAAGTTTGAACACCCCTGGGGTTTTTTTCTAAAGGGTTAGGGGTGCAAGGGTCTTGTAACTTGACAGCTTTAAGACTTGTGTGCTTCAATGCCAGAGTTCCTGAGCCAACATGACTGGAGGAGGAATTCTGGGAGTTGAAGTCCACAAGTCTTAAAGCTGTCAAGTTTGAACACCCCTGGTGTTTTTTTTTTCTAAAGGGTTAGGGGTGCAAGGGTCTTGTAACTTGACAGCTTTAAGACTTGCGTGCTTCAAATGCCAGAGTTTCTGAGCCAACATTTTGGTTCCTAAGTAAGAGCATTGTTAAGTGAGTTTCACCACATTTTACAAGTTGGCCATGCGCACCCAGTCGCATGGCTGGCAAGCCACTCCCATCCAGTCACATGGTTGGCAAGCCACTCCCACAAAGCAGGCCACACCTACAGAAGAGGTTCTAAAAAAAATTGAAACCCACCACTGGAACTGAGGCGGGGAGAGACAAAAATGGTTGAAAATACCTTGGTTTGCAAGAAGACTATATCTTTCACTACAAGAGGACGTCAAACCGGGTAACTCACCCAAAAAGCAGTAAGAAAAGCTAAAGCTTGAATATTTGGGTGACAGGTTGGACATCGTTGGAGACATCAATCAAAAGGAGGTCGGCTTACGGACTAGATACCATCTCTGATAGCAGAAACATTTCAAGAATTCAGACAAACAGAAACTTGACAGGCGCTCCTGATGAACTGATGATGTCCATGGAGTCATGAATTTGAGGAGCAGCCAAACAATTAAACAAGGACAGAAATCTAATTGTACACCAAGGCTGAAGTCGTCTCCTTTCAACCAACACATAATGCAGGCCTAGAAACCAGGAGATGGTGAGTTCCAGGCCTCCCTTGGACATGAAAGCTGGCTGGGTGACTTTGGGCCTTCTCACAGGGTTTCTTGTGGGGAAAAATAAAACAGTATCAGGTATATTTGCCACAATGGATGGATGGATACATAGATATTGATTGATTGATAGCTATTGCTAGATAGATAGATATTGATAGCTGTTGATAATTAGATATTGATTGATAAATATAGATAAATATAGATATAGATATATAGATAGATATAGATGTTGATTGATAGATAATTGAAAGATATTGATTGATAGCCAGACAGGTATTGATAGATAGATAGATAGATAGATAGATAGATAGATAGATAGATGTAGATATTGGTGATAGATATTGATTGATAGAGTGATAGATACAGGTATAAATATAGAGATAGATGATAGATGATAGATAGATAGATAGATAGATAGATAGATAGATAGATAGATAGATAGATGATAGAGAATAGATAGATAGGCTTTTAAGCCCACAGCTTGAAGATGGCAGGTGAGATCCTGCCGAAACGTTGCAAAGACAATCTCAACCTTACACGGGAAAAGACCCGAATACAACAAAACCAGCATGCATATATATTATATATATATATATATATATATATATATATATATATATATATATGTATATGTATATGTATATGTATATGTATATGTATATGTATATGTATATGTATATGTATATGTATATGTATATGTATATGTATATGTATATGTATATGTGTATGTATGTCTTTGGTTGTTCGGGTTTTCTCCCGCGTAGAATTTGAAGTATCTTCACGACGTTTCGATGAAGTCTCATTCATCATCTTCAGGCTGGTGCTTCCGGCTTGGTGCTTCCAGGAGCAATGTGAGATCTCAGCCGGTTCCTCCTTTTAACTGCCAGTGGGGGTTTGTGCTGATTGGGTGGGAGCTTGGCTGCATTCTGATTGGGTGGAGGTGTATTCTGATTGGTAGGGGGCTTGGCTGTGTTCTGATTGGATGGGAGTTTGGCTGTGCTCTGATTGGATGGGGGCGTGTTCTGTTTGGGTGGGGGCCTGGTTGTGCTTGTGTTAGTCTGAGTTGCAGAGGGATTTGAGCTGGTGAGCTGCTTTACTGTTGTTTGGCTTCGCGTTTGTGGTCGTGCCACATCTCCGTGGTGGGCATCAGTTTGCTTAATGTATAGATCTGAGGGGTTTAAAGTGGCTAATAATGCAGCTGTGGTCTGGCTTCTGGTTTGTGGTCCGGCTTCTGGTTTGTGGTCATTATCGGTGTGGGTTTGGGCTTGCTTTTTGCGTGGATGTGTGATAGTGACATCCTGTGTGGTTTTCGTGAGTGTGGGTCTGGTATCATTCTTTGTGTTAGGGACTCGTTTGTCAGTGAGGGCGGGTTTCCAAATGGCTGGTAGGCGGGAGGTATCATCTCGTTTATTCATGCTGTGTGGTCGTTTTTCTATCTCAATAGCTTCTCTGATTATTCTGTTGTTAAAGTGTTCAATTTTGGCAATAGTTCTGGTCTTTTTAAAGTCTATATCATGTCCTGTGGCTTTGAGGTGTTGGACCAGGGAAGAAGTTGGTTCCTCCTTTCTGACTGAGTTTTTGTGTTCTTCAATGCGTGCCTTTATTCTTCTGTTGGTTTGTCCGATGTATGCCATATGTCCCCTACCAATCAGAATACACCTCCACCCAATCAGAATGCAGCCAAGCTCCCACCCAATCAGCACAAACCCCCACTGGCAGTTAAAAGGAGGAACCGGCTGAGATCTCACATTACTCCTGGAAGCACCAAGCCGGAAGCACCAAGCCGGAAGCACCAGCCTGAAGATGATGAATGAGACTTCATCGAAACGTCGTGAAGATACTTCAAATTCTACGCGGGAGAAAACCCGAACAACCAAAGACATACATACAAACACCCGCGAAAACCTCAGAAAACATATATATATATATATATATATATATATATATATATATATATATATATATATATATATATATATATATATATATATATATATACATACATACATATACATACACACACACACACACACACACACACACACACATATATATATATTTGTGTTGTATTTGTACTGATAAATAAATAAAGGGAGACTAGTATAGATCTATTTTCGAGCTAATTAGCTCTCATCAGCTAGCCATACCCTTACTGGGATTTGAACTTGGGCTGTATTATATATTAGGCAGAAGTCTTAGCCACTAAGCCACAGGCTCTCCTCCTTATCAGTTGAGCCAGGGAAATAGGTATGTATTTGTGTTACAACCCCTGGTATGCCTAAATATGGGAGGAAGGTCACTACTCCCTCTTTCTGTCCTTCGGCTTATCACAGAAGACCATGCAGGCAGAAAACCATATTTTTATTTTTAATGTTGCCTTTTTATATTTGTGCTGTATTTGTACTGATAAATAAATAAAGGGAGACTAGTATAATTAGCTCTCATCAGCTAGCCATACCCTTACTGGGATTTGGGCATACCAGGGGTTGTAACACACATACATACATACATACATACAAACATACATACATACATACATACATAGAGAGATTGATTGATTGATTGATTTTAGGATTAAAACTGAATAATGTGGGAGATATGTGCCCAGCATATATAAAAATAAAAAACCCCATAGAATGGTACTTACTCTTAACACTGAATGTTTTAATATGTCTTCAAGGACTAAAAGAGCAATTTATTCACAACCATTTACACAAAATAAAATCTCCAAATCTCTCTTTGGTCCTGGGTTCCAAGTATTTGCATGGTCTTCTAGGATGGTAAAAGAATTGCAGAGAGCAAAACATACACCATCTCAACCACGAGTGGTGATGGGGTCAAATACTCCATTAAGTCAGGCTGTGCTTAACTACACTTTTTAAAAAAATTATTAAACTTCCTTGTCACCTATTTTCCCATAAGTTGACTCTGGTCAGCTAATAAGGCCTAGGTGAAAATTACCGTATTTTTCGGACTATAAGACACACCGGAGGATAAGACGAACCTAGATTTCAAAGAGGAAAACAAGAAAAAAAAGGTTTTGGCCTCCCCTGTGCCTGATTTTTGCCCTCCCAGGCCCACAGGAGGACTCTGCAGGCCTCCCACACCCTCTGTGCATCCTTTATTATTATTTTTTTGCAAAAAACAGGCCCGTTTTTGGCCTCCCGAACCAGGAGGTGACATCAACTTACCTTCGCTATTGGTTCGCAAATGTGCATGCGCAGAGCGTCAAAAACAAGACATGATGATGTCCGGGCAGGTGGGCGGAGCCTCCCGCCGCCATCGCTACTGGTTCACCTGAACTGGATAGAACCGGCTGAATTGCACCACTGTTCCAAAACCCCCATGCATCCTAATTTTGCCCTCCCCAGCCCCCAAGAGCCCTCTGCAGGCCTCCCAAACCCTCTGGATGTTCCATTTTTGGAGAAAACTGTTTTTGGCAAAAACTGGACACTCTGTGCGTGTGCGTGTGCGTGTGTGTTTTGGGCAGTGGTGGGTTCCGCATCCCGTTCCAACCGGTACAGTTGGAACGGGCTCAGCGTTGCCCCCATGGAGGCGCGCAGTGCGCGCATGCGTCATACCTGCCCGCGACACCTCCACAAGTCTCCACGACGTTCCAACTGCTCAGCGGAGCATCGTGCAGGCGCCGTATGTGCTGTGGAAGCGCCAAAGGCTTAAAGGACAGATAAGGAGCTCGGGTGGGTGGGTGAGAGCCCTCCGGAGCACCGTACTGGAACGGTACCCGGTGCTCAGGGCAAGCTCCGGTACGCCCACACCGCGGCGTACCGCCTGCAACCCACCACTGGTTTCGGGAGGCCGTATTCAGTCTATAAGACATTTCCACCCACTTTTGGGGAGTGGGAGGGAAGTGCGTCTTATAGTCTGAAAAATATGGTAATTGAAATACTAAAATATTAAGGCTACACAGTTTCAGAGTGTATTGTGCACTGAAAGAACTCTATGCTGTTTGGTTCGTACAACCGAACCACATGGCATTGTGCAGTGTAGGAACTCAGTGTAGGAAATTGATCAAGATAGGATACAGAGCAGTGGTGGGATTCAATTTTTTTTTTTTACTACTGGTTCTGTGGGTGTGGCTTTGTGGGCGTGGCCAGCTTGGCATGTGACCGGGTGGGCGTGGCCAATTTAGCAGTCCGTTTTGCCAATTTAGCAGTCCATTAAACAGTATACAGCAACCTCCTTTTCTATTCTTTTTTTTTAATACTGCCTGAAGTTTTTGCTCCAGATTCTTTTCTTTTTTTTAACTAGTGGGTTGGCAATGCCTGGGGATTTCTGGGAATTTCTCCTCTGCGTTACAGGCACCAAAATAACCAAGATATATAAAGTCTTCTGCTGGAGCAGGGGTGTTGGATTCCATGACCTCCAAGGTCCCTTCCAGCCCTGGAATGCTGGGCTGTTTGAAAGCATCTTCTGAAGCTGCCTCTAATGCCAGGGTTGGTCATCCTTCCTTCCTCTTCTTTTTTTCCTGGGAGCCAAAAAGGGGCGCCCTCCCCTGCCCCCGTGTTCAGGCTAGCAAGCCTCCCTGAAGCCTCCTGGGAGCCAAAATGAGGGGTGGGGGAGCCCCCCCATTTTCGGTCTAGCAAAGACCTAAGAGCCAAAATGGGATGCTTGGGGACTCCTGGGAGGGGCGGGGCAGAAGGGGTGGGGCCAGTCAGAGATGGTATTTGCAGGTTCTTCAAACCGGTTAAAATTTCCGCTACCGGTTCGCCCGAATCGGTCAGGACCGGCTGAATACCACCTCTGTAGTGGTGGGTTCCGGATCCTGTTCCAATCGGTACGGTGGCGTCCACAGGGATGCGCAATCATGCACACGTGCAGTGCACGCATGCGTCTTAGTGCCTCCGCGACTGCGGAGCGTCGTGCCGGCGCTGTACGCGGTGTGTACTTGCGCGGAAGCGCAGAAGACTTAAAAGACCGGTAAGGAGCTCAGGCGGGCAGTTGGGCCCTCCGGAGCACCGTACCAGAACGGTATCCAGTGCACCGGGCTGGCTCCGGTAAGCCCGTACCGGGGCGTACCGCCTGCAACCCACCACTGCACCTCTGATGCAGAGGTGGGGTAATCAGACACAGAGTTTCAACCTCCAAGTGGTAAAGAATCTAAGGTTCTTCCAAGGTTATTTAATCAGGAATTGATCGTGCCTTTAAAAATATAAAGGGATTCTCGAGTTATGCTCAAATCCTGATGATTGCAGGTAGTCCCTGTCCTCTAACCCTTCATTCAAAGTTAAAACAGCACTGAAAAAAGTGACTGATGACCGATTCTCAAACTTACGACGGGCGCAGCATCGCCGTGGTCATGTGATCAAAATGAGGTCGCTTTGCCAACCAGCATGCATTTAACAAAGTTTGGGAAGTTTCGGTATCGGGTGACTAGCCATTTGCAAGCTACCTTTTGACAAGCCAAATCAATGGAGGAAGCCAGATTTGTTGAATGACGGCATGATTCCTTAAAAACGTGGCAAACGTGGTCATAACATTGAGTGTAAATCACTTAGCAACCACTTTGCTTCGCAATGGAAATTCTGTTCCCAATTGTAGCTGTAAGCAAGGGGTGGGCTTCAAAAAATTTAGCAAGGGGTTCTCTGCCCGGTTGCTGGGTGGGCGTGGCCATGATGGGAGTGGCCTAGATGGCTCCTGCACCACAGTGGGGGGTGGGGTTTGGCCTCACCGGGCTCTGGAGACTTTCCTTGAGCCTCCAGGAGGGTGAAAACGGCATCCCGAAGCTCTCGAGGGCAGAAATGGCCCCATTTCCAGCCTTCCCAAATTTCCAGTAGGCCTGTTGTTAGCCACCACCGATGCGTACCCTACACTTACTTTCAGACCTCAGTTAACTGACTTTTGCCCTGTTTTATGACCTTTCTTCCCGCCGTTGTTAAATGAATCACTGCAGCAGTTGTTGAATTAGTAACACAGTGACTCTGGCTTGACCCATTCACTTTGCTTATCAAAAGGTCACCAAAGTTGATCCGATGGCCCCGAGACACTGCAACCGTCATAAAGTCAGTTGCCAAGCTCTCAATGTTGACCAAGTGATCACGGGGATGCCATAAACCCTAACCCTAAATGAACTGCTGTAAGTCGAGGACTATCTGTAATCTATTTTCTCCTCTTCTTAACTTTTTATGTTTCTAATATTTTACTTGTACACTCCGTCCCTGAGCATCCATGCGCACCAGTGGTGGGTTCCAGCCGGTATGCCCCACTACAGGCATACCGGTGGCGTCTGGGAGCAGCGGCCACCGTACCGGAACAATGTTTTGGAGTGTCCGCCCGCCCGCGTTCCTTACCTGTATTTAAGCCAACCAGGCCATTTTCATGATCTCCTGCGTGACCTCCGGCGAGCAGTTGGGTGGGCATGCATGCGCAGTGCGCGTGGCCGAAGTGAACGCCCGGCCCCGTCGCAGTGTAGCGGTTGCGACGGGATCCGGAAGCCACCACCGATGCGCACCCTACACTTACCTGCGTCCAAAACGGGCCGCCTGGGGACTCCTGGGTGGGGTGGCATGGGTTGGGCGTGGCCAGCCAGGAGTGGGATTTGGGGGTTCCTCGAACTGCACAGAATCTTAGCTAGAGGTTCTCTCGAACCCCTGCGAACCCCAAGCAGCCCACCCCTGTAAAAGAGAATGACTTTGGGGGGGTCTTTTGGGGTTGGGGGGTTGCGTTTAGGAAATGTTCAGCTTTGCTCTGCGGCTCTTTGTACGTTTTCTTTAACTAAAATTTTAATTGAAGATTTTTTTAAAAAAATATTATTGATTAGACAAGCAATTGTGGATTTAGGATTACAATTGAACACCAAATTCCTGTCTTTCAGACCTCAGTTAACTGACTTTTGCCCCATTTTATGACCTTTCTTCCCGCCGTTGTTAAATGAATCACTGCAGCAGTTGTTAAATTAGCAACACAGTGACTCTGGCTTGACCCATTCACTTTGCTTATCAAAAGGTCACCAAAGTTGATCCCATGGCCCCAGGACACTGCAACCGTCATAAACATGAGTCAGTTGCCAAGCTCTCAATGTTGACCAAGTGATCACGGGGATGCCATAAACCCTAACCCTAAATGAACTGTTGTAAGTCAAGGACCACCTGTAATCTATTTTATCCTCTTTTTAACTTTTCATGTTTCTAATATTTTATTTGTACACTCCCTCCTTGAGAGAGACAAGACGGGTTTTTTTTAAATTTGAGAAATAAATTTCGCTAGAGTTTTTGCACTTGGATATCTCTGTGTGCTCCTTATTTATATAAATAAAATATTGTCATAAATATTAAATCACGAACGCTCATGGAGAGCCAGTTAAGTTCTTCTTTGAAAACCTCTGGATGTGAAAGTTTTTGAGGAAGCCGTTTTTTTTTTTTAGATGTTCTTTCCAGTAAAACTGGCAGGGTCAGTAAATCTGGAAGTGACAAATCGTGACACTTTTTACCTTAACTCTTAACTTTATTGAAGATTGGTATTCCCTTTAGAACTGCAATAAACAATTTTTTAAGAGTGATATACCATAGGTCGCCCTCAACTTCAAATCATAATTGAGCCCATGGTTTTGGTCATAGGTTGTGACAGTCGTAAAGCAGATCTCCACGTGACCACATCCAATTTTCATGACTTTTTTTCCTCCTGCAGTCTTTAAGCAAATGCTACGATAAATGAACCGATTGTTTCCCATGGGGCAGCTTTTGCCAGAAACCCAAAGTAAACACTGATTTTTAGCAAAAACGGTGTAAATGGTCGTCGTATTGTCGGGAGGTCGCAAATGGCCGTAGGTGCAAACGAGTTGCTGAGCGCTCAAAATGTGGTCACATGACCATGGGGTAGGGGAGCAGATGTTGGGACTTCGAATCCAGGTCGTAAGTCCCATTTTTGGGGCCTGTCGTAACTTCAAATGCTCACTATGTGATCCGTCGTAAGTTGAGGACTACCTATATTTGGGGTTTGAGAGCATGCTTCCTGGCAGACTCAGGATAAAAACATTTCCTTTTTGTTTTCTTGATATTGCAGAAAAATTAATAGTTGATAACAGTTGATAACCATTGACGATAGTAGTTGATAGCAACACTCTCAAATCAGGAGTCGAAGTCCCTCTCCCTTCTGTCACATTAGAATAGAATAGAATGAATGAGCGGGAAGGTACCTTGGAGGCAGTGGTGGGTTCCAGATCCCGGTGCAACCGGTACGGTGCAATGGGACCGGGTAGCCACCACATGAACAAGCTTTATGGTGCCTCCGTGACGCTCCAGCTGCTTGGCAGAGCGTCGCGCAGGCGCCGTACACCAGCTGCGCGGAAGCCCTGAAAACTTTTAATACTGGTAAGGAGTGCGGGCAGACGGGTGGGCCCTCCGGAGCACCGGAACGGAACGGTACCTGGTGCTCCTGGCAGGCAGCGGTACGCCCGTACCAGAGCGCACCGGTCATAGCCCACCACTGCTTGGAGGTGTTCTAGTCCATCCCCCAGCTCAAGCAAGAGAACCTATCCTATACCATTTTAGATAAGTGGCTATCTAGTCTTTCCTTAAAAGCCTCCCGTGATGGAGTACCCACGATTTCTGGTGGCCCTCTGTTCTACTGGTTAATTGTCCTCACTGTTAGGAAGTTTCACCTTAATTCCAGGTTGCTTCTGTTTTTGATTAGTTTCCAACTATTGTTTCTTTTTTCTTTTTTGCCTTCTGGTGCTTTGGAGAATAATTTGACCCCATTAAATAACATTCATGTATGTATGTATGTATGTATGTATGTATGTATGTATGTATGTATATGTATTTGTGTTACAACCCCTGGTATGCCCAAATATGGGAGGGAGCTCACTACTCCCCCTTTCTGTCCTTCGGCTCATTACAGAAGACCATACAGGCAGAAAACCATATTTTTATTTTTAATGTTGCCTTTGCTATGTTTGTTTTGTATTTGTGCTGATAAATAAATAAAGGGAGACTAGTATAGATCTATTTCAAGCTATTTAGCTCTCATCAGCTAGCCATACCCTTACTGGGATTTGAACCTGGGCTGTATTCAGTGACGTGCGGTGAGGTTTATGACTGGTGAGGCACTGACACAGTGCTGAGTTTCAAATATTTTTAGACTTGTGGACTTCAACTCCCAGAATTCCACAGCCAGGCATGCTCAGTTCCAATTTAAAGCGACAGCATTTGTTTTTCTCCTTTGCTCCTTCTTTCTTTTTCTTTTTCTTCTCCCTTCCCCTCCTTCCTTCCTCTCTCCCTTCCTCCCCCTCTCTCAAACACACACACACACACACACACACACACACACACACACACACAGAAGTTGGATTGGACTATCTCTCCTACCCCTTCCCTCTCTCACTCACTCTCAAACAAACCCCCCCACACACAAAAGTTGGATTGGATATCTTTTCCAGTGGCTTGAAAGCAGCTCCTCTGCCATCCCCCCCCATTCCCCTGATGCCTTTCCCAAACACCTCCACCATTGCAAATGCAGCCTGCTGTCTGGGTGGGAAATGCCTGGAACACAATAAAGCCCACCCACCACCTCCTGCTGGCAGGCTGGGGTGAGAGGAGAGGCAGAGAAGCCGGAGGGGAGCCGATCCGAGCCTTCCAAAAGAAAGAGGCTGGGGGGAAGTGTGTGTACTACAGCATGGCTCTTTGCCTGGCTTCCTGCCTCCTCCTGTGGTCTCCTCAGTGCTCGCTTGTGCTCTCCCTCCCCAAGTGTAGTTTGATTGCAGGCGGAGCCACGTTGCCTTTTCAAACTTGTAATCAGTGAAGCTGGGCTAGATTGTTATATAGTTTTATCCAGCTGTGTGTGTGTGAGAGAGAAATGAATGGGGGCCTGGGGAGGAAGTCACTACACTTGGGGAGGGAGAGCACCAGTGAGACCACCACACGAGGAGGCAGGAAGCCAGGCAAAGAGCCATGCTGTAGCACACACACCGGCCCTACAACGTGGCTCTGCCTGCAATCAAACTACTCTTGGGGAGGGAGAGCACAAGCGAGCCAGGGTCCTTCCCTCCAGCCTTTGCCCAAAGCCCTGCACAGCACCAGGAGGATGAAGTTTGAATTCCTCCCCCTCCCTCCAACCCACACATACCTTTTCCAGCTTTTTTTAACAGTTAAGCAGTCATCTACGGTGAGGCAGTAACTAGCTCAGCTTTTTCCTTTTACTTTTTTTTTTTCATGATGAGAGTGGTGAGGCTGTGCCTCACTTGCCTCACCTGACTGCACGTCACTGGCTGTATTACATATTAGGCAGGCTCTCCTCCTTATCAGCTGAGCCAGGGAAATAGGTATGTATTTGTGTTACAACCCCTGGTATGCCCATATATAGATAGATAGATGATAGGTAGATAGATAGATAGATAGATAGATAGATAGATAGATAGATAGATAGATAGATAGATAGATAGATAGATAGATAGATAGATAGATGATAGAATAAATATTAGTAGCTGGAACCCTAAATTTGAATTTAGTAGTTGGAACCCTAAAGTGTGCAATAGGTCGGAACACACAGTAGTTGATTAGTTAAAGAGTGCTGAGTTATGTATGAGGTAATCTATGCTATGATTGGTTGCCTTAAGTATAAAGAGGGTGTTTCCCTTTTCTCCCGCCTTTTTCTTTGGTGCGTTCTGTATACTTATTAATTTACCTCACGATATTCCCGGGTCCTGTGACTCTCTTGCGTTCTTCCTTTCTATAGGATGACAAAGACTCTCGCAAATTTGAATGTTACATACATTTATACATACTGGCATATAAAAGACTACAAGCAGTGGTGGGCTGCTGCCACCCGGGCTGCTGGGTGAACCAGTAGTTCTGACCCGTGCTATTTCATCCTATATCACTGTGTTTTCGGAGCTGTGTGCATGCACGGATGATGTGCTCGCATTTCCGGTGCTGGACGAAAAGGTTATTACATTATGTGACGGCCACCTCTGACTACAAGTTTGTGGTAGTGTCTCTCTCTTTATCTGGACAGCTGCTATGCAATTTCTTATATTGCAGGTTCAAATCCCAGTAAGAGTATGGCTAGCAGATGAGAGCTAAATAGCTTGAAATAGATCTATACTAGTCTCCCTTTATTTATTTATCAGCACAAATACAACACACGAACGCACACACACACACACACCATATATTCCACCGTATAAGGCCGTGATGGCGAACCTATGGCACGCGTGCCACAAGTGGCACGTGGAGCCATTTGTCAGGGCACGCGAGGCACTGCCCTGTCAGCTGGCCAGCGCGTATGCGCGCGCTGGCCAGCTGAGTTCACCTTTTTAAAAGCTATTTTTCGCCTTCCCCAGGCTCCAGAGGCTTTATAGGAGCCTGTGGAGGGCGAAAACAGCCTCCCCCGCGCCCCCGGAGGCTTCAGGGACCGTCCCTGAAGCCTTCGGAACGCTTAAAACCACCCTCCGAGCAAACCGGAAGTGACTTCCAGATTGCTCGGAGGGTCGTTTTAAGCGTTCCGAAGGCTTCAGGGACCGTCCGAGGCTTCCCTGATGCCTTCGGAACGCTTAAAACGACCCTCCGAGCAACCCGGAAGTCACTTCCGGTTTGCTCGGAGGGTGGTTTTAAGCGCTCTGAAGGCTTCAGGGACCGTCCGAGGCTTCCCTGATGCCTTCAGAGCGCTTAAAATGACCCTCCGAGCAACCCGGAAGTCACTTCCAGTTTGCTCGGAGGATGGTTTTAAGCGCTCCGAAGGCTTCAGGGAAGCCTCGGACGGTCCCTGAAGCCTCCAGAGGGCCTCCGGGGGGTCGGGGGAGGCTCTTTTCGCCCTCCCCAGGCTCCTATAAAGCCCCTGGAGCCTGGGGAGGGCAAAAAAAAAACATGTAAAAATGGGGGGCTCGCGCGTTTTGCGCGCATGCGCACTGGGGGGCTCGCGCGTTGCATTATGGGTGCGGCACGTCCGCACTCGACCCCCCTGCGCTCCCCCCACTTGTGGCACGCGAGCCAAAAAAGGTTCGCCATCACTGGTATAAGGCAATTGGGCGTATAAGATGACCCACTACTTTCAGGCGCCCGCGAGCCGGCTGAAGGCCTCCGCGCTGCCGGGCTTTTGTAGTTTGAGTTGAGTGCCTTCCTCCTCCAGACCTCCAGCCAGACTTTACTAAGCCATCCCAGCGCTCATCCATCCACGTGCCCAGGCGAGGAGCGCCGAGGTTATCGATTGAAAGGCCGGCGTCTGCGCTGGTGGCAGCATTGCTTTTTCTTTTTTCTTTTTTCTTTTGTTTGTTTTTTTGGTATGGCTTTTCTTATAGCCGGCGTATAAGACGACTCCCGATTTTTGAAATTTTGGGGGGGTTAAAAAGTTATCTTATATGCCAGAAAATAAGGTATATGTATATGTACATGTACATGTACTGTGTTTTCCCGAAAATAAGACATGCCCTTCTAATAATCCCAATCGGGCTTTTCAGAACATGTGCCATAATAAGCCCGCCCCCAACTATTTAAGCGCATGTGCAACCAGTCCCTGCCATTACCACTGTACCACCTACTGCTACAGCTTGTAGGGCAAAAAGAGGGCCCGCCGCAAAAACAGCGGCAGATGAAACAAAGAGCTTCCACCTCCACCCTTCCCTCCTGCGCAAAAAGAGCCCGCCGCAAAAAGAGCAGCAGGCCCTCTCCCGCCTGTTCCTTCCCACGCAAAACAACACCGCCCACCCCACCCCAATGGTAAAGGCAGCCTGCCTGATTCCCTTCCCCGCCGTCCCTTTAACGAGGGGTGGCAGGTGGGGGAGGGAGAAGCGAGATGCGCGTCCTAGCGCTACCAGAGACTGACAGCTCCGCTGCGTTCCTCGCCCTTTCGTCCATTGAAGCCCCTTATAAAGAAAACCTCGCGAGTTGAACTCATGAGGTTTTTTACAAGGGGATTCACTGGATGAAAGGACGAGGAATGCAAGGGACCTGGAAAGGTAAGAGGCGCGCCTCGCTTCTCACCTCACCCACCTGCCACCCCTTGCTAAAGGGACGGCGGGGAATGGAACCAGGCAGGCTGCCTTTACCATTGGGGCGAGGTGGGCAGTGTTGGGCCGTGAGGCACACCTCTTACCTTTCCAGGTCCGTCGCATTCCTCGCCCTTGTGTCCAAGGAAGCCCCTGGTTAAAAAAAATACCCTTCTCGTGACTTTAAGAAGTTTGATTGAACTTGCGAGAAAGCCCTCCCCCTATAATAAGCCCAAGGCCATATTTCGTGGGGCAGAAGAAAATAAGACCCTGTCTTGTTTTTGGGGAAACACGGTGTGTGTGTGTGTGTGTGTGTGTGTGTACTTGAAAATAAGACCTCTCCAGATAATAAGCCCAATCGGGCTTGAGTGCATGTGCTAAAATAAGTCCTCCTCCAAAAATAAGCCCTCCCTGAAAATATTGCAACACAGCAGCAGCCATGAGGTGACCATACTTGCCGACTCCTGCATCTCAAAAATAATAAGGCCAAGTGGTCAAAAGAAAATAAAACCATATCTTATTTTTAGGGAAACACGGTACGTATATATATATATATATGTACAATACAATACAATAGCAGAGTTGGAAGGGACCTTGGAGGTCTTCTAGTCCAACCCCCTGCTTAGGCAGGAAATCCTATACCGTTCCAGACAAATGGCTATCCAACATCTTCTTAAAGACTTCCAGTGTTGGGGCATTCACAACTTCTGGAGGCAAGCTGTTCCACTGATTAATTGTTCTCACTGTCAGGAAGTTTCTCCTCAGTTCTAAGTTGCTTCTCTCCTTGATTAGTTTCCACCCATTGCTTCTTGTTCTGCCCTCAGGTGCCTTGGAGAATAGTTTGACTCCCTCTTCTTTGTGGCAACCCCTGAGATATTGGAACACTGCTATCATGTCTCCCCTAGTCCTTCTTTCTCTTAAGCTAGACATACCTAGTTCCTGCAACCGTTCTTCATATGTTTTAGTCTCCAGTCCCCTAATCGTCTTTGTTGCTCTTCTCTGCACTCTTTCTAGAGTCTCCACATCTTTTTTATATTGTGGCGACCAGAACTGAATGCAGTATTCCAAGTGTGGCCTTACCAAGGCATTATAAAGTGGTATTAACACTTCACGTGATCTTGATTCTATCCCTCTGTTGATGCAGCCTAGGACTGTGTTGGCTTTTTGGGCAGCTGCTGCACACTGCTGGCTCATATTTAAATGGTTGTCCACTAGGACTCCAAGATCCCTCTCACAGTTACTACTATTGAGCAAGGTACCACCTATACTGTACCTGTGCATTTTGTTTTTCTTGCCTAAATGTAGAACCTTACTCTTTTCACCATTGAATTTCATTTTGTTAGATAGTGCCCAATGTTCAAGTTTGTCAAGATCCTTCTGTATCTTAAGCCTATCTTCTGGAGTGTTGGCTATTCCTGCCAGCTTGGTGTCATCTGCAAATTTGATGAGTTCCCCATTTCTTCCCTCATCCAAATCATTGATGAAGATGTTGAAGAGTACTGCATATGTATGTGTGTCTGTCTGTCTACATATACACACACTACATATGTATATATAGCGCTGAGTCTCAAATGATCCACCTCAGCTAAGTATATTAATTATTTAATATAATTAATATAACTTATGTATTTCGTTATATTTATTATATTAAAATTAATATTGCATATTATAGTAATATCAACCAAATAATAAGTATAATAATTAATTAAGTTTAATATAATTAATGCACTAATACATTAACTCCAAAAGAAACTACATGATTATAGGACCATACAATGCAGGTCAGGCACCATTCATTTTTTTAATACTTTCTATATTTAAAAAAAATATCTGACGACCATCGTTTTAAACAAATTTTGGGGGGAAACCCCACAGGTCCTAAATGCAATTGTTGGATGAATCCATCTTCATGTCAAACTTATTTTTCAAATTTTTAAGAGCCCACACCATTGGCTGTGGCTTTATCAGAAATTCTGGTTCTTTAATCCATGTGTGAAATATCTCAGAAATGCTCACGCCTGTAGTAAATCTACAAAGAGGTCAGCCCTGATGCTGAATTCTCTCATCCCTCTCTGTTTTCATGGCGCTGAGCAAAATACAGGTAGCCTTCGACTTACAACCGTACATTTAGGGACTGTTCGAAGTTGCAACAGCACTGAAAAAAAAGCAACATAGGACCATATTTCACACATACAACCGTTGCAGTATCCCTACAGTCACCGTGACCAAAATTTAGACGCTTGGTTCATTTTTATGATGGTTGCGGTGTCCGGGAGTCGTGATCAGTGGTAGTATTCTGCCAGTTCGGGCGAACCGTAATGGCAGCAGCACGAGACTCCGCCCAACCACCCAGACGTCTTCACGGACCTTCTGCGCATACTCAGAGGAGCGCGCGCTCCTGCTACCAAACCAGTAGTGTGAAGATAATAGGATACCATTGCTGGTCGCGATCCCCTTTTGTGATCTTCTGGCAAGCAGTGGGGAAACCAGTGTCACGTAACAACTGAGGCGATTCGCTTAACAACTGTGGCAAGAAAGGTTGTAAAACGGAGTAAGGCTCACTTGACAAGTGACTTGCTTAGAAACAGACATTTCGGGCTCAATTGTGGTTGTAAGTTGAGGATTACTTGTAATGTGGGTTCTTCTTTCCCTCTCTCTCTGTCTCTATGTTCCATGGGAGTTGAATCAGAAACATCCATCTTCTGGGAATTAATGGCCAGACACGAGCCGCAATGAGTCGGAAGTGGCTTAATGATTGGGTCGGTCTCCTTTGTGTCAAGCCAGTTTTGACGCCTGTCCAGCTTCTCAGGACCACATACCATTTTGAAGGCACGTGCCTCAACACATCCTGTAGACTCAGCATGGGAGCATTAACATAAGTCACTTCTCGTTTTTCCCTTTTGCTCCAGGCAAAGTCTTTTCATGCTCAGGCAGTGGTGAAGGCGGGTTCCCAGGTTCCCATGCGTAGATGCCCCACAGGCAATGTTTCTCAACAGTTTGGATGAACTTCTACCTTCTCCAGCTCAGCTCGGCAACCTGCCTGGGCACTTCCCCAAAGGTGAAATGGGAAAGGGAGATGCCCAGAACCCACAGCCACCTGCGAAGAAAATGAAAGACTCCTAGATAGGGCGGGAACCAGTCTGGTGCAAGAGGTTGCGGCAGGGAGATCAGGAAGCCAAGATAACGTTGCTTTTATTGTCGCGGGGTGAATCCTTTCTCTTCACCCAAAATTGCCGTTGCTATTACAACTCAAACGATCTAAGCCCCAGCGCTCACTGTAACAACATTGCCAAAAAGGCATTAAGAGTTGTTAACTTAATTTTGTGAAGCTTCTTCTCCAGTAACATTGCACTGAGAACTGGGGACGTACAAAACCTTTGCCAGGCCAATTCTCCAATAAAGCTCGTTTGCCTGGAAACCACACCGTATATCGGACATTAATACAATTGAGCGGGTCCAGACGTATTTCACGAGAAGAGTCCTCCATTTTTGCTGGTCACAATAGATTATGAAATTTTGGACAATCTGGAACTACGCCCCCTGCAGTTCGATCTAAGCATAGTACACAAAATTGCCTGCTACAACGTCCTACCTGTCAACAACTACTTCAGCTTCAACCTCAATAATACACGGGCAAATAATAAATACAAACTCAAAGTAAACGGCTCCAAACGCAATTGCCGAAAATACGACTTCGGCAACGGAGTGGTCAATGCCTGGAATGCTCTACCTGACTCCGTTGTTACATCCTCTAACCCTTACAGGTTCAACCTTACATTTTCTACCGTGGACCTCACCCCATTCCTAAGAGGTCCGTAAAGGAGGTGTGCATAAGCGCACCAGCGTACCTTCCGTCCCTGTCCTACTGTCCCCATTTATTTGTATTCATTTCCTTTGTTCCTATCCATGTTCATACTTATATCCTGCTATCCTGTACATGTTTGACAAAATAAATAAAATAAATGAGGCAAGGAGAACCCTGAAGGGAACCTGCTGAGGCCACCTTGGAGGTTTCACGGTTGCCACTGCCTTGCTTAGCAACGGATATTTTGGGTGAAGAGAAAGGATTCACATTGCGACGATAAAAGCAATGTTGATGTTGGCTTCCTGATTTTTAAGTGTGCCTCATTTTACGACCTTTTTTGAATCAAGCAAGTCACTACAGTTATTAAGTGAATGATGCAGTCATTAAGCGAATCTGGCTTTCCAGGTTGACTTTACTCGTCAAAGGTGACAAAGGATGATCACACTGCAACTGTCATAATTTACAGGCTGGGCGCCAAGCACCCGAATTTGATCATGTGACCATGAGGATGCTGTGACAGTCATAAGTGTGAAAATTAGTCACAAGACTTTTTTTTTTCACTGCCATTGTAACAGTGGTGGGATATGACCGGTATGCCCCGGTATGGGCGTACCGTTGCCTGCTGGGAGCACCAGGTACCGTTCTGGTACGGTGCTCCAGAAGACCGGCCCGCCTGCCCGCCCTCCTTACTGCTATTTGAGCTGATCGGGGCTTTTGTGCATGCGCATGAAGCGTATGGCACCTGCGCGATGCTCCGCCGAGCAGATGGAGCATCGGTGGCGGTAAGTATGCATGCATGCATGCGCTGAGTGTGTGCTGTGAGCATTCATGTGGTGAACGCCGGGCCCCATTGCAGCGTACCGATTGCAACGGGATCTGGAACCCACCACTGCATTGTAACTTCAAACGGTCAGTCAACAACTGGTTGTAAGTCAAGGACCAGCTCTACTTTATTCATTCTCTTAAGAATGAGTTAATGTGCTACAATTGCTAAGCATACAGGTAACCCTCAACTTATGACCATAATTTAGCTTACAATTCCAGTCATAGCTCACGACATTCGTAAAGCGGGTCACCATAATTTAATTTCCCCTTTGTACTGAATTGATATACGATATTTCTAAACATTTCCATTTCTTTTGTGTATTTCTGATTTCACTTTAGTTAATTTACTTCCTCTCTTCAAAAACATACTCTAAATATAATCCTTGGTTGTGTAATATAAAAAGGGTACAGCCGACCTTTTTTTTTGTAAATTACCATTTTTTATTTTTTACTAGCCCATAATCCGGCTTTACCCGGGTATTTATTTATAGGGAGAAAATGTCCAGACTAAACGTAATTTATAAAGTTGGATTTTCCCCCTTACCAGGCTGTGGCCCCTTATGGAGTGATTATACTGTGAAGCCGTTACCATGGCAATTTCACTGTGCTGTACAGTAGAAGCCATTTTATAGCCGCATAGTAGAAGCCATTTTAAGGTACAACAGGCTGCATCTTAACAGAACACACACTCCGAGTGGTCTTAGGGGTGTCTTACCCTCCACAGTATTTGTTTCCAGAGAGTAAGTCATCTGTGTACCACGTTTGGTTGAAATTGCTCGAGGCGTTCCAGAGTTATGCTGGAACATACACACATTCACACCCATACACAGCCACACAAATATAGATTAGATAGGTAGGTAGGTAGGTAGGTAGGTAGGTAGGTAGGTAGGTAGGTAGGTAGATGATAGATAGATAGATAGATAGATAGATAGATAGATAGATAGATAGATACATACATACATACATACATACATACATAACGAAAGTATATGGAAACCGTTCTCGCTTACACTTCTGTGGCGAACATATTTTGTTCGTTTTGCCATTGTTGAATCTTCTCCAAGTTTAAGTTCTGATATTGTCAGTAGTGTATTTTTTCCCAATGTTGGAAGGCTTTTTTGAACATTTTCTCCTGCTTATTTGAGAAACTACCCCTTTCTAATAAATTATACTTACCCCATCTTGTGCTGTTCAGGTAAAGAGGCTTTTGTGAAGGGTGGATTCAGAAAAAAAAATGCAGCCAGAAATAGAAAACCATCCTATCCTAATTTACTTTATCGAAAATTATGTCCAAGCGCACGCAATACTCATTTCCTCTGAGTGTTTGCATGTGGTGGAGGACGGCAATATAAATAATTAAAATGCCCAAGGACCAAACCATGCTAGTAATAAAGCCAACATTTTATTTTGGATAATAAATAACTTGGTAGAGAAATAGAAGTGGACATCAGTAGGTTTGTAGCCAGGAGGGCAAACAATAATTTATCGAATAATTTAACACTATAAAAGAGCAAACTGACATGTATTTCTCTACAGCTTTTACTTGCTCTAAGAATTGGGAGAAGGAAATCTGTATGGCGAGGGGATTCAGTAGCTAAGACGCTGAGCTTGTCGATCAGAAAGGTCAGCAGTTTGGCGGTTCGAATCCCTAGCGCCGCATAACGGAGTGAGCTCCCGTTCCTTGTCCCAGCTTCTGCCAACCTAGCAGTTCAAAAGCCTGTAAAAATGCAAGTAGAAAAATAGGAACACCTTTGGTGAGAAGGTAACAGCGTTCCATGCACCTTCGGCGTTTAGTCATGCCGGCCACATCACCACGGAGACGTCTTCGGACAGCGCTGGCTCTTTGTCTTTGAAACGGAGATGAGCACCGTCCCCTAGAGTCGGGAACGACTAGCACATACGTGCGAGGGGAACCTATACCTTTACCTTGTGGCTTAGTTTCTCAGCACTTTAACCCAGCAAAACTAGGTTACGTTTCAAGCAATTTAATTTCCTTTTAAAAGTCGCTCTCTCTTCCCCCTTTCCCGATGAAATGAACATAAGGCTTAGTCATTCAGAAGCTAGATTTCCCAATTTGAAAATTGCAGCTGGGCTTTTTAAGCTATATGCCACGAGAATTTTTTAAAAAAATGGAACAGTCCCAGTTTAAGTCAACCATATCACACAAATAGGCAACTTTAAGAGGGTGTCTCCCTATAATCTTCTCAGGCTTAATTTTCTGCTGGAATTCTAGCACGTGACATTTGAAGTCAATTTACTTGGTAGAGGTTATTAGATGGAGAATCAAGGCTGAGAGACTTACCCAACTTTACACAAGAGCTTGTATTTTACACGCTACACAACGGCTGCCCCCTTCGGTGACCTAAAGAAGACCATCTTCCTTTCATTTATTGCTTCACAACAAAAGGGATGCTCAGAGAAGATTCAGTGGTCCAGCTCTACGTGACAGAAGAATGAAGTCTCCATTGAGCACGGCTTCCGCGTTTCACTCAATCATTCATTCAATATTCCATTCATTCAGATTAGCGCTCTGGTTCAAACGTATGTTTTGAAGGACTCTTTCCTAGGGCGATTGTCCCCTTCCTGAGACCACTGGTTTAGCTTCTTGGCCGTCTTCCGGACACGCCGTGCTTTCCTGCGTGAGATCTGGTGCTTCTTCTCTTTGGCATCCCCCTTCTGGAGTGAAGTCCTCTCCTCATCTGAACTCGTATTGGGATGTCTACAGGAATCCTCCGTCGGCTGAGGTTGCCTCTTCTCTGCCAAACGGCAAATCTCCAGCACTTCCTCAATGCCAAGATTGTCACTATCAAGCAACTGTTGCCTGACTAGATTGTCTCGGCAGCCCACAATCACCTGGTCCCTCACCATAGACTCCCGTTGCTCTCCAAAGTTACAGAAGTGACTCTTGTAGTGTATGTCGCCCACAAAGTCTTCAAATGGCTCGCGCAGTCCCTGGAAACGGATACGGAAGAGGAAGCGCTCGTAAGCTTTGCTGTGGTGGGGCCTGCAATGACCTTCTAAGTAATCCAAGACCACCTCAGGGTCATCTTCTTTCTTTGGGCTTAGCTGGAAGGAGTTGGAGACTTCCAAAGACTTTGGCTGAGCCGCGGTCGAAGGCTGCATGGTTGGACATTGGGCCAAATCCTCTGCTTTTAAGTAGACGAATTGTCCTCTGCAAACTGGCCATGCTTCTTCTGCGCTGGAGTTCATCTGAAGATCTTCAGCTGGCACAAAGAAGGCCACTTGAGATGGGCTGCTGGATGATGCTAGAGTGATGCTTCTCCTTCTTGTAAATCCTTGTTGTTTTGTGCCTTCGTATCCCCAGGGAACGGCTATAGTAAGGAAGCTGCAAACACAACGCCTTCCAACGTGGGTACGGATCTCCTATTTGTACTTCCTTCCGAGTGTAGAGGGATGAATCACCCCACACGGGGCAAGCTAGAGCCTGTTCCCAAGACGTCATCTCGGTTCCCTCGCTCCAGGGCAGGAGCTGATGAAGCCATCATGGCAGGAGAAGGAACTCATCAACCAGCCTGCGAGCGTTGACGTAAAGTTAGGTGCTGAGACATGACTTGGTAGTCATTCCTTTGTCCTCAACCTCTGACTGCCAGCTGGAACAATGGCAACCTTCTCAGAGATGATCATGCAACTGTAATAACAGTGCCAGCAAAATTTTAAAGATTGCACTTAATGGGATGCATTGATACCAAGGGAGCTTGATGCTATCTTGGAGTAAGTACAGGCAGTCCTCGACGTACGACCGCAATTGAGCCCAGATTTTTCCATCGCCGTTGTCCGAGACTGTTGCTTTTGCTCCATTTGATAATAAACTTTGCATCCCCTAGGCAAGATCTCTTAGCCCTGTTGTCCAAGATCTTCCCCACGTACCATTACATGGACTAGGGGAGACATGATAGCAGTGTTCCAATATCTCAGGGGTTGCCCCAAAGAAGAGAGAGTCAAACTATTCTCCAAGGCACCTGAGGAAGCAAGGCACAAGAAGCAATGGGTGGAAACTAATCAAGGAGAGAAGCAACTTAGAACTGAGGAGAAATTTCCTGACAGCTAGAACAATTAAATCAGTGGAACAGAAGTTGCCTCCGGAAGTTGTGAATGCCCCAACACTGGAAGTCTTTAAGAAGATGTTGGATAGCCATCTGTCTGAAACGGTATAGGGTTTCCTGCCTAGGCAGGGGGTTGGAGTAGAAGACCTCCAAGGTCCCTTCCAACTCTACTATTATATTATTGTATTGTATTATTGTACATCCCCTGTGTAGCTGGGAGTCACAAGCTTGATTCAGGAGTGAACTATTGCAGGGAAACCACTAAAGGACAAGGGATCCACACTGGTTCGCTGCCCCGTTGCTGGGTGGGCGTGGCCATGGTGGGCATGGCCTAGTCGGCCTCCTGAACCTCGGCAGGGGGACTCCAGAGGCTTTCCTTGAGCTTCCAGGAGGGCTTCCAGGAAGGCAAAAACAGCCTCCCCTGGGCTCCAGAAGCCCTCTGGAGGCTGGAAACAGGCCTGTTTCCAGACTTCCGGAACTTCTGGAAAGCCCGATTTTTGCCCTCTTCAGGCTCCAGAGGCTTTGCCCTCTTCAGTCTCCAGAGGCTTTCCACGGCCTCTGAGAGGGCAAAAGCTGCTTCTCCTGGGCTCTAGAGGCCAGACAAAGGCCCGTTTCAGGACTTCCAGAACCCTTAGTACTGGGGTGGGTTCTGGCAGAGACTACTGCTGGTTTGCTTAGGGATGTGCCACGCGCATGTGTTGTACAATCAAAATTGCTGCGCAGAAGTAAAAACAAGATGGCGGCAACTATGGCACTGCTGGGAGAACCAGTTCGGGGGCATGGCAAGCCTGGGTCACTGCTGGTTCCAGCGACCCAGGCTGCTAAGTACGGACCGGTTCGGCCAAATCGGTCCAAACTGGTAGGAACCCACCACTGCCTCAGTAGTCCCGTTTCCCCCCCCCCCATCCCTGAGCCTCCAGGTAGGCCCTGCACTTATCTGACATGATGAACAGGCCGCATGGAGACTCCTGGGAGGAGCGGGAAGGGCAGGGGCCAGCCAGAGGTGGCACTTGGGGGTTCACCGAACTGGGCAGAATCCTAATTAGAGGATTGTTCCAAACCCATGTGAACCCCCAGCAGCCCACCCCTGGATCCACCCATTAGGGTTGAAACTCCAACCTTATTATCTCATCCCTGGCAGAGTTTCCCCGATCCTGATGAATTATAGTCGACTGCAATGAGGCAGCTGCTCTCTTAAGCCCGGGAGTTTAATTACAAGCTTTGTGGGGTGACCAAATTCCCCAAGGGACTGAAGGCGGCCCGAATGGATTCCATTTTGAGCATGTCAAATCTCAACTTCCTTTGTTTGGCCTGAAGGCTGGAGTCGAGCTGTCTCTCCGATTAAAAAGAGGCTGACAGAATGAAAGATCCCGAAAACTGTGCGGTAAGATCTCTGTTCCAGGACCCCCTTCAACTCCCCTTCCCCGCCTGAGAATACAGGTGGTCCTCAACTTGCAACCGTGACCATTCGAAGTTAAAGGTAAAGGTTCCCCTCACCCATATGTGCTACTCGTTCCCGACTCTAGGGGGCAGTGCTCATCTCTGTTTCAAAGCCGAAGAGCCAGCGCTGCCCGAAGACGTCTCCGTGGTCATGTGGCCGGCATGACTAAACGCCGAAGGCGCACGGAACGCTGTTACCTTCCCACCAAAGGTGGCTCCTATTTTTCTACTTGCATTTTTACGTGCTTTCGAACTGCTAGGTTGGCAGAAGCTGGGACAAGTAACGGAAGCTCACTCCGTTACGCGGCGCTAGGGATTCGAACTGCTGATCTTTTTGATCGACAAGCTCAGCATCTTAGCCACTGAGCCACCGCTCAGTTACAACGTTACAAGTTAAAACCGCGCTAAAAATTGTAACTTATGACCAGTTTTCACACCACTATTGCCGCATCCCCACAGTCACATGATCAACATTTGGGGCACTTGGCAACTTGCATGTACTTATGACTGTTGCACCGTGCCGAGGGTCATGTGATCACCATTCCCAACCGGCTTCCAACAAGCAAAATCAATGGGGGAAACCAGATTTGCTTAGTGACCCTATGATGCCCCTAACAACTGCTGTGATTTGTTTAACAACAGTGGTAAAAAAGGTCACAAAATGGGGGGGACAACTCACTTAACAAGTGTCTTGCTAAGCACTGGAAATTTTGGGCTCAGTTGTGGCCGTAAGTCTAGGACTACCCACATCAATTTTTTTTGAAAGTTTTAATTTTATTTTAATATAAACAATCCATCTTCCATTAAACGGTGTGTCGTCTGGGTACAGATATTTTGTGCCAACAATTAAAATTTACAATCATATTCATTGTTTAATCTATTCCTAGCTTAATACCAATACCTTAAATGTCTAATGCTATAACAATCCTCTTCATCATTTATTCGTATTAATTATGTTAACTCTATTGGTACTTTTTCTATATTTTACACAACTCCTTTTACTTCTAGTTCAGATATTTATTCTCTAACCATCAATAAAATGATTCCTATATAGCAGTGAAAAAATCGTGCCAAAATCGTGTGTGCCTTCACTATCAGGCGTGCAGGCGTGCCCATGCCCGAATTCCAATGTGCAATCCCCCCTGCGCATATCTCCACAAACCCCCTCCCCCCACAGGCCCTACTCAGCTTCCTGCACCATGCGTGTATGGTGGAGCTGAGCTGGGTGACAGCTCACATGCCTGCAGAGCAGTGACGTGCAGTCAGGGGAGGCAGGGGAGGCACAGCCTCACCACTGTCATCATGAAAAGAAAAAAAATGTAAAAGGAAAAAGGCAAGAGCTGAGGTCAGGCTGAGCTAGTTGCTGCCTCACTGTGGATGACTCTGCTTAACTGTTCAAAAAAGCCTATAAAAAAGCGCCCTCTACTATAAAAAAGCGCCCTCTACTATAAAAAAGCGCCCTCTACTATGAGGCAGGAGAACTGCGTGCCTCATCTAGTCTGACTTTAGGCGTTTTATGATCACTCGAGCAAAGTTAAGCAAGGGTTAAAAGCAAAAAAATCCCTGACGTAGGTGAGGCACGCAATTCTCCTGCCTCATAGTAGAGGGCGCTCGTTTGGGTGGGGCTTCTTCAGAGGACCTGAGGCAAGAGCAGAAACAGCTGGAAAAGGTACGTGTGGGTCGGAGGGAGGGGGATGAATTCAAACTTCAAACTTCAAAGTGTAGTTTGATTGCAGGCAGAGCCACGTTGCCTTTTCAAACCTGTAATCAGTGAAGCTGGGCTGGATCCTTCCGGGGCTGGGGGAAAGTGTGTGTAGTCCAATCCAACTTCTGTGTGTGTGTGTGTGTGTGCTTGAGAGAGGGGGGGGAGAGAGGGAGGAAGGAGGGGAAGGGAGAAGAAAAAGAAAAAGAAAGAAGGAATCTTCTTTCGCAAAGGAGAAAAACAAATGCTGTCGCTTTAAATCAGAACCGAGCATGCCTGGCTGTGGAATTCTGGGAGTTGAAGTCCACAAGTCTAAAAAAATTTGAAACCCACCACTGGGTCAGTGCCTCACCAGCCATAAACCTCACCGCACGTCACTGCTGCAGAGTGAACTCCGTGTGCCACCTGTGACATGCATGCCATAGGTTTGCCCTCATGGCTACATAGTACCCCGTTTCTCTGAAAATAAGACCTCCCCGGATAATAAGCCAATTGGGCTTTTGAGTGCATGTGCTAAAATAAGACCTCCGCTGAAAATATTGCAACACAGCAGCAGCCATGAGGTGACCACACTCGCCGCTTCCTGCACCTCAAAAATAATAAGACCTCCCTGAAAATAAGGCCAAGCGCTTATATTAGGGTGTCTTATTTTCGGAGAAACACGGTATAATAATCATCCATTTTCAAGTGGGATGAATTGGTAATGATCAAAAAAGGATTTCAATTTTGTGTTTCTGAAACCAAAACACCATTGCGAGTGAATGCTTTAAAGTTCCTCTCTGTGTCGTTGTGTCTATATATCACACGACCTCTTACGGGAGAGGTTGGGTGTGATATCCAGCTAGGAAATGGTTTAATTCCTCAGACCATTTTTGCAACCTAAACATACTGTCGTTTTTAGCATGCAAGAAGAGCTTGGTAAGAAAAGTTCAAATTAAAAGATGGAATCCGTTGGCAAAGCTTAACCGCTTGCCCTTCAAAACTGATATTCTGTAATCATGCTAAAACCGTTGCTTGTTTAATCATCATCAGTTCTCCAGAAGCGGCTGTCTTTGAACAACCTGCCAAACCAACAAGCAACCACAACATCTGGATTCACTCAGTTGTTCTGTTCAGATGTAGGAGAGAGAGAGAAGAAACTAGGTTGTGACTCCCACTGATAGGTAGGAACCTGTTCTGACCTCCGTCCGGTAATGAACGCCACCACAGGCTTAGCTGCTTGCCACACTTTATTTACAGTACTATAATCTTGTTGGCTGAAAGCCCAAACACGACTCACAGGCCAGACGTTGGCAGCAACCCAGACTCCAACAGATACAGACAAGAGCTTCTCCAGCTTGTTACAAACGGAAACACAAGGCAGATCAGACAAGCAGTTCTCCAGATTACTATGAACGGTTGTGTCCTGCAAAAAGCCTCCTCCCAAAGTCTCTTCTTATATACGCTCTTGGGAGGGGCCAAGCCACAACCACCTGGGCTTGATTATCTCTTAGGAGTTTGTCTCCGGAGCAGCTGTTGCCTTCGTTTCTCCGCCCTTCTTAATCTTGCGTCAGGGACAAACTCCCTTTGATCTTCCCCACTGCTCCATGCCTCAGGCGCCTCCTGGTGGCCAACCAGCCTCTCTGGTCCCTGCTCTGGGTCTGAACTCTGCCCAGGGTCCTCCATCTCTTCCATAGCCGACTCATAGGGTTCGTCGCTATCTGAGTCCCACAGCAGCTCCAACGGATCCTGCTGGGCCACAACAGGAAGCAAAACTTCATTTGTGACTTGGCCTTACATGTGATCCGTCACCGTGGTTTGCTCAGCTAACCATGTTTAACAGCCGCTTAGTCCAAGGCTGCTGAGTCAGCTTTCGACACTGTTCTATTTCACTCGGGTTTCCCCGCCAGCTAAGGTTATAGGTCTCCTCAAAGAAATTGGTTTCAAATCTCTCTTAACTTCCCTCCTTCAGATTCTAATCAATCAATTGAAGGATTGTGTGCAGCAATAAGTTGCATATTTTGTTACCGCTGGTTCGACCAGAGCGTGCACCGGAGGTGGGTTTCTGCTGGTTCGGCCCGGATCGGACGAACCGGTAGTGGTGGCGGCAGGAGGCTCCGGTAGTAAAATAAATTGAAACCCACCACGGGTGCGCACACTTGCTTCTCAGGTGCAGGCATGCTTCATGGGCGTACACCCGGCTTTGCACACATGTGCTTTGTTTGTGCGCATGTCTTCCGTCCATGCATCCGGCCTCAAAAACATTCCTAAATAAGATAGCATAGAGCTGGGGCGGGGGGGGGGCAGTGGGCCCACTGGTGATTTCCACTACCGGGGCGGGTGAACTGCTCCAAACCGGCTGAATACTTCCTCTGATTATGTGCCCTCAAGTCGGTGTTGACTGTTACCAGCAGAAAGATGGCTTTTCTTCAGGATGATCTACAACTGGTCGTTGACTTCCAATAGTTTATTTGGTGATCATTCAAAGTTACGACGTGGCTTTGAACAAAGTAAAGAAAAGAAAAAGTGAAAAAAAAGTGATTTATGTTCGTTTTTCACACTTACGACTGTCGGTCACAGGATCAAAATTCAGATCCCTTGGCAACCGGCTCATATTTATGACGGTCGCAGTGTCCTGAGGTCATGTGATCCCCTTTGGTGACTTCCCCCCCCGACAAGCAAAGTCAATGGGGAAGCCAGATTCACTTAACAACCGTGTTGCTAACCAAAGAGCTGCAGTGGTTCACTTAACGGTGGCAAGAAAGGTCGTAAAATGGGGCAAAACGTATTTAACAACGGACGGTTTTGTAGGCAGGGTCTCTTGGCTTAGCAACAAAAGTTTTCGGCTCAGTTCTAGTCGTAAATCGAGATTGTATTCCCAATCTGCCCTTTGGATCTTCAGCGAGCAAATCCATTGATGCTGTAACTGTAATCCATCCACCTAGCTACTGATGTCTTCACTCTTTGCACTTTTCCTAATATTACCGTATTTTTGGGAGTTTAAGATGCACCTTTCCCCCCCCTAAAAGAGGGTGAAAATTTGGGTGCGTCTTATATATCGAATGTAGCCCCACCCACCCACCGCCCCATACCCTTTGGCCTCTTCCCCCCAGCAATTTACCGCCTTGCAGCCTTGCGGAGGCTGCAATAGGCTACAGCAATCCCTGCAGCTGAAACAGCTGATGATCGGGAGGCCCATGCTGAAATTGAAAGTGAAACTTGCTGTTTGCTGCAGGAGGCAAATTGCTGGGAGGCAGAGGCAGATTTTTTTTTTTTGGTTCTAATCAGGCTGTTTGCTGTTTGCTGCAAGGAGGGAAGTCAATAACTATAAATCCCTATAGAATGTTCAAAATATTAGACTTGTTTTTTAAAGACTGCTTTATTATTTTTCTAGACAACTTAACAAAATGAAGAAGCTTTTTAAAAGAAATGCTCGATCTGAAGAGGCCCGGTGCTATTGTATCTTCTTTTAAATAGCAGAGTATAACTATACTTCCAGAAAGCCACATCCATGTTAACAGCATCTGTACAAGTATAGTCTGAAATATAACACCACAAACAGGGTATATCGTCTGTACTGTTTGCTGTTGGTTGCAAGGAGGCAAATTGCTGGGAGGCAGAGGCAGATTTCCCCCCCCCTTGTTTTCCTCCACCAAAAGCTAGGTGAGTTTTATACTTCAGAGCGTCTTATACTCCGAAAAATACGGTAGGTATCTTTTTTCCCCAAGGGAACTGATCTTCATATAGTCCAAAATATGATTCTTTGAGCCTGGTCATTTGCGGTTCAAGGGGGAATCCTGGATTAATTTATTCTATGATCCATTGGTCTATAACAGGAGTCAGCAACACATGTGGCTCTGGAGCCACATGTGGCTCTTTCATCCCTCTGCTATGGTTCCCTGTTGCCGGTCAGTTCCACGTTTGATACGGCTTTCTGTTAGGACAGGTAGAGGAAAAAGGACGCCGCACTAGGAGGAGACTCTATGGTGGGAGGAACTGGACTTCCGATCAGATGAGGAAAAAGGATGCCACGCTAGGAGGAGACTCTATGGTGGGGGAACTGGACTTCTGGTCGGCTCCAGAATTGAATGGGGGGCTTCCGGTTAGGACCTTTGTGGCTTTTTGAGGGTTTAAGGTTGCCGACCCCTGATCTAATAAAGATAAATTAATTCAAGTGGCCTACTGCTCTATCTTCGCAATCTTGGCCTAACATTGCACACAGTATATGAAAGAAATTTGAATTGCAAATAGATGTAGAATCTTATGAATTTGGGACTTGCTTTACATGGGGGGATGGTTGCAATAGGTTTGTCAGTGTTCAGTTGGGGGGGGGGGCGTAACGTGTGTTTGGTTTCTTCTCCTTTTTAACTCACCTTTTCCTTTTTAAAACCCTGGTCTGTTTTTGCTTCCTCTTTATTAATGTGTTTTTGTTTTGTATTTTAATCTTTGGAATAAAAACAAAATGAAGAAAGGCAGTAACACTTGGCCTGGTGAGTGAAAAGGTGCTATTTACCCCTTTTAATATACAGGGCGGAAAAACATTTAGGGAAAAAAGATTCTTATAGAGCTTCCTAATATGGGGGGACCACTGTACTAGCTTTTTACAAGGGGTTGGATAATTTTATAGGGGGTTGATTTTTCTCACTGAAAATTCCTAACTTCCCATTCATTGCTTCATCCAATTAAGCAATTCTATGTTTGACCACACAGTGGCTCCCTCCCCATGTAAAAAGCATCTAAGAAGCCCTCTTATATATATATAATTATATATATATAATTTTTTTTTTCTTGAAATATGACCTTCTCTTCCCAGCTTACCCTGGCTACAGTCTGGTTGCAGTGTGGATACCTGTCCTCTAGATGGCAGTGCCTTCCCTTATTTATTTAGCATATATGACATATCATACATGGACTCTAGAGATGGTCCTTGACTTACAATTCAATTAATGACTGTTCAAAATTATAAAGGAGTGATTTAGGGCTGTTTGTCACCCTTACGACTATTACAGCATCCCCATGGTCACATGATCAAAATTTGGAGAGAGAGAGGGAGGGAGGAAGGAAAGGAGGGAGGGACAGAAAGATTTAGATTTATACTCTCTGCTGGGCTTTGAATTTGAGCTTGTGTTCTGATTGGTTGTCAGACTCCCATGGGGCCATGCAGGAGCAACTCTGTAGGCCAGTGATGGCGAACCTATGGCACGCGTGCCACAGGTGGCACGTGGAGCCATTTGTCAGGGCACGCGAGGCGCTGCTCTGTCAGCTGGCCAGCGCGCGCATGCGCGCTCTGGCCAGCTGAATTCACCTTTTTAAAAGCCATTTTTCACCCTCCCCAGGCTCCAGAGGCTTTATAGGAGCCTGGGGAGGGCGAAAACAGCCTTCCATGAAGCCTTCGGAACGCTTAAAACAACCCTCCGAGCAAACTGGAAGTGACTTCCGGTTTGCTCGGAGGGTGGTTTTAAGCGTTCCGAAGGCTTCAGGGACCTTCCGGAGGCTTCCCTGACGCCTTCGGAGCGCTTAAAACGACCCTCCATGCAAACCGGAAGTGATGCACACTGGGGGGGGGGTCGCGCATTGCATTATGGGTGCGGCACACCCGCACACGACCCCCCTGTGCTCCCCCCACTTGTGGCACGCGAGCCAAAAAAGGTTCGCCATCGCTGCTGTAGGCTGTCCTGAGTCCCAAGCTTGGTTGACACTTGCTGGGTGATGATGTAATGAAAGGGCTTTGGGATACCTATTATGGCTCTGCTTGAAGGAGGTAGATCTTTGTTATGTAGAATAGGCTGGCCCATTGACAAAGCTGGGGGTGGGGGGTGAGTTTCTGCCTCCCTTTTAGGAGAAATAGTCTGCCCTTTTAATATTTCTTAACATATTTCATTTTTTTTTGGAGAGGGGTGGCTGCTAATTTCCTACACGACTATAAATGAATTTGCACGACAGTCTAAGCTTAGCATGATCTACCGATGCAATTCATATGCAAAACTTTGCACTCTGAATCTCATCACAGGTACATTTCCAGATACAAAGCCAGTAAAATAAAATTGCTTGAAAAAAATGCTTCCAAAGAGGATTCTTTAAATCTGTGGCCCTTTTTCTGCAGAAGGATCTTGTTAGCTAGTAGTGAAAGTGCTCAGCAATCCAAAAGCTTAAATACAATATTTAAACATTTTTACTTTGGGATGCCATCACTCTGCTTAACAACTAATTTCCACAACACTGTCAAATAATTTACTCAGACTGTATTACTATTATTCTTCTCTTCCTTACTAATATCTATCTCTTCCAACTTACTACTATAACCATGTTGCTTGTATCTTTCAATTTATGTTGTCTTTATGTTTCCTAATACGATTTGATAGCCTATTAGTAACCTATGACTATCACTAAGTGCTGTATCTTTTTATTCTTGCTGAATGTATTTTATTCTCCTTATGTACACTGAGAGCATATGCACCAAAGACAAATTCCTTGTGGGTCTAATCACACTTGGCTAATAAAGAATTCTGTTCTATTCTCCACTCATCTCTTCTCTTCTATTCCCTTTCTTATTCTATTCTATTCCCTTTCTTATCCTATCCTATCCTATTCCCTTTCTTATCCTATCCTATCCTATCCTATCCTATCCTATCCTATCCTATCCTATCCCCCTTCTTATCTAGTCCCTTTCTTATTCTACTCTATTCTATTTTTTTTTTTATAATAAAATTTTATTGGGTTTTCAACATTTATAGGGAAAAGGGTAAATGGACAGGTCTACAAATTTTGGCAGTTGCAAAATGTGAAAGGCGCCCCTCCCTCCATACCCATAGTATACATTTATATATAATGCATTGGTATATAATTGATTACAATCAGCAGATTAGTTCTATTACTAAATTCAATCAGATTAAACATTACAGTATAAAATCCAAGTATAATTCCATTATTACTTTCGGTCAGTTTATAATAATATGATTTTCTTGTTTATTTTTGTGATCTGAGTCTTCTTGCTATTGCCCCATCTCCCTCCACTGGCAGAGCTCTGGCCCCTCCCGTGTCCTGCGTGTCCGTTGTAGTGTCTGGAGTTTTCTCTAGGAGTGTTTTATTTTTTTCCATAAAGGCCTGCGCCTCTATGGGTGAATTGATTCTGATTCTTGTCTCCTCCCAGAATATCAGCATACCTTCAGGCATCAACCATCTAAACCACACCCCTTTCTGGTATAATTTATTCGCTAATTGCGAATAATTCTTCCTTTTTTCTCTAATCTTCTTAGGGATCTGCTTCAGAATGGTTATCTCCATATCATGATATGTCAATGCTTGCCCCCTTTGTACACCCAGAATTTCATCTCTTGTGCTTTTTCTAAGAAATTTAATATGAACCTCCCTGGGTACATTGTGTGTTCTAGCATAAGCTGAGTTCACTCTATAAACCAGGTCTATATCCCACCCCATCTGTTGTTTTTCTTTGTGTGTGTAGTCAGCCAGGATATTTGTCATGATGTCCCTTATGTTTTCCCCATCTTCTTCTATAACATTTTAAAATCTAAGATAATAGGACATTCTCTCAAATTCTAATTTCATCTGTTGGATGTCAAGATATTTATTCCCTTTCTGCACAGCTTCTACCACCCCCTCCACCTCCTCCACCCCCCCCCTCCACAAGATTCAGTCTTTGTGAGTTCTTATAAATTTGAGCTTGATTTTCTTTAATTTCATCTTTCATTTCCCTTAGCTGTTTCTTGATTTCCTCCTGGCCCTGTAAAATTTGTTGAAGCATTTGTTGAAAGTCCATCTCTGTAGTCTTGGGTTGCATCAGTTCTGTTATCTTTGACTGTGTGGCTGGACTGGATGTTGCAGATGTTGGAGCAGACGTGGCAAAGCCAGGTTTTCCAGGAGGTGGTCTTTTGGATGCCATCCTTTATAACGTTAGAAGTTCAGTCCATATATAAGATAAACAGTTAGAAAAGAAGGGTAGCCAGGTGAATTCCGGGAGCAGAAGAACCAGGCAGAAGAGAATCTCTCTAATAAGTCTGGCAATAGATAAAAAGTTTCCCCTAGAAAGTTCAAAAAATACCAATCCACAAGAGTTTCCTCTGGGAGACACGGAGACAAAGACCGGAAGCCTGAATTTTAAAGGTGGAGTCAGGTTTCACAGTTCATAAAGACAACGGAAGTGTGCCATCTTGCCCTGCCAGTTTTGGGCACAGAGGCATAACAAAGTTTTTTTAAAAAAAGTTCCAAAAGTCCTTGAATCACAGTAATATATAAAATTAAATTGAAAAGAAAATCATCTCAACCTGGGTGAGGCTTCATTCGTTGGCTCTCCCCCCTCCTCCTCCCCCGGGGGCAGAGAGCAAAATTGTTCCTCGCCGCTTGTCCAAGGGGGGGGGGGGAAACCCCCCTCCCTCCAGCCGCGCCTCCAACTTGCTCCGAAAGTTGTTTTAAAAAAAGCTGAATAATCCTTCGTGCAGAATAGGGAGTGAAGAGAGAAGCAACCTCACCGCACCGCAGCTGCGTCCTTCTATTGTTGCATTCTCCGGTCGGCTTATAGCGAGGCGCGAGGCGCAGGAACGCGAAGCGCCCTCCGATCTTGCTCCCCGGTGCCTTGGGCGCGCGAGAGACCTCCCGCCGGCTGCCGCCGCTGCAGGAGTCCTCCGCGATGCCGCCCCTCCGGCAGGACCCCTCTGCGGGGTGTCCTGTGCCCCCCAAGGAGTGGGGAAGCCCACCGGGGAGCCGGAGCGGGCAAGGAGCTGCCCGCCGCCGCCGCCGCCGGAACCGGAACTCTACTTATTCTATTCTATTCCCTTTCTTATCCTATCCTATCCTATCCTATCCCCCTTCTTATCTAGTCCCTTTCTTATTCTACTCTATTCTATTCTATTCCTTCTTATTCTATCCTATCCTATTCACTTTCTTATCTATTCCCTTTCTTATTCAATTCTATTCCCCTATTCTATTCTATTCCCTTTCTTATTCTATTCTATTCTATTCCCTTTTTTATTCTATTCTATTTTATTCTATTCTATTCCCTTTCTTACTCTATTCTATTCTATTCCCTTTTTTATTCTATTCCCTTTCTTATTGAATTCAATTCTATTCTCTTTCTTATTCTACTCTATTCTATTCCCTTTCTTATCCTATCCCCTTTCTTATCTATTCCCTTTTTTATTCTATTCTATTCCCTTTCTTATCTATTCCATTCTATTCCCTTTCTTATCCTATCGTATTCTATTCCCTTCTTTATTCTATTCTATTCCCTTCTTTATTCTATTCTACTCCCTTTCTTATTCTATCCTATCCCCTTTCTTATTCTATTCTATTCTATTCCATTTTTATCCTATCCTATCCCCTTTCTTATATATTCCATTCTATTCCCTTTCTTATCCTATTCCATTCTATTTCCTTCTTTATTATATTCTATTCTATTCCCTTTCTTATCCTATCCTATCCTACCCTATTCCCTTTCTTATTCTATTCTATTCCCTTTCTTATCTATTCTCTTTCTTATTCTATTCTATTCCCTATTCTATTCTATTCTATTCCACTTTCTTATTTTATTTTATTCTATTCACTTTTTATTCTATTCTATTCCCTTTCTTATTGTATCCTATCCTATCCCCTTTCTTATCTATTCCCTTTCTTATTCTACTCTACTCTATTCTATTCTATTCCCTTTCTTATCCTATCCTATCCCCTTTCTTATTCTATTCTATTCTATTCCATTTCTTATCCTATCCTATCCCCTTTCTTATATATTCCATTCTATTCCCTTTCTTATCCTATCCTATCCTATTCCCTTTATTATTCTATTCTATTCCCTTTCTTACTCTATTCTATTCTATTCCCTTTCTTATTCTATTGTATTCTATTGTATTCTATTCTATTCCCTTTCTTATCCTATCCTATCCTATCCTATCCTATCCTATCCTATTATCTATTCCTATTCCAATTCCATTCCATTCCCCATTGCACATACTACCAGCCATAAGATGAAAACTGGATAATCATGCTGGGAGATATAGCTATGCGTGTATCCCTTTTATTTTCCTCTACTACTATGATCTTCTCATTTCCGTTCTTCACAAGCTTCAATCCTGAGCGACGCGTTACCTCTACGCAGGTGATTGCCCCGCATATGGCGGCGTTCCAAAAGGATACCGGAAATGAAGGCGACTCTCTTTCCTTCCGCTCCCTAAGGACCAGAGGGAGGAGAAAAGGAGCGCGCGGCTCCACCCCAGCTCGTGAAATGTTTATCCTCTCCCCGCCCTTTAAACCGGCGTCTGCGCGCTGGCGGCGGAACCTCTTTCCCGCTCCCCCTCCCCACCCCTCCCGGTGGGGGGGGAAGAAGAATGGGCGGAGTTGGCTTCGCCGCGGAACGATGATTGGCCCGAGGGCCGGGGAAAGGGGGAGGCGGGGTCAAGGCGAAAGGTGGGCGTGCTTCGCGCGAGCGGCAGGGGCGGGGCAAGGGAGAAAAAGAGGCGAGTCCGCGCACGGGCTTGTCAGTCGGCGCTGGGCAGCGGCAGGGGGCGGAGGCTGCGGCAAGAGCAGTGGCAGCAGCAGCAGCAGCAGCAGCAGCGAAAACGGCGACAAGCGCCGGCGGTGGAGGAGCTGCCGCTGCTGCCGCCGCCGCCCCCAAGCGGCTTCCTTCCTTCCACCCCCGGGCCCGAGCGGCGGCCGCTGCCGCCACCACCGCCACGCTGAGCTCCTCTCGGGGGGCCCCTCCGCCGCAGCGCAGGTGAGGCTCCGCGGAAGGCTTGGCTGAGGCTCGGCCCGGCTGCTGTTTCAGGCACCCCTGCTCGGCCTGAGTAACCAGGCCCTTGGCAGTTCAGTCGCTTTTTGAGACTCGGCCTCCTTTGTTTGAATGGGAGCTCACCATTTCTCTCTGCAGGGAGGACGAGCGATCTACCTTTGTGCAGGTTAGATCGAGGATGGAGGAGGAGGATGGGAGATGTAGTCCCTCGAGGAGGGGGGGGGGCAGCTGTAGCAGGTGCAGCAGAGTTTGAGGGGCTGGGCCCAAAAGCAAGGATGTCTCTTCAGGCTGCTCAGGGGGAAGACCACCAAACGAGTGGGTGATATTGGGGATGGTGTGTATGTGTGTCTCTGGTAAGGTCTGGATAAAGAGGAATATTGCATTATTATCATTATTATCGTCATCATCATTATTATTATTATCTTTATTCATTATTCATTAAACATGAAAGTCAACTGAACATTCAAAAATGCATCACAAATACCAGTGACCGGTGTTAATGGTGGATACTGGTTGCTGCCAGCCTCCCAGGTATCAACCAAGTATCCTCTTAAAATATACAATGTTACGATGATGATGATTTTATTATTATTATACTTTATTCATTAAACATGAAACTCAGTCAACTGATCATTCGAAAACGCATCACAAATACCATTGACTGGTGCTAATGGTGGATACCGGTTGCTGCCAGCCTCCCAGGTATCCACCAAGTACCTTCTTAAAATATACGACGATGATGATGATTTTATTATTATTATACTTTATTCATTAAACATGAAACTCAGCCAACTGATCATTCAAAAACGCATCACAAATACATTGACTGGTGCTAATGGTTGATATGGGTTGCTGCCAGCCTCCCAGGTATCAACCAAGTTACCTTCTTAAAATATACAATGTTATGATGATGATGATGATGATTTTATGATTATACTTTATTCATTAAACATGAAACTCAGTCAACTGAACATTCAAAAATGCATCACAAATACCATTGACTGGTGTTAATGGTGGATACGGGTTGCTGCCAGCCTCCCAGGTATCAACGAAGTTACCTTCTTAAAATATACGATGTTCCAAGTAGCGCAGTCTTTGGCAGTTCCGCTGGTGTTATTGCAGGAAGCTGCAATTTGTTGATGTATCTTATAAAATTCTTGGACATGGTACCAAGTGCCCAGATGACCGTGGGTATCACTGTTGTTCTTATTATGTGGTTAATCTTTGGTGAGATTCACAGCCTTTGGGGCTGGTTGGTAGCTCAGCAGCTCAAGTCCTAACCAAGGACCTAGGAACTGTTAAGGTAACGTCGGAGGATATAAGTTGTTCCAAGTAGGGCAGTTTTTTGTAGAGTCAGAATGTTCAAGTCCAATAAATTTAGAATTTCCAAATAGCGAGGTAGTCCTTTAGGTATTGCTCCAAGGGCTCCAATTACAATCAGGACAACACTCGATTTCTTTTTCCACAGTCGCTCAACTTCAATTTGCAAGTCTTGGTACTTTGTGATTTTTTCTTGCTGCTTATCTTCAATTCGCGCATCATCAGGTATTGCAATGTTAATGAACCAAACTTTTTTCTTTTCAACTATTGTTATGTCAAGTGTGTTGTAGGCCAAGTGCCTGTCAGTCTGAATTCTGAAATCCCACAAGATCTTGACTTTTTCATTCTCTAAAAACTTCTCAACCTGATGTTCCCAGTGTTTTTGCTGTACTCAAATCCAAACTTCCTGCACAATTCCCAGTGAATGATCGTTTTTTATTATTGTGATTATATTTTATTCATTAAACATGAAACTCAGCCAACTGAACATTAAAAAACGCATCACAAATACCATTGACTGGTGCTAATGGTTGATACTGGTTCCTGCCAGTGTCCTAGGTATCAACCAAGTACCTTCTTAAAATATAAGATGTTCCGAGTAGCACGGTTTTTCACAGTTCTACTGGTGTTGTTCCGGGAAACTGCAATTTGTCGATGTGTCTTGTAAAATTCTTGGACATGGTACCAAGTGTCCCGATGACAATGGGTATCGCTCTTACCTGTTTCATCCATAATCGCGTAGCCTCGATGGCCAGGTCGCCAGCTCTTAATGCCTTTTTGGCAATGCTGTTACAGTGAGCTCTTGGCACTTAGATCATTTGATATGTGTGGCCTTGGAGGTCATCTAGTCCAACCCCCCGCTCATGCAGGAGACTTGTACTCGGGATTCGAACTGTTGACCTTTCTGATCCGCAAGCTCAGAGGGGAGTTGGAGGGAGGTGAAGTTTTGCATCCCGCGTCAAGAATGAAACCAAAGGACTGGCTTTGGAAGAAAAAAAGTGGATTAAAATTGGGAAGAGAGAGGCTGCTGGAGAAGGAGATTAAAGTTACATAGCGGACGTTTTGGGTCAAAGTTGAATAAAAGGAAACCAGAAATAAAGAATGAATCTGGGATCCTTTGGGTAGGCTGGGACTGCAGCTCCCAGAATTCCCTAGTTTGGCTGGCTAAGAATTCTGGGATAGTGGAGATGAGCATGATGGGACAGCAAGGTTTAAAGGAGAATGTGTAAATGGGTTTTGCCAACGTGAACCTTACTTCAGAACATCACTGAGGTTGCAACCTTCTCAATTTTCTTCTGTAAGGTTTACTATGTTTTTCAACAGGAGCCGCTTTTAAGATGCGTGGACTTCAATTCCCAGAATTCCCTAACCAGTTATCTGGACAACAACTTTCCAAAGATGTTTTCATTCAGTTGTTGATGTGGAATAATAAAATGTTGTTGTTGCAGCCTGAAAAAACATCACACCATTTAAAAACATTTCTCCCTTTAACGTATCTAGCTTTAATCTTATGCCTTGATATAAACTGCAAGAGAGTAAATTGTTGGAAGGATCTTGTTGGGTAAATCTGAAGGCAACTGTTTAATATCCAGGTCAAGATGTCTCTCAGGAAGATCTGAAGGAGGTTAAGGAATGGCTTCCCATTTTATTCCTTTCTTTTTCTGAGGCAGGAATTGGAATTCCACTTTTACAATAATACAATACAATACAATAGTAGAGTTGGAAGGGACCTTGGAGGTCTTCTAGTCCAACCCCCTGCCTAGGCAGGAAACCCTATACCGTTTCAGACAAATAGCTATCCAACATCTTCTTAAAGACTTCCAGTGTTGGGGCATTCACAACTTCTGGAGGCAACTTCTGTTCCACTGATTAATTGTTCTAACCGTCAGGAAATGTCTCCTCAGTTCTAAGTTGCTTCTCTCCTTGATTAGTTTCCACCCATTGCTTCTTGTTCTACCCTCAGGTGCCTTGGAGAATAGTTTGACTCCCTCTTCTTTGTGGCAACCCCTGAGATATTGGAAGACTGCTATCATGTCTCCCCTAGTCCTTCTTTCTCTTAAGCTAAACATACCCAGTTCCTGCAACCGTTCTCCATATGTTTTAGTCTCCAGTCCCCTAATCATCTTCGTTGCTCTTCTCTGCACTTTTTCTAGAGTCTCCACATCTTTTTTACATCGTGGCGACCAGAACTGAATGCAGGATTCCAAGTGTGGCCTTACCAAGGCATTATAAAGTGGTATTAACACTTCACGTGATCTTGATTCTATCCCTCTGTTGATGCAGCCTAGGATTACCATTTTAAATGGCATTCTATTCAAATGTCTTGCATGAATAGAATAGAATAGAATAGACTTCTTTATTGGCCAAATATGAATTTGTCTTTGGTGCATATGCTCTCAGTGTACATAAGGAGAATAAAATACATTCCCATTTTATTCCTTTCCTACATTCATCAAGAATAAAAAGATACAACTTTGACAAGTGATAGTCAAGGCTACTAACGAGCTATCAAATCGTACTAGGAAACAAATAAAAACAATATAAATTGAAAGATAAGCAACATGGTTATAGTCCTAAGTTGAGTAGAGAAGAATAATAGTCATACAGTCTTAGTAAATTATTTGACAGTGTTGTGGAAATTAGTTTGTTAAGCAGAGTGATGGCATTTGTGAAAAAAACTGTCCTTGCGTTTAGTTGTCTGGTGTGCAGTGCCTTATAGATGCTGGTTTATTTATCAAATATCTCTAGCTGCTGATCTCACGGATGCGACCGGTTGGCGTACAGTAAAAACAAAAGGACGAGAAACCAAGCCTGAAAACTCTTTTTAAAAATGATTAAAAACATACTGTAAATATAAATAAAACCACTGGAGTTCTTGGGTCCTTTAAGGATGAAATCCAATGTCTCTGGATATTTATTTTATTTATTTATTTATTTATTTATTTATTTATTTATTTATTTATTTATTTATTTATTTATTTATTTATTTATTTATTTATTTATTTATTTATTAAATTTGTTAGCCGCTCCCTCTCTACAAAGGGACTCGGGGCGGCGTACAATAAGTAAAAACACATATTATAAAATTACACATTGTACGGAGGAGGTACAAAAACACAATACAATCATTATAATAACATAGAAATATTAAAATAAGTTAAAATTAAATACCCCAATGGAGATTGCAAGTTTAAAAATTGCCAGGAGGGGTAATATGGAGCTATGGTTGAGCCAGGCCTGCTAGTTGAAAAAGGTGGGTCTTGAGTTTTGAACGGAAGGAGCGGAGGTCGGTGGTAATCCTGATATCCGGGGGGAGGTCATTCCAGAGGGCTGGGCCCATCACAGAGAAGGCCCTACTCCTGGGCGCCGCCCTTTGGCACTGCTTAGTGGAGGGCACCCGGAGAAGTCCCTCTCTGTGAGAGCGAATTGGTCGTAGGGATGTATGGGGCAGGATGCGATCCCGCAGGTAGCTAGGTCCTGTGCCATGGAGCGCTTTGAAGATGGTAATCAACACCTTGAAACGCACCCGATAGACCACAGGGAGCCAGTGCAGCTCGCGCAGGAGAGGTGTTATATGGGAGTATCTCGTACTCCCCATAACCACCCGCGCGGCCGCGTTCTGGACCAGCTGCAGTCTTCGAGTGCATCTCAAGGGAAGCCCCATGTAGAGAGCATTACAGTAGTCTAGGCGGGACGTCACCAGCGCGTGAGTGACTGTGATATAAAATCCAGGCTGTGGCTACAATTGCACTTGAGTGTCAAGGAACCAATAAAACAGCTGAAAATGACTGTGTTCTCAAAAAAATCAAATGTTCTCAAAAGTTATTTTCAGATTAGCGTTACTCATGCAAAAAAATCAGTGCAAAAATTATCCCCCAGGCCGCCCTTGTTCACATTAGGGTCAGCGTTAAGTCTTCCTTCTTTAATTCCTCTTTTTACCACTTCCGGTGTCGAGGGAGTCAAGTCTTTAACTATGTTTAATATCAATCATATTTATTAGATATTTATTATATTAATTCAAAAAGAATAAATATTTATTAGCTATTTATAGATATTTATTCAGAGAAGAGCACCTAAGACGATCAGAGGCCTGGAGACTAAAACAGATGAAGAACGGCTGCAGGTGCAGTGAGGCCAATTTGATGTCACTCACGTCGAGGGGCGCCTCACCAACCTCTCCTCGCCACTCCTCGCCTACCCACCCGGACTCTTCGGGGCCCCAGCAGGAAGCAGTCGTTGGAGCTAAGCAGCCACCATGAGAAAGAGTCGGCAAAACAGCTCAGTTCAAATTGGATCTGAGCGAGAAGGAGGCTCAGCAGAAGCACCTCGCTGAGGACTACCAGCATAGGCTTTCCAAGCAGAGGGAAGATCTGCGGGAACGCAAGGCCAGGTATGGGCACCTGGAGGCTCAGCGGGCTGAGATGGTCAGCCAGTTCCAGGCCATGATGCATTCCCACTGGAACAAGGCCCTCCGGCTCTTCACCACCAGTGGCACTTCCCTCCAGCCTTCGCCCAAAGCACCCCACCAGGAGGCCGAAGCAGACCCCAAGTCGGAATTTCTGCCCCCCTCCGACCCGCACAAAAAGACCCCGAAGGGGGAGATTCTCTGCAGCAACACAAGCCTTCATTGCAGGTATCCGTCCCAGGGGCTGTAGTTTGAGGACCCCTGATTTAGTGCAATATAAAAAATGCAAATAATTTTTCTGTAAACAAATACCAGGCACATACTGCCACATGTGGTGGACCTGTAAAAAAGCAGGGAAAGTTTCGTTACAAATGCATATGAGGTTAGGAAAAATGATTAGACAATGTATAAAGTTCAAGCCAGAATTATTTCTATTAAGCAGTATCTACGATAAAGGAACAATATACTTAATACTGCACATCCTGACCGCAGCAAGAATGGTGTATGGGCAGCAATGGAAGACTGAAAACACCCTTCAGAGGCAGAGATAATAGGGAAGATACTAGTCTGTGCAGAAATGGATAGACTAACATTAAAAATAAAAGACAAAGGAGAGACTTACGATACATGGAACAGATTCTATCCACGGTTAGAAGCACGAGGTGGAAGTCGGAATATGAAAAAATTAGGGTAGGGGGACCTGGAATCTATATATGCATCGTGATATTAGAATGAATAGGATGGTCAAAAATAATTGTATAACACTAGCACTGTTTAAGTAGCATAAACGTATGTTATTTGATTTCACTTTGTTTTTTTTATACCAATATATATCGGACTATAAGACGCACTTTTTTGTCTCCCAAAAGGGGGTGAAAATGTCTCTGCGGCTTATAGACTGAATATTGCCAAAATCCTGCTCGCCTGCTGACCATTTTTTGGCCTCTGCACGCCCCTTTTTCAGGCCTTTTTTTGGTCTGTTTTTGAGGCTTTTTTGGCCTGTTTTTGAGTATTTTTGGCCCATTTTTAAGGATTTTTTTGGCTTAGTTTTGAGGCTTTTTTCGGCCTGTTTTTCCCAGAAAAAGGTGCCTAAAAAGCCTCAAAAACAGGCCAAAAAACTCCTCATAAACATACCGAAAAAAGCTTCAAAAATATGGCCCAAAGCCCCCAAAACGGGCGAAAAAAGCCACCAGAATGGGCCACCAAAACCTCAAAAATGGGTAGAAAAGAGGCTGGAAAAGAGCCCAAAAAGGTCCTTTAAAAAGGGCCAAAAATAAGGCGCGCAGAGGCAAAAAACCTTTTTGTTGTTGTTGTTTCCCTCTTCTAAATTTAGGTGTGTCTTATAGTCAGGTGCGTCTTGTAATCCGAAAAATACGGTATATGTAAATAATAAAAATACATTTTAAAAAAGTATGAAAAAGCAGTCCTGTTTTTTTCCAGTCCCGTTGTAACTTTGAATACTCCTGAAATGAACTTTTGGTAAGTCGAGGACTACCTGTTCTGAGAGACTCGAAAACGCCCCCCCCCCAAATGTTCCATCTGTTTCTGCTGGTTAGGAATTAACGCCACAAGATTTTTTTGATTCAGCTGCATTCTTCTCTGTCTCCGTCTTTCCTCCCTGTTCCTTTTATGCCTGGGGGACAAAGAGGAGAGGCAGAGGTGAGGGAGATGCTCCGACTGGAAACGCGCCAGCTAGGTCTAGTGGGTGACTGGAGGCGGAGGACTTCTCCCTCGAGGAGGTACGGCGGTGGAAAAACAAGCGAAAGAAAGTCCCTCGTCCGGGAGAAGGGAAAGGAGAGATTCACAAATGATGATCTGTGTTTTGGAGTTGAATGGAGAAGAGTTGACAGTCCGCAGTCGTTTTAAGTAGCCTTCTCTAGCCTTGGCGTGTGTGTCTCCAGAAGGGTGGAGATAGGAGATCAAGAAGACCGTAACCGTCTGCATCTCAAAGAGCCATGATGGAGGCACCCAGCGAGTGTGGCATTTGGACCATCGAATTAGCAAGGTGTTATCGGCGAGACAGAATGGAACCTTGGACACCTGTCCTTGAATTTCCCCTTCAGGTCACGGCAGCTTAATGAAGTCTTCTGTGTGTGTGTCGTGCTTTCCCTGAAATGGACCAGCCATCCCTCTTTGGACAGGCAACTTGATCTGGGAATTTAACCATTTAACAGATTGACAGAGTTGGAAGGGACCTTATAGGTCATCCAGTCTAAACCCCCCCTCAAGCAGGAGACCCTACACCATTTCTGACAAATGGCAGTCCAATCTCTTCTTGAAAGCCTCCAGTGATGAAGCCCCCACAACTTCCGTAGGCAACTTCTGTTCCATCGGTTGATTGTTCTCACGGTCAGAAAGCTCCTCCTTATTTCCAGGTTGAATCTCTCCTTGGTCAGTTACCATCCATTATTCCTTGTCTGGCCTTCAAGTGCTTTGGAAAATAGCTTGACCCCCTTCCTCTCTGTAGCAGCCCCTCAAATATGGGAAGACTACTATCATATCTCCCCTGGTCCTTCTCTTCAGAGGACTAGCCATGCCCAGTTCCTGCAACTGTCCTTCATATGTTTTAATCTCTGGTCCCCTAATCATCCTGGTTGCTGTTCTCTGCCTTTTTTCTAGAGCAGCGATGGCGAACCTTTTTTTGCTTGCGTGCCACAAGTGGGAGCGCAGGGGGGTCGTGTGCGGGCGTGCCGCACCCATAATGCAATGCGTGACCCCCCAGTGCACATGCACGCACAACAGGCGCTCCCCCCATTTTTAAAAGCCATTTTTCGCCCTCCCCAGGCTCCAGAGTCTTTATAGGAGCCTGGGGAGGGCGAAAAGAGGCCCTCCGGAGGCTTCAGGGACCGTCCGGAGGCTTCCCTGACGCCTTCGGAGCGCTTAAAACGACCCTCCGAGCAAACCGGAAGTCTTCCGGTTTGCTCGGAGGGTCGTTTTAAGCGTTCCGAAAGCTTCAGGGACCGTCCGGGGGCTTCCCTGATGCCTTCGGAGCGCTCAAACCGACCCTCCGAGCAAAGCGGAAGTGACTTCCGGTTTGCTCGGAGGGTCGTTTTAAGCGCTCTGAAGGCGTCAGGGAAGCCTCCGGACGGTCCCTAAAGCCTCCGGAGGACCTCTGGGAGGGCGGGGGGCTCTTTTCGGCCTCCCCAGGCTCCTATAAAGCCTCTGGAGCCTGGGGAGGGCGAAAAATGGCTTCTAAAAACAGTGAACTCAGCTGGCCAGTGCGCGCATGCGCGCTGGCCAGCTGACAGGGTAGCACCTCGCCTGCCCTGACAAATGGCTCCACGTGCCACCTGTGTGCCATCACTGTTCTAGAGTCTCAACATTTTTTTTATAGTCTGGTGACCAAAACTGGGATGCAGTACTCTAGGTGTGGTCTTACTAGGGCTTTACAGAGTGGTATTAGTACCTCACTTGATCTTGATTGTATACCTCTGCTAATGCAAGTTAGGATTGCATTGGCTTTTTTGGCTGTCACTGCACACTGTTGGCTCATTCTGTTCTCTGAGACCTTGGTATCTAAGCCAGGGTCTCCAACCTTGGTTAAGACTTGTGGACTTCAACTACCAGAATTCCGCAGCCAGCCATGCCGGCAGAGGGATTCTGGGAGTTGAAGTCCACGCGGTCTTAAAAGTGGTCGAGGTTGGACATCTCTGAACTAAAGCATTGGAGGGGCTTAGGGCTCGATCAGCTTCAAGTCCTCTTCTCTCCAAAAACAACGATACAGTTTCCCGGTTACGTTCCTTTTTTTAAAATTTCCGTATCTTACAACTGTTAGGTTGAGTATTCACACAGGTAGCGAGATCAGAGTTGTGAAGGAGAACGTTTCCAGATTTGTGGACCGGTGGAGGTGGGGGGGGGGGGCTATAGGGGATGGTTTTTGCAAAAGTGGCCGGCAAGAGCGCGCACACAGCTCCATTTCCACGACCGGCACGCATGCCCGCACACCTGCCGCTCCCTTAAATGGAGCATGTACTCACCTACTGCAAATGGGCCATTTCCGTGGCCCAGTGGCAAACCCATCATGGCCCACAGGTTGGGGACCTCTGCTGTAGCCCTTGGCTCGCAGTTGGCAGCTTGGTTTTGAGAACGTTCATTTCGAGAGGAAATTCCATCCTAAATGCAAAGATTTTTTTTTTAATAAAAGTTTTATTGGTTTTTTAAAAATTTTACAGGGAAAAAGGTAATGGAAAGGTACACATTTTGGCGGTTGCAGTGTGCGGTAGGTGCCCCCTCCCTCCATACTCAAAGTATACATTTACAGAGAAATCATTACTAAATAGTAACATAGAGTCAGCATATAGGTTCAATTAATAATTTCGGTCAACTTATGTCAAGCAGATATCTTATTCATTTTTGTGATCTGAGTTTTCTCGGTGTCGCCCCATCTCCCCCCGCTGGCAGAGCTCCGGCCCCTCCCGTGTCCTGTGTATCTGGTGTAGGATCATCTGGTTTTTCTAAGAGAGCTTTGTTTTTTTCCATAAAGGCCTGCGCCTCTATGGGTGTATTAATTCTAACTCTTGTGTCCTCCCAGAATACTAGCATACCTTCAGGCATCAGCCATCTGAACCACACCCCCTTCTGGTATAATCTCTTCGCTAGCTGCGAATAACTTTTCCTTTTTCCCCTCACTTTCTTGGGGATCTGTTTCAGAATGGTTATTTGCCTGTCCTGGTATTTCAATTCTTGCCCCCTTTGTGCACTCAGAATTTCATCTCTTGTACTTTTTCTAAGGAATTTAATGTGTACCTCCCTGGGTACATTATGTGTTCTAGCATAAGCAGAGTTCACTCTATAAACCAAATCTATTTCCCACCCCATCTGTTGTTTCTCTCTCTGGATGTATTCAGCCAAAATACTTGTCATAATGTCCCTTATGTTTTCATCATCAGCCTCCACCACATTTTGAAATCTAAGGTAAAAGGACATTCTCTCAAATTCTATTTTGTAAATGCAAAGATCTTGACTGGCTCTAAGCTTGTGGCCTGAAGATTTTGCCTTTAAAAAAAATGCAAATATCGTATTGTTTGGAGTATAAGACGCACCCCCCCCCATAAAAGAGCGTGGAAATGTTGGTGCGTCTTATACACCGAATACAGCCATTTTTGGCCTCCTGGACCCTGCCCTCCCACCTCCCATTTTTGCAAGAAAAATGAGCCGTTTTTTGCAGAAATGGAGGCGTTTTTGCCTTCTCCCCAACCCCCAGAAGCACTCTGCAGATTTCAGCAGGGCTGGGGGAAGGCAACCCCTCCCCCCATTTTTGCGAAAAAGGCTCATTTTCCGCCCGTTTTTCACAAAAAACTTTATGCCTTCCCCCCCATCCCTGTTGAAGCCTGCAGAGTGCTCCTGGGGGCCGGGGAGGACAACTATTTTTTCTTACTTACCTCTTTCAAATTGGTGCGTCTTATACAGAGGTGCATCTTATACTCCGAAAAATACGGTACTACAAACATAGTACTTATACATCTAAATACAAAAAGAAAAAAGAAAAAAAAGAAAGGAAAAGGAAAAAAAACAATATTACAGTGCATCCCCACCCCCCGAAGACCCTGTTTTTCTCCCCCTTATATTTCTTCGTCTATAACAACTAAAAGATATACAATATATTCGAATTGGGCCCTTATGCCCTCCAAACAATGTATATTCTTGAGTGGGTTTATTCCCTTTACCTTCCACCAGTACTGATTTTATAAAATCCCCTCATATTTCCTTATAATTGTTTGCTTTGATCACCCCTTTTTAAAATAGAATGTCCGTTATTAATTGATCATTTGTTGCCCTACTCCAAATTTCACTATACCACCCATATCTTTGAATATCCCAACTACGTCACCAATATTTAGCCATCACTAATCTGTCTGCCATTGTGAAATTTGCAATCAATTCCTTTTTTGTTTCATTTATATCCAGTTTTGCAATTCGGTAATGCGATTCTCGGTGACATGGCTAAATTCACATTCAAGACTGCTCTAATTTCTCTAAACACTCATGTCCCATATTTTTGGTGCACTATCGCAATCCCACCACATATGTTTGTATGTTCCAACCTCTTTCTTACACCTCCAACAAATATTTGTATATTTACCATCTATTTGATTTCATTTATGTGGTGTTAGGTACCACCTCCATATATCACTTTATATCCATTTTCCTTAACTTGATAGCCCTCTGTTTAAGGTTAAAGAAAATGAGGATTTTGCCTTTATGGGGGTGGCAACCAAAGGGCTGGGTGGGGTTTTCCTCTTGAGGTACATCTAGGGCAGGGGTCAGCAACCCGCGGCTCAGGAGCCGCATGTGGCTCTTTCATCCCTCTGCTGTGGCTCCCTGTTGCTCTTTGGTTCCACAATTGATAGGGCTTTCGGTTAGGACAGGTAGAGGAAAAAGGACGCCACGCTAGGAGGAGACTCTATGGTGGGGGAACCAGACTTCTGGTCAGCAGAGGAAAAAGGACGCTGCGCTAGGAGGAGACTCTATGGTGGGGGAACCGGACTTCCGGTTGGCATAGGAAAAAGGACGCTGCGCTAGGAGGAGACTCTATGGTGGGGGGAACCAGACTTCCGGTCGGCAGAGGAAAAAGGACACCATGCTAGGAGGAGACTCTATGGTGAGGAAACTGGACTTCCGATAGGCAGAGGAAAAAGAATGCCGTACTAGGAGGAGACTCTATGGTAGGGAAACCAGACTTCCGGTCGGCAGAGGAAAAAGGATACCACGCTAGAAGGAGACTCTATGGTGGGGGAACCGGACTTCTGGTTGGCTCCAGAATTGAACAGGGGGCTTCTTTGTGGCTCTTTGAGTGCTTAAGGTTGCCGACCCCTGGTCTAGGGTCACCGTCCCTCAACAGAAGGATGTCTGTGACAGCCATTGTTCTTCCCACAGCATGAGGCCAACGCCAGGAGGAAATGCCAGGACTTGTATTCACACCAAAAGCAGTTGGGTGCGCAAACCGATCATAGAACATTTACTTGCAACAGTTCATCGCTCACAGTTACAACGGCAGGGCAAAAAACTAAATTTTGGGCATTTTTCTTTTTTTTTTAAAAAAAACCTTATTGTTAAAAATAAAAGTTGGACAGGGTGCAACTGTCCTGGCGTTATCTCCGCCATACAAAACTGTTCTGACCCCCCTCTTCGTACACCAAAGCACTCCAAGACAAGAATACTGCTAGATGATTTATTCACAGTAAATTAACACACTGACTGGACCTTGGCAGCAATCCAGACTTCCAAGATAAGACACAGGCACAAGAACGCTTGTCCAGCATTGGTAGATAAGTTAAACTCTGCAACCAGCCTCCAGGAAAGTCCCTCCTTAAATACTATCTTGAGAGGAGCCTAATTACAACCACCTGGGTCCAATTATCTTCTGTATCTGCGTAGTTGTTCTCTACATCTATCAGCCCTCCGGTGCCGAGCGTCCAGGACCAACTCCCTTGTCTTCTCCCCACTGCTCCAAGGCATGACGTCGGGAGCACACTCCCTTTGGCTTTCACCACTGCTCCATGCCTCAGGCGCCTCCTGGTGGCCAACCAGCCTCTCTGATCCCTGCTCGGAGTCGGAACCCTGTCCAGGGTCCTCCACATCTTCCAGAGCTGACTCAGAAGTCCCCTCACCGTCGGAGTTTGGTTGCAGCTCCAACGGCTCCTGCTGGGCCACAACACAAAACAAAAGTATAACACGAAATATCATATGCATCCCGCATACATTACTAATTATACGCGTGCACTTAACCCCTTGTCAATGTTATATTTACGTAATATAATACATATATCGCATCTTCTTTTGCTCTATACATCTTTGTTCTTCTCCTTTCCGACTTCTGTTCCTCAAATCCAACGATTGGTCAAATCTATTCAAAATCTCATCGTATTCTGTCTCTCCTTTTTTTTTTTCTAATTCCAGCGTTAGTCTATCACATTCTCTGCACAATCTAATATTTTTTTTTATTCTTTCCCTTCCTAGAGGTATGTTCTCACTCTTCCATTGTTGGGCATAAACTATTCTCACTGCTGTTATGAAATGTAATGTTAAATATGTTAACCCTTTACTTTGACCTTCTTTTATAATTCCTAATAAGAAGAGTTCCAGTTTAAATTCCAATTTCTGTCCGGTCATTTCTTCCAACCACATTTGAATCTTTTGCCTTTCTGCATGTCCATCACATGTGGTAGAAGGTGCCCAGTATTTGTTTACATTTCCAGCTTTGGCCATTTTTCAAACTAATGGCCATTGCAGCATCCCCATGGTGATAGGATCAAAATTCAGATGCTTGGCAACTGGCATGGGTTTATGACGGTTGCAGTTTCCCAGGGTCATGTGATCCCTTTTTGCAAACTTTTGACCAGCGAAGTCAAAGATAGGCTTAAGATACAGAAGGATCTTGACCAAATTGAACATTGGGCACTATCTAATAAAATGAAATTCAATGGTGAAAAAAGTAAGGTTCTACATTTAGGCAAGAAAAACGAAATGCGCAGGTACAGAATAGGTGGTACCTTGCTCAGTAGTAGAAACTGTGAAAGGGATCTTGGAGTCCTAGTGGACAACCATTTAAATAGGAGCCAGCCGTGTGCAGCAGCTGCCAAAAAAGCCAACACAGTTCTAGGCTGCATCAACAGAGGGATAGAATCAAGATCACGTGAAGGGTTAATACCACTTTATAAGGCCTTGGTAATATGCCACACTTGGAATATTTGCATTCAGTTTTGTTCGCCACGATGTAGAAAAGATGTGGAGACTCTAGAAAGAGTGCAGAGAAGAGCAACAAAGACGATTAGGGGACTGGAGACTAAAACATATGAAGAACGGTTGCAGGAACTAGGTATGTCTAGTTTAATAGAAAGAAGGACTAGGGGAGACATGATAGCAGTGTTCCAATATCTCAGGGGTTGCCACAAAGAAGAGGGAGTCAAACTATTCTCCAAGGCACCTGAGGGTAGAACAAGAAGCAATGGGTGGAAACTAATCAAGGAGAGAAGCAACTTAGAACTGAGGAGAAATTTCCTGATAGTTAGAACAATTAATCAGTGGAACAGAAGTTGCCTCCAGAAGTTGTGAATGCCCCAACACTGGAAGTCTTTCAGAAGATGTTGGATAGCTATTTGTCTGAAACGGTATAGGGTTTCCTGCCTAGGCAGGGGGTTGGACTAGAAGACCTCCAAGGTCCCTTCCAACTCTGCTAAGGGGGCGGGGGTTTCGGGAGGCCAAAAATGCTGTATTCAGTGTAAAAGATGCACCCATGCTCTTTTTTTGAGGGAAAAAGGTGTGTCTTATACTCTGAAAAATACGGTAGTATGGTTCTCCTTGTGGGTTCAGTTCCAAGTGAGGAAAAAGACACTGGAAACATGGAGGCTGCTTGGGAAGATGGTTTTAATGGTGGACAGCATCACTTGAAACAATATAGGGTTTCCTGCCTAGGCAGGGGGTTGGACTAGAAGACCTCCAAGGTCCCTTCCAACTCTACTATTGTATTGTATTGTATTGAAACTTGGCTTGAGCTCCTGAACAGAAAAGGGGGATCACACGCTTCCAGATGTTGGGTGAAGAGGAAAAGAGAGTGAGATGCTGAAAATTCCTGGTTTTATGCCCTCTCTGGCCTTTGATCTTGATCTTGTATTCTGTTTGGTTGTCAAGACTCACATGGGGCCATGCAGGGCACCTCTCTAGGTTGTGTTTTGAGTCCAATTTTGGTTGAGCATTGCTTCTTCCCAGGTGCCCTGTAGTGAGATGGGTAAAGGACTAATACTATCATGCCTTAATCCCATCACCCTGCATCTGAAGGGGGGAGATATTTGTTATATAGAATAGACTGACCCAGGCTCTTTTAATGGCCCATTGACAAAGGGGGGGGGGAAAGGGCTATTAAGAGTGAGTCTGATTCCTGCCTAAAAGCATGTATCTCTCTGAGCAGGGGGCTTCGACTCCCAGAATTCTCAGCAATTGGCACAGGAATTCTGGGAGTTGAAGTCACGTGTGTGTGTGTGTGTGTGTGTGTGTGTGTGTGTGTGTGGATGGAAGGGGGGGAGTTATCCCAACAGTCATTGTTTCTGTCCTTTTTTTTAAATGTCTGTACTCGCCCTTATTTTTTTAATTGTAATGCTTAATGAAATCCCCACGAACGTTAAACAAAGTATTTCATCTGGTTAATGGGAAATTAATTATTCACTATTTCTAAAGTGGCTTGAAGGCAATGGATGCTGAACAGTCAAAATTGAACGGGGCCCATACATTCCGGGGCACAACCAGATTTCCCGGGAGCTGCTCCTCGGGAGAATGGCAAGGAGAGGAAATATCTCCTTTGAGTCAAGCACAACTCTATACTATGAGATTACATCAGGGGTGGTATTCACTTCGCCCTCCCTACCGGTTTGCAAATGTGAGCGCGGGCGGGCCGCGGCTGGTCCGCAAGAAAATTTCAGTGGCCCGCAGAAAAATTATTTGCATTTTTTATATTGCACTTAATGCTGTAGGACGTTAGCACCCACCCCTCTCCTAGAAAAAGGAAACATCCTGGGAAATATGGAAAAGGCAGAATATTAGATTTCCCAGGATCAGAAACGGAGAACCAGTCTGCGCGAGAGTTTCAAGGCCTAAAGTTTGATGTTTGTTATTTATTTACATATATATAGGATATATGTATCCTCCTCCCTCCCTTCTTTTTCTTCTCCTCCTCTTCCTTCTCTCTCCCTCCCCTCCGTTCTTCTCCTCCTCCTCCTCCTCCTCCTCCTCTCTCCCTCCCCTCCGTTCTTCTTCTTTTCCTTTTTCTTCTTCTTTCTTCTCCTCCTTCTTTCTTTTCATGAATATGAATATCTTGTTTGGCAGCCAGATTGCCCAAGGGCATGAATGACCAGTTTGTGACACTACGATTTCTGCTAGAGAAGTTGCATCTACCGTAATTTTTTTTTGGAGCATAAGATGCATCGGTGTATAAGACGCACCAAGATTTTCAAGTGGCAAATTAAAAAAAAAAATTTTGGCATTCTGCAGACCTCCCAAAAACGGTCCCGTTTTTTTGCAAAAATGGGCCCGTTTTTTGTCCAAAAAAAAGGGAAACGCATAGCCTTTAGGAGGCTTGTAGCGTGTTCCTGGGGGTGGGGGCGGGGCAAAAACAAGCCAAAAAAATGCTCCCTTTTTCGCTCATTTTTGCCCTTCCCAGCCCCCAGGAGCACCCTGGAAACCTCCTAAAGGCTATGCATGGCCATTTTTGCAAAGGGGGCGAGGTTTCGGCAGGCCGAAAATGCTGTATTCAGTATATAAGATGCACCCAGATTTTCATCCTCCTTTTTTGAGAGAAAAGGGTGCGTCTTATAATCCGAAAAATACGGTAGTTTTGGTTGCCACGATGTTAAAAAAAATGTGGAGGCTCCAGACAGAGTGCGGAAAAGAGCCACAAAGATGATTAGGGGACTGAAGGCTAAAACATATAAAGAACGGTTACTGGAATTGGGCATGGCTAGTCTAGTGAAGAGAAGGACCAGGGGAGACATGTTAGCAGTGTTCCAATATCTAAGAGGCTGCCATAAAGAAGAGGGAGTCAAGCTATTCCCCAAAGCACCTGAGGGCAAGACAAGAAGCAATGGGTGAAAACTAATCAAGGAGAGAAGCAACTTAGAACTGAGGAGAAATTTCCTGACAGTTAGAACAATTAATCAGTGGAACAGCTTGCCTCCAGAAGTTGTGAATGCCCCAACACTGGAAGTCTTTCAGAAGATGTTGGATAGCCATCTGTCTGAAACGGTATAGGGTTTCCTGCCTAGGCAGGGGGTTGGACTAGAAGACCTCCAAGGTCCCTTCCAACTCTGCTAAGGGGGCGGGGGTTTCGGGAGGCCAAAAATGCTGTATTCAGTGTAAAAGATGCACCCATGCTCTTTTTTTGAGGGAAAAAGGTGTGTCTTATACTCTGAAAAATACGGTAGTATGGTTCTCCTTGTGGGTTCAGTTCCAAGTGAGGAAAAAGACACTGGAAACATGGAGGCTGCTTGGGAAGATGGTTTTAATGGTGGACAGCATCACTTGAAACAATATAGGGTTTCCTGCCTAGGCAGGGGGTTGGACTAGAAGACCTCCAAGGTCCCTAAGAAGCAACCTTGAACTAAGGAGAAATCTCCTGAAATCTTCTAGCGCACATGCGCACCCGACGATCAGCTGGCTGGCGCATATTCAGAGGCCAGTTTTTGGCACTGCCGCACGCACGAAGGGATTACACTTGGAAAAACCGGATTTCCGGCTTCTAGCGCACAAGCGTGCCCGACGATCAGCTGGATGGCACATATTAACAGGCCAGTTTTTGGCACTGCTGCACGAACGAAGAGATTGCACTTGGGAAAAGCCAGATTTCCGGCTTCTAGGGCATATGCGCACCCGACGATCAGCTGGCTGGCGTGTATTTAGAGGCCAGTTTTTGGCACTGCCGCATGCATGAAGGGATTGCACTTGGGAAAAGCTAGATTTCCGGCTTCTAGCGCACATGCGCACCCGACGATCAGCTGGCTGGTGTGTATTCACAGGCCAGTTTTCGGCACTGCCACGCGTGTGAAGGACAGTTGATCGTCACACATGCTTACGGGCCAGAACCCTGGAAGACAGGCAAGGCCGTGCGTGCCAGGCGACATGGCTCCGTCTGCCACCTTGGGCAGGCCTGCCATAGGTTCGCCGTTACTGCATTAGCCAAAACCTGGCTCAAAAACAGTAACTGTGAGAGGGACCTTGGAGGCCTGGTGGACGATTGCTTAAACATGAAAAAAAGCCAATACAATCCTTGGTTATATAAAGAGAATCAAAATCACGCAAAGTATTAGTTCCGCTTTATAAAGCCACATCTGGAATACCGCATCCAGCTTTGGTCACCCCTTTAAAAAATGAGGTTGAGACTTTGGGGAAAACACAAAGAAGAGCAACTAAAAAGATGATGAAAGGCTTGGAGGCTAAAACATAGGAAGAACGGTTGCAGGACTTGGGCATGGCCAGTCGAGAGACAAAAAGGACTAGGGAGGACATGATAACAATATTTCCAGTATTTGGGGGCTGTCACAAAAAAGGAGGTGTCAATTTATTTTGCAAAGCACCTGAGGGCAGGACAAGAAACAACGGAGGGAAACTAATCAAGGAAAAAAAGGAACCTGGAATTAAGGAGAAACTTCCGAACAGTGAGGACAGTTAACCAGTGGAACAGAGGTTGCCTTCAGAAGTTGTCGTTGCCTCATCCCTGGAGGTTTTTAAGAAGAGACTGGACAGTTAATGGTATTGTTGGAAGCACCCACCCCTCGTCTAGAAAATTGAAATACAATACAATACAATACAATAGTAGAGTTGGAAGGGACCTTGGAGGTCTTCTAGTCCAACCCCCTGCCTAGGCAGGAAACCCTATACCGTTTCAGACAAATGGCTATCCAGCATCTTCTTAAAGACTTCCAGTGTTGGGGCATTCACAACTTCCGGAGGCAACTGCTGTTCCACTGATTAACTGTTCTAACTGTCAGGAAATTCCTCCTCAGTTCTAAATTGCTTCTCTCCTTGATTAGTTTCCACCCATTGCTTCTTGTTCTACCCTCAGGTGCCTTGGAGAAGAGTTTGACTCCCTCTTCTTTGTGGCAACCCCTGAGATATCCTAAAAATATTTTAGGAAATATTAAAAAGGCAGAAAATTATATTTCCCTGGATGAGAAAAGGAGAAACATGGTTTAAAAGACAAAGCAGCTCCCTGCAGCTTCCTGTCCCCTCCGCCCCCACCTTTGTCAATGGGCCATTAAGGCCTGAGCCAATCGATTCTACATAACAAAAGATCTCCCTACTTCAGGCAGAGCCATAATAGGAATCCCAAAGCCCATCCACAACCAAGCTTTGGACTCAAAAGAAAGATAGCCTGCAAAGTTAGCTAAGACACCCCTTGCCCCGGGAGTCCGACAGCCAATGAGATACATTTCTTGTACAGGAACAGGAAACTCGTAAGAAAGGGTATAAAACTCAGGCGCTCTTGGCATCGCTTCCCTTTTTTCTTCAAAATCTTCAAGGCACGCGACCCCCTTTTTTCCTCAGCGCCTCAAACTATGGTGGTCCTGTCCACCATCCATAAACCACCTTTCCAAGCAACTGCCATGAACCCAGTGTCTTTTCCCCCCACTTGGAACTGAACCCAGAAGGGCATTTCTTGCAATAGTACAAGATCTCCTGCTTGAGCTGGACTAGAAGACCTCCGAGGTCCCTTCCAGCTCTATTGTGATTCTGATTTATGGTTCAGCCTCGGGGTGAATTTAGTCAGCGGCATGCAACCGGTGTGTGTTGACTGTCGGCCTATCGCAAGGGTGGTGTGAGGGCATCTCTTGTTGGCAAGCGTCTTGGGGCGCCGTAAATATTTATTCCTTGCCCTTTTCCCTCCGTTGCTTCTGAAGGCTCTGTGAATTTCAACTCAAGTGGGAAAGCCTAGCCACCGATGACTATGAAAATAGAAGCTGCTTTTAGTAGCTGCACATGTCTGAGTCTCTGAGACCCCCAGAGGCCAATTAAACGCCCCTGATGTCGCAAGGCTCTCGGGAAGCCAGAGGGAACAAAATCGTAAGTAGCGAAATCCCGGAAAAACAATATCTGAGCTTCAGTCTTTTCTTTATTGCAGTCATTGAAACAAAACAAAACCAAAAAGTCCAAATCCTGCTTCTTTTTTTGCAAGGATTGCTCCAAACCCCTTACTACAGTCCCTTGCTACAGATTCCCTCCCCCCGCCCTGCCCCCCCCAAGCAGATTTGTGTGGGGTGCCTTCGAATCGGTGTTGACTCCTGACAAGTGTCTGGACAAGTCGTTCCCCCCCCCCCCCCCGCCGTTCTCTTGGCCAGGATTCGGAAGTGGTCTCCCATTGCCGCCTTCGTGAAGTTGTTTTTGCACAACCCCTTGGTGGCACGCGAATGGCATGGCTAAGTTAGAACCAAATCGGTCACGTGACCTCTCTGTCTGTTGTGTGAATCGGACAGTTTTGTGGTTTGCTTTGACCCTCCAAATGGGGTAAAAACACAGCCGTTGAGGTTTTTGCAGCCTCGTTTGTGGCTCAGTGCTTTGTTGAGAAAACAGCCATTGTGGCTTGCTAATCATAGTTTATGATGTTCTGTAACCACAGCCTTAAGTTGAGTGTTATCTACGGTGCACTGGCCAGGATTTTAATTGTGTAGCAGTGCACTCTGTAAATTATACAGTGTGAAACGTTTTCTTCCTTTTTCTTGTTCTGACTATGCTGGGTACTTTTACTTTAGTGTCTTTGATTTCTTAGATACTGCTTACCCATAAAGAACACCAGATTATTATTTTTTTTCTAATAAGGTAAATGTAAAGGTTCCCCTCGCACATATGTGCTAGTCGTTCCTGACACTAGGGGGCGGTGCTCATCTCCATTTCAAAGCCAAAGAGCCAGCGCTGTCCAAAGACGTCACGGTGGTCATGTGGCCGATATGACTAAATGCCGGAGGCGCATGGAACGCTGTTACCTTCCCTCCAAAGGTGGTTCCTATTTTTCTACTTGCATTTTTACGTGTTTTCGAACTGCTAGGTTGGCAGAAGCTGGGGACAAGTAACGGGAGCTCATTCCGTTGCGCGGCGCTAGGGATTCGAACCGCCAAACTGCCGACCTTACTGATCAAAAAGCTGAGCGTCTTAGCCACTGAGCCACCGCGTCCCTAAAGCGCATCCCTTAAACGAACTGAGAATACGTTGAAAGTGGCAGATAAAGGGGTCCACTCTCCTGTCCTACTACCTTTTTAAAAGAAACAACAACAACCAGGAATTATAAATTCTGGGCTTCTTCTCCCTTGGGATATTTTAAGAAAAGAATTTCCATCCTGGGCATACGTATTATATTTTGGCATCTTTCTTCCTATACCGGACTTCAAAAAGCATTGACTCAACCTGTGTTCCTTCAGGACCCTGGGCCCCTATTTGTAAAAGCCAACATCCTTTAAAACAGCGGTCCCCAACCTTTCGGGCACAAGGGACCGGTTTTAGAAAAATAAAACGTCTTCCACAGACCAGGTGGGGGGAATTGCTTCGTGCCCAAACTATGTTATGCACGCACACAGATGGCGCTTCAATTGCTTGCCCACTGCTTGCGCGGCACAGTTCCTAACAAGGACTGGGACTGATCCACAACCCTGGGGTTGGGGATCCCTGCTTTAAAAGAAATAAATACCGTGTTTCCCCGAAAATATGACAGGGGCTTATTTTCTTTTGCCCCACGAAATATGCCCTTGGGCTTATTATCAGGGAGGGCTTATTGTTTTGGGGCTGCCGGGCGGCTGCTCCCTTGTGAACTGGCTCTCGAAGAGCCGGGCACAGCCTCAGGGGCGAAGCAGCCATGAGGTAACCATGCTCACGAGCCGCCCGGCAAATCCCCTCTCCAGCCGGGAAGAGTGCCATTCACTGACCTAGAAGATATCCCGAATGTGCCAAGCCGCGGGAGCTGGGGGGGGGGGCAGAGGACCTCATGGCCTGGCACTTTAGGGATACTCCCTAGGTCAGTGAATGGCACTCGTCCCGGCTGGAGAGGGGATTTGCTGGGCGGCTGCTCGTGAGCATGGTTACCTCATGGCTGCTTCGCCCCTGAGGCTGTGCCCGGCTCTTCGGGAGCCAGTTCTTAAGGGAGCAGCCGCCCGGCAACTCTCCCCTCTGGCCAGACAGAACGCCACTCCCCAACCTAGCGGTATCCCGAAGGCGGCAAGCAACGTGAGCGCTCCCCCCCGGGTTCCTGCGAGTTGGCGCTTTCGGGATAACGCTAGGTCAGTGAGCGGTGCTCTGCCTGCCCGGAGGGGGGTGTTGTCCAGGGGGTTTATTTTCAGGAGTTGCCCACGCGAAAAATGTGGCAAGGCTTTAGTTTCGGGACAGGTTGTATTTTCGGGGAAACACGGTATTTCGACGGAATTCCCTGTTCAAGAAAACTGAATATATTTGGACCTTTGGCTACTGCTGATTACTTGGCCAGGGGTTTGGTTTGGTTTGTCAAACATGTACAAGGTAACAGGTATAAGTATAAACATAGACATGAACAAAGGAAATGAGTACAAATAAATAAGGACAGTAGGACAGGGACGGTAGGCATGCTGGTGCGCTTATGCACGCCCCCTTTACGGACCTCTTAGGAATGGGGTGAGGCTCACGGTAGACAGTTTAGGGTTAAAGTTTTGGGGGCTTGAGGATGTAACAACTAAGTCAGGTAGAGCATTCCAGGCGTTGACCACTCTGTTGCTGAAGTCGTATTTTCTGCAGTCGAGTTTGGAGCGGTTTACTTTGAGTTCATATCCATTATTTGCCTGCGTATTATTGAGGTTGAAGCTGAAGTAGTCGTTGACCGGTAGGACATTGTAGCAGACAATTCTGTGTACTATGCTTAGGTCAGACCATAGGTGGCGTAGTTCCCAGTTGTCCAAGCCCAAAATTTCAAGCCTAGTGGCATAAGGGATTCTGTTGTGAGCAGAGGAGTGGAGTACTCTACTTGTGAAATACCTCCGGACACATTCAATTGTATTAATGTCTGATACACAGTGCGGATTCCAGGCAGATGAGTTGTATTCGAGGATTGGTCTGGCAAAGGTTTTGTATGCCCTAGTTTGCAGTACAATGTTACCGGAGAAGAAGCTTCGCAAAATTAAGTTAACAACTCTTAATGCCTTTTTGGCAATGCTGTTACAGTGAGCTCTGGGGCTTAGATCGTTTGAGATGAGTACTCCTAGGTCCTTGACAGAGTGAGGGTCGTCTACGAGGTCGTATCCGCCCAGTTTGTACTTGATGTTTTGATTTTTGTTGCCAATGTGTAAGACAGAACGTGCTGGTGTTTCCCTTGTCCATTTCTAGCTAGCAGGAGTAGGAGAGAAATGTGGCATATGTGCCGTCACCTAGCAACCTATGGAAGGCTGCTCCCATGGTCATCCAGAGGCTGCAGCCTTCCCGTACAAACACCGTCACGGTAGAGTCACATCCTGCTGTTGCCTCCATCGGAGACATGGGACATGCACCCTTATGGACCAGACCTGTCTATCTGGCTTGTTCCATTGACCAAGCAGGCTTTGCTCTACAGTGAAGCAGCAAGCACAAAGAAGAGGAATTAGTTGATACGGGCTGATCACAAGGAAAAGGTAGCCCATCGTCTTTCCACTTTTTTCTGTTTGACTTGGCATGGGGAATGGTGTCTTTCTGACTGAGCGTGTGTTGTTTTGGGCTGTGTTGTTTTGTCCTAGGGCAGGGGTGTCAAACTCAAAGCCTGGGAGCCAGATCCGGCCCACGGGGTGTTTAGATCTGGCCTGCAGGGTTGCCCTGGACACAGCGGACCAGCACGTGGTGCCTCTGCCAACAGAAACCTCTGTTTTTTTCTGGCAGAGGGTTACAGGAGGCACTTGCAGCCAAAAATAGAGCTTATGAGGGCCATGGGCGGCCCTCCCAAGCTGCGTTTTTGCTGGCAGCCGGTTGCAGGAGGCCATCGCAGCTGAAAACGGAGCTCACAAAGGCCACAGACTACACTCCCAAGCTCTGTTTTGGCTGGCAGAGGGTTGCAGAAGGCCATCGCAGCTGAAAACGGAGCTCGCGAAGGCCACAGGCTGCACTCCCAAGCTCTGTTTTGGTTGGCAGAGGGTGGCAGGAGGCTATTGTAGGTGAAAACTGGGGTCAGGAGGGCTCTGGGCGGCACTCCCAAACTTCGTTTTCGCTGGCAGAGGGCTGCAAGAGGCCATCGCAGCTGAAAACGGAGCTCATGAAGGCCACAGGCTGCACTCCCAAGCTTTGTTTTGGCTGGCAGAGGGTTGCACGATTCTATCGTAGGTGAAAACTGGGGTCAGGAGGGCTCTGGGCGGCACTCCCAAACTTCGTTTTCGCTGGCAGAGGGCTGCAAGAGGCCATTGCAGCTGAAAACGGAGCTCACGAAGGCCACAGGCTGCACTCCCAAGCTCTGTTTTGGCTGGCAGAGGGTTGCACGAGGCTATCGTAGGTGAAAACTGGGGTCAGGAGAACTCCAGGCGGCACTCCCAAACTTCGTTTTCACTGGCAGAGGGCTGCAAGAGGACATTGCAGCCGAAAATGGAGCTCAGGAGCCCATTTTCCCCGGCAGAGAGTGCTTGGGCCACCACAGGCATCCCCAACACGAGTGACATCCAGCTGGCCATGCCCCCCCCAAGGTCAAACACAACCCTGATGCAGCCGTCGATGAAATCTAGTTTGACACTCCTGTCCTAGGGCAAAAGGATCTCCAGATTGGGAAACTTTTTAGACTTGTGGACTTCAACTCCAAGAATTCCTCAGTCATGCTGGCTGGGGAATTCTGGGAGTTTGAAGTCCACGAATCTTAAAAGTGGTCCAGTTCGGAGACCTCTGTCCCTTGGGTATGTGCACTATTTTCAAGTCTCCTTCCAGATTTTGACAGCGCTCTGTTTTGAGTTCCTTCCTCCCCCTCCCCCCCCTTTTGTCTTCTTCAAATGTTGTGCGCCAGTGTGATACCAAAGCTATTATTCCAAATTTCTCACTTTTTTCCTCTTCCTGCCTTTGGATACCTGAAGTGTCACCGGATTCTGTTTGCTTTGTTGTCACATTGTTCAGGGATTGTTTCTATGCCGTGACGATGTTTCCTGCGGGTGTGTGTGTTCAATGCTGTGTCTGTTCAAAGACTGTGTCCTTACAAAGTGCATTTCTTCCACTTTCATTTGAATTAGCTTGGTGTGTTCAGGGTCAGTTCAGAAAATGCATTTGATTGTATTTTTTCCCCCTGTGCAAAAGTGGTGGGTTGCAGACGGTACTCCCTGGTACGGGCGTACTGGTGCCTGCACTGGGTACCGTTCTGGTACGGTGCTCCGGAGGGCCCGCCCGCCCGTCCTCCTTACCTGTATTTGAGCTCTTCGACGCTTCCGTGCATGGCGCGTAAGGCGCCTGCGCAACGCTCTGCCGAGCAGCTGGAGTGTAGCGGAGGCTCACAGAGGCGTCGCAGGAGGTAAGGACGCATGCGTGCGTTCATGTGGTGGACGCTGGGGCCCATTGCACCGTACCGGTTGCACCGGGATCCGGAACCCACCACTGCTGTGCAAGAACGGGGAAGAATAAGTGGAGGCGAGCGGTGGCTTGTCTCCTGTAGCCATTTCTGGGAATACAACAGTGGTTGAATTCTTTGGTGAGGTCCTAGAAAACCTTAGAGCAGGGGTGTCAAACTGGATTTCTTTGAGGGTCAAATCAGCATTGTAGTTCTCTGCGGGCTGGCAGCACCTCCTGCAGCACTGGCCAAAACGGGGCACGGGGAGTTGCACACACACACACACACCACCTCGTTTTCACCCTCCCCAGCCTCCAGCAGCACTCTGCCAGCTAAAAACGGGCCACATGGAAGCCAAATTTAAGCACCTCGCAGGCCAGATCCTGCCTGCGGGCGTTGAGTTTGACACCCATGCCTTAGAGTTTGAGAAACTCTTGCTGCAAGGGTACGTAGCTAATTAAGACGCGAGTGAACCATACCAATATTATTAATGGTGTAAATTAATTAAGTAAAATGTTTATTACATATTAAAAAACCTGGATTTGAAGATACATGTTACTTACAGAAAACAGATGGAAACGATGAAATGAAATATGTTCATCCTGGCAATGGTACGTACCTAATTAAGATGTGAGTGAACTATACTAATTCTCTAATTGTGTAAGTTAATTAAGTAAAATGTTTATTATATATTAAAAAAAGTGAAATTGAAAATACACGTTACTTACAGAAAATAGATGGAAAGGAAATGATAAATTTGCTTTATTTCAGAAAATAAGAACAGCTAAAATTGAAATGGAAATATAATGCAAAATGAATTATGTATATGTGAAAATGTTAAAGGGGGAAAACCGGACAAGACTCTGTTTACAAAAGAATTCTAACAATATAACAAAAAATAAAAAACTTTGTTTGAAAAAAAGAGAGAGAGTGAGAAAAACTCTTGCTGCCCTGGAGAGGACCTGTGGTTATTTATTCATTTGTATGCTCCAATTTTATTATTTTTACAAATAACTCAAGGCAATGAATATATCCAGCACACCTTCCTCCTCCTATTTTCCCCACACAACAATGCTGTGAGGTAGGTCGGGTTGAGAGAAAGGAGGGGGGAGGAAGTGGTCATCCAAGCTGGCTTGCGTGGCCAAGGCAGGACTTGAACTCACATCCTCCCGCTTTCTAGCTTGGTGCCTTAACCACTAGACTGGACTGGTTCTAGAGATGAAATTATGAAGACTGAAATAGTAAGTTGAACTTGGTCCCCATGTCTTTCCTATAACGGAAGGGGTCTATACTGACGTCAGTCAGGGCATCATGAGTGATCTGTGTAGATCGGGGGGGGGGTGAAGCTTGATTTCATTGTGGGCAGCATCAGGGTTGTGGTTGGCCTTGGTGGGCATGGCCAGCTCGATGTCACTCATGTTATGGGCGCTTGTGGCAGCCCAAGCGCTTTGCCAGCGAAAACAGGCTCCCGAGCTCCGTTTTCTGCTACGACGGCCTCTGGCAATCCTCCGCCAGTTGAAACAGCGTTCGGGAGGGCCGCACACAGCCCTCCCGAGCTCTCTTTTTGCTGGCAGAGGCACCGCGGGCCGATCCTTTGTTGTTTCCAAGACTGGCCCCACGGGCCATGTTTAAGCAACCCACGGGCTGGATCCGGGCATTGAGTTTGACACCCCTGGTAGAGATGGATGACAAACCGCACACAGTACCGTCCTCGGTTCTCTCCAACATCTTCTGCCTTGTGGGGGTGGTGTTACCCACCTGAAAACAGATCCTCCGAGCTCCGTCTCAGTCGTCTTGATGGTGCAGACGTATCTGTGGTTTTCAAACCTGTCCTGTTTGTCACGCATCGCGCTGTAGTTTGGAGGGAGGGAGGGGGGAATTCAGAATCCCTTTTTGGGTTGTTGTGGCTAATTGCCTCCTTCTCGGCAGAAGGGTACCGACAGCAATTAGCATGCATGAGATTATGAAGCCATTTCTGAGCTTTGTAGTCTCCAGGAAAAAAAACAACACCCCAGTACGAATAGCAGTATTACTAATCCGAGGTCAAATGCCCTGGGATCTCATTAATTCCAATTGGAAGTTAGTGTCTTTTTCTTCTCCGTCTTCTTCGATGCACAGATGGGTTCAGGAAAGTTACTCAGCCGTCGGCATTAGCCAAAGACGTTCTATCTGTGGCAACGCGAGAATTACTTTATCGCTCCTCCCCTTTTCGTCCAAATTAGTTGTCAATGGCTCAACGCCAGCTGGGCCACAATTCCTTTCCCTAATTAGAAGCCACAATGGGAAGGTCATATTCTCGTTTCCTGGAGTTGTGATTACTTCAGCGCTGGAGGTTTTCAAGGAAAGATTGAATAACCATTTGTCCAAGATGGTTTGAGGATTCCCAATTAAGAGGGTTGGACTAGAACCGTGATGGCTAACCTTTTTGCCCTCGCCTGCCGACACCCATAATACAATGCGTGCACAGGGCCTCCCCTGCGCATGCGCGTGTGACCTCCCCCCAAATTCCCCCTCCCCCTGTGCATGCATGTTTGACCCCCCCTGTCCCCGGGCCTAGCAAGCCTCCCCAAAGCCTCCTGGGACCCAAAAGGTGTGAGAGTGGGGTGTGCCGCATCCCCCTCGCGCTACCGCCCTGCCCCCCTTGCAGGCCTACGCTCTTACAAGGGTTAGGTCTGCCTTGTATGCGGCTTTATTCCTCTCTAGCATTCATCTCCATTGTTCAGCGATGCATTTCCTGCCTCTCTAGGATTTACCTCTATCTGTGCCTGTGAGGCACTTCCTGTCCCTGTTGGATGTATATAGGTATGTTCTCGATGGCTTGTATAGTGTTTTAGCTGCATTTTGATTAAACAACATGCGCTGGAGAGAGCCGAAAAATCAGCTGGCCGGCGGGAGGCGTGCACGCATGCGCAGTAGAGCTCAACTGGGGTGTGCCATAGGTTTGCCATCACGGGACTAGAAGATCTCTACGATCCCTTCCAGCCGTAGGTTTCTCGGAAAGAACTCGGGATTAGCAGGACTTTTAGCCAAGACTGTTGATTGTTTTTGGAAGTCATGTGGACGATCGGATGTGTTTGAAAGGCAAATGACGAGAGAGGTTTGCTAAATAGGTGGATCTGAGCTTTACCTGGATACAGGTAGTCCTCTGCAATTGGGGACTTTGCAGTGTATGACTGCAATTGAGCCCAACATTTCTCTGCTAAATGAAATATTCGTTAGCACTTAGACTTGTATATCGCTTTGAAGTGTGTTACGGCCCTCTCTAAGCAGTTTACAGGGTCATCCTATTCCTCCCAACAACCTGGGTCTTCATTTTACCTACCTCGGAAGGATGGAAGGCTGAATCAACCTTGAGCCGGTCAGGATCAAACTGGTGGCAGTCGGCAGAGTTTGCCTGCAAATACTGCATTCGTTTTTAAGTTTTTTAATTTTTATTTATTTTTTACAAACATATCAATGCGTATCATACATTCTAATACAAATAAAACTAATAGCATTAGTCAGTTATTACTTTCAACCAGCTTACTGTATTTTTCAGAGTATAAGATACCTTTTTCCCTCAAAAAAGAGGGTAAAAATCTGGGTGCGTCTTATACACTGAATACAGCATTTTTGGCCTCCTGAAACCCCGGCCCCTTTGCAAAAGGGCATTCATAGTCTTTAGGAGGCTTCCATAGTGCTCCTAGGGGCTGGGGAGGGCAAAAATGAGCGAAAAACGGGCCGTTTTTCACTCATTTTGCCCCTCCTCGCAGGAGCACTCTACAAGCCTCCTAAAGGCTATGCATGCCCCCCTTTTTTTTGACAAAAAACGGGCCCGTTTTCGTAACAACGGGCCATTTTTGGGAGGTCTGCTGAGTGCAAAAACTTTTTTTAAAAAATCTGCCTCTTCAAAATCTTGGTGCGTCTTATATTCCAGTGCGTCTTATATGCCGAAAAAATACTTCTATATATTAAAATACGCATATATTTATATAAAGTTGCAATCTGTCATTATTCAATTATTCCACGTTTTCTCTTATTATTGCTCTTATTTTATTAGATAAAAATGTATACACTAATATCCCCCTTTTCTCTTATTCTAACTTTTAATCATGTCATCTTTATTGAAAAACATTTTCTTTCTATCCTACCTAACCGGGTCACCTACCTACAAAGAAAAAGGAAAGAGAGAAGAAAAGCAAAGCAAATCACAACAACATCAAAAACGTAAAATCATCTCGCCATCATCTCTTGCCCATTTCAATACTTTGATTGCTATGTTTTTTTGTTTGTAGCAGTACTGTGTTCTAACCACTGCGCCACCACAGCTCTTCGTTGTCTGATTGTTAAGTGAGCTTTACCTCGTTTTACAACTTTTCTTGCCACAGCTGTTAAGCGAATCCCTGCAGCTGTTAAGTTAGTCACGCGGTTATGAAGTGAGACTAGCTTCCCCATTGACTGCTTATCGGTGTCAGTGCAATTGTCATAAATATGAGTCACTGCCAATTTTGATCACATGACCCTGGGGATGCTGCAATGGTCGTAAGTGTGAAACGTGGTCATAGGTTGCTTTTTTCAGAGCCATTGTTATCACGTACCTAGATTTCTCATTTGGAACCATGGGGAAAAAAAGATACATGTATTCTTGTTAATAAGGGATATGGTGCTAAGACACTTACCTTGTCGATCAGAAAGGTTGGCAGTTCAGCGGTTCGAATCCCTAGCGCCGCGTAACGGAGTGAGCTCTTGTTACTTGTCCCAGTTTCTGCCAACCTAGCAATTCGAAAGCACGTAAAAAACGCAAGTGGGAAAAATAGGGACCACCTTTGGTGGGAAGGTAACAGCGTTACGTGCGCCTTTAGCGTTTAGTCATGCCAGCCACATGACCACAGAGACGTCTTCGGACAGCGTTGGCTCTTCGGCTTTGAAATAGAGATGAGCACTGCCCCCTAGAGTCAGGAATGACCAGCACATATGTGCGAGGGGAACCTTTATCTTTACCTGTTCTTGTTAATTGTATAGAAATAGCTGATGGCGCCATCTCTCCCCCCCCTCCCAACTTTCAGGCCTAATTATACAGGCTGGATTTCCTTGAGGCCTCCCACCCAACTATATTAGTCGATCCGTCCTTCTTACTTTTTGTATTTACAAAAACCGCTGGGTGCTGTGACCTATAAGTTAACAAGATGCAAAATAAATTGGCGGATGGTTGGAGGGGCCGGGTTGTTTTCTTTTAGGGTGCTCCGCGGTTCCCATTTTGCATAATCAACAGAAATAGGACAATAGTGACAGATTTTAGAAGCTGGGAGGTTTCCTGGGCTTATCGGGGTTGACTCTGCCATTAGACTTAATGAGGGAGCTGCCTTAAATAGCCAATTTCAGATGGTCGTGAAAAAAAAAACCTGGTGCATTATATTTTAGATTTGGAGGAAGGATTTTTTGCTTCCCGGCTGTCAAAAAATCAAGGGCCTTGGGGTTGGATTGCTCAGCCTCTGACCAGAAAATGCCTGGGGCCACTGTCCGTGTTTATCATTTTCTCTCCAAACCAGGATTCTTGCTTAGCTGGTCCTAGCCTGCTTTAAATTCCCCTAATTTGGTCCTGCAAGGGAGGCGGGGGCAAGCGGAAATGTGTCAACAGAAGTACCGAGGAGTGACCTGGTTTATAGAGTTAATTCAGCTTATGCTAGAACACACAATGTTCCAAGAGAGGTTCACATTAAATTTCTTAGAAAGGCTACAAGAGATGAGATTCTGGGGGCACAAAGGGGGCAAACGTTAAAATACAAGGACAGAGAGATAGCCATCCTGAAACAAATCCCGAAGAAAGTAAGAGATAAAAGAAAAAAAATATGCACTATTAGCAAAAAAATTATTTGATAAAGGATTCTGGTTTTGGTGGCTTCTGCCAGAAGGTATGCTGATATTCTGGGAGGGCAGTAGAGTTAGAATTAATACAACTATGGAGGCGGAGGCCTTCACGGAAAAAAAACAAAGCCCTCCTAGATAAAGCGGATGACACCACACAAGATATGGGAGGTGCCGAGGCTTTGCTGGCGGGCGGGGGGGGGGAGGAGGCAACAATGAGAAAACTCAGATCACAGAAGTAAATTAGAAAAATAGTGCAATCGCTGATATAAGGAATCTTTTTGTTTGATACAAAATAAATGATTGAAACCATTGAAAGATACAATGTAAAAATAAGCTGTCAAAAATCTAGTTAAGCAATAACATCTTGTTTATCATTATGTAAAAGTTATGAGAATTGCGGGGAACACCATTTCCTGCACGATGTAGCTGTCAAAATTTGTAACCATGCCCATCACCCTTTTCCTTAAAATTTTGTAAAACTAATAAAAAAAAAATTTCAACAACAACAAAAAAAAGAAGGACCGAGGAGTGGCAATGATAGCTAGGCTTCCTTTATCCTCCTTGGCATCCAAGAGAGGAATAGCTAGCCCATATTATGAATTTGGCTTTCCGGCTAACATGGTGTTCCTTTGGGGCTGCCAAGAACAGGAGAAGTCTTAATGGAATTAAGCCAAGCTTAAACTGATGTACAGGTAGCCCTCGACTTACCACCACAATTGAGCCGCAAATTTCTATTGCTAAATGAGACGGTGGTTAAGTGAATTTTGCCCCATCCTAAGTCCTTTCTTCCCGCTACTTTTAAGTGAATCACCACAGTTGTTCAAGTTGGTAGCAATAGCACTTAGACTTCTATACCGCTTCACAGTGCTTTTATAATCCTCACTAAGCGGTTTACAGAGTCAGCCTATTGCCCCCAACAACAATCTGCATTCTTATTTTGCCCACCTCGGAAGGATGGAAGGCTGAGTCAATTTTGAAGCGGTGAGAATCAAAGTGACGAATTGCAGTCAGCAGAAATAACCTGCAATACTGCATTCTAACCACCACGGCTCATCGTGATGCCGTTGTTAAGTGAATCTGGCTTCCCCGTTAATTTTGCTTGTCAGAAGGTCGCAAAAGGCGATCCCATGATCCCGGGACATTGCAATCGTCATAAATACGAACCAATTGCTGTGTCAGGCCTGCAGCCATCTTTTCTTTGGGATCTTTGGCCTGCCACACTTTCTATTATTCTACTATGCTTTTTTCTATTGTGGGAAAATGGGAGTGGGGATTGTAGGAGTGAGAAGCGATGTAGCCATAACAAAATTCTTTCTATAAAGCCAAGGTCATCCTTTGTCTTCCCACCTCTGCACCTGACCGGAACTGGATGGGTGGAACTGCCAGCACGGCAGTGGGAGATTGGACTATGCATTTTCTATTGTGGGAAAATGGGAGTGGGGATTGTAGGAGTGAGATGCGATGTAGCCATAACAAAATTCTTTCTATAAAGCCAAGGTCATCCTTTGTCTTCCCACCTCTGCACCTGACCGGAACTGGATGGGTGGAACTGCCAGCACGGCAGTGGGAGATTGGACTGTGCATTTTCTATTGTGAGAAAATGGGAGTGGGGATTGTAGGAGTGAGAAGCGATGTAGCCATAACAAAATTCTTTCTATAAAGCCAAGGTCATCCTTTGTCTTCCCACCTCTGCACCTGACCGGAACTGGATGGGTGGAACTGCCAGCACGGCAGTGGGAGATTGGACTATGCATTTTCTATTGTGGGAAAATGGGAGTGGGGATTGTAGGAGTGAGATGCGATGTAGCCATAACAAAATTCTTTCTATAAAGCCAAGGTCATCCTTTGTCTTCCCACCTCTGCACCTGACCGGAACTGGATGGGTGGAACTGCCAGCACGGCAGTGGGAGATTGGACTGTGCATTTTCTATTGTGAGAAAATGGGAGTGGGGATTGTAGGAGTGAGATGTGATCTAGCCATAAGAAAAATTCTTTCTATAAAGCCAAGGTCATCCTTTGTCTTCCCACCTCTGCACCTGACCGGAACTGGATGGGTGGAACTGCCAGCACGGCAGTGGGAGATTGGACTGTGCATTTTCTATTGTGGGAAAATGGGAGTGGGGATTGTAGGAGTGAGATGCGATGTAACCATAACAAAATTCTTTCTATAAAGCCAAGGTCATCCTTTGTCTTCCCACCTCTGCACCTGACTGGAACTGGATGGGTGGAAGCTGCCAGCGTGGCAGTGGAAGATTGGACCATGGGATGGACTTGTGGGTGTGGGGGCAAGATCTTGAACTTTCAACCGGGTGGGGAAAACCGGGAAGCTTTCAGATTCGGGTTTTCCCAGATGTGCCAACAAGGCTCTCTTAATAAATTGAAACTTTGAGCAATACTTTGCTTTGGACTCTTGATTTACTTTTGGATGCCATTTGGAACCCTGACATCCAAATGTTGATGATGCAACAGGTTGTAAGTGTGAAAAACGGTCATAAAGCACTTTGTTTAGTGACGTCGTATCTTCGAATGGTCAGTAAATGAACGGCTGTAAGTCGAGGGCTACCTGCATTGTGTAAAATTGCATAAATGAATGCGAATATATGTGTCCCAGGATAACGTTGCAGGATCCAATCTGGGTCGGTCACCGGGACCAGAGGTTTTGTCTTCTGAGCTTTCGGACTCGTGCTAGAACTTTTATTTACTACACAAAAAAACATTCTTCTGTAGAGAAGCTTCCTGAAAATGGGCTCCAGCACAAGTCTGAAAGCTCAGAAGAGAAAACCTCTGGTCCCGGTGGCCAAACCAGATTGAATCCTGTAAAATTTGTAATTTGGCTTAGGCATTTATATGAATATAATACAATAACAGTTGGAAGGGACCTTGGAGGTCTTCTAGTCCAACCCCTTGCCTAGGCAGGAAACCCTACACTATTTCAGACAAAGGTTTATCCAACATCTTCGTAAAAACTTCAAGTGTTGGAGCATTCACAACTTCTGGAGGCAAGTTGTTCCATGGATTCATTGTTCTGACTGTCGGGAAATTTCTTCTTAGTTCCAAGTTGCTTCTCTCCTTGATTAGTTTCCACCCATTGCTTCTTGTCCTGCCTTCGGGTGCTTTGGAGAATAGCTTGACTCCCTCTTCTTTGTGGCAACCCCTGAGATATTGGAAGACGGCTATCATGTCTCCCCTAGTCCTTCTTTCTATTAAACTAGATACACCCAATTCCTGCAACTATTCTTGATATGTTTAGCCTCCAGTCCCCTAATCATTTTGTTGCTCTTCTCTGCACTCTTTCTAGTCTCCCAACATCTTTTTTATATCGTGGCGACCAAAACTGAATGCAGGATTCCAAGTGTGGCCTTACCAAGGCATTATAAAGTGATATTAACACTTCACGTGATCTTGATTCTATGAGTTTGTAGGGTTAAGGACAAAAGAGTAAGGGTAGAGCTGATTTTTGTTTTTTAATGACTGGGGACCTTGATACTTCGATAATCACGAAAAACATAAGGCTGCTTTATAACGTCTGGACGGAGGTGATTTTAGAAGCAAGTTTTGGGGTTTAGCCCTCGTACAGGTTACGTTTCTACCACATGGACTTCCTACTTCCAAAGGTCAGAAAGCTGCTGTCAACTGAAGAAGAGTCCCTCTTCTTTGTGGCAACCCCTGAGAAGAAGGAGTCAAACTATTCTCCAAGGCACCTGAGGGCAGAACAAGAAGCAATGGGTGGAAACTAATCAAGGAGAGAAGCAACTTAGAACTGAGGAGAAACTTCCTGACAGTGAGAACAATTAATCAGTGGAACAGAAGTTGCCTCCAGAAGTTGTGAATGCCCCAACACTGGAAGTCTTTAAGAAGATGTTGGATAGCCATTTGTCTGAAACGGTATAGGGTTTCTTCCTAGGCAGGGGGTTGGACTAGAAGACCTCCAAGGTCCCTTCCAACTCTGCTATTGTATTGTATTGTAACTGTGAGCATGTTATGTTCAAGAGGGACCTCAAGGACCAGATAGAGGTGATTTGCAGGTTGCGCACCTCTAAATTATGGCATAGAATGTGAGGTCATCCTCGTCAGTTGAATGTGTTCAATAAATCATAATTAACTCAGGGTCTGACGTGATATAGATGAACCTAGTCCAAAAGTCTTCAGGACCATCTTTCCCAGCCCACCTGGACTAAGGGAAAGAATGGTGAAGATTCCTCCCCATGGAGACATCTTAGTGAGCACCGTCTCAGTTGAATACCTGACATCAAGATAAGTCCAAAACTCCTGATTTGTAAAAAGGTAAAGATTCCCCTTGCACATATATACTAGCCGTTCCCGACTCTAGGAGGCGGTGCTCATCTCCGTTTCAAAGCTGAAGAGCCAGCGCTGTCCGAAGACGTCTCTCTGGTCATGCGGCCGGCATAACTAAACACCGAAGGCGCACAGAACCCTGTTACCTGCCCACCAAAGGTGGTTTCTATTTTTCTACTTGCATTTTTTACGTGCTTTTGAACTGCTAGGTTGGCAGAAGCTGGGACAAGTCACAGGAGCTCACTTCGTTACGTGGCGCTAGGGATTCAAACCGCCCAACTGCCGACCTTTCTGATTGGCAAGCTCAGCGTCTTAGCTACCGAGCCACCACGTCCCTCTCAAGATACACCTTAACTAGAACAGTATTTCTCTCAATCTAGAGGACTTTTAAAGTACATGGACTTCAACTCCCAGAATTCCCCGGTCAGAATTCTGGGAGTTGAAATCCGTCTATCTTAAAAGTAGCCCAGGTTGAGAATCGCTGCCTTTAAAACATCGTTACTCCTCAGAGCTTTTGGCTGCTGCTGTTGCCAAGGTGCCTTAACTAGCTAGCAAATTGTCAACGCAGGTTTATTTAATTGTTGCATGTTTATTGTCATTGGAGCCACGCCGTAAACCATCCCTCTGGGTAATGGGTGTTCTAGAACTGTATACATAAATAAATACCTCTAGATTATGGCTAGGAGATAAGAGTAACTCAGCATGCCGAGCTCTACGTGTCCTTGCAGGACCAGCAACTCATAGTGAATGGGAGTAAGCCAGAATGCAGCTTGGCATCAGCTGTTACCTTATTGCCTGCCGCACACGGTACGTTTAGTGCAATTATGTAATAACTTGGCAGAGGTACATTGAGGAGGCGTTCCTGGAGTAGGCGTGAGCCGCACGCCGTGTGAAATTTGGGGTTACTCAGACGGACTGGCAAAAAGAAAAAAGGCACAACAGAAGGTTTTTCTAAGCAAACTCAGTGGTTGCTCCTCCGCCTACGCCATTGTCTCTTTCATGCCAGGTGAGTTGCCTTCGGTTGCAGAATGAATCTCTAGATCAAGCTCAAAAAAGTACAACAACAACAACAGGCAGACAAGAAATGATCCATAGCAGTTCTCACAACGTTCGGCACTCTTGGGAGGGTAAACCAGGCAGGATATAAAGGAGGAGAGTTAGTTTATTAGGTCGATAGGATCGTCATGAAGACTCAGTTTTGGTTTTCATCTGAGTACCAATGGCGTAGCCAAGCGAGCAAATGCAATGATAGAACAATATATAAGATGTTTTGTAAATTTGGGCTGATTTATTGCCGTTTGCTGAAGTTTAGCATACATTAATGCGGTACACAACAGCACTGGATTTACACCTTTCAAAGTGACCTCTGGGAGTGAATATGTGGCTGTGCCTGAGATCCCTCAAGACATCCCATCATCCACAACCTTAACTGATGGATGGGTAATATAAAACGCACATAGCCAGGGGTATGCAAAGCTGTAAAACAGGGGTGTCAAACTCGATTTCGTTGAGGGCCACATCAGGGTTATGTTTGACCTCAGGGGGCTGGGGTAGGCATGGCCAGCTCTTATGTCACTCGTGTTGGGGACATCTGTAGCGGCCTGAGTGCTTTGCCAGCGAAAATGGGCTCCCGAGTTCCATTTGCCACTGCAATGGCTTCCTGCAACCCTCTGCCAGTGAAAACAGAGCTCAGGAGGGCCATGCGTTGCGGTCCATTGCTTTATTTTTGTGCCTTGGTAATTCTGAAAAAGCCAGGGAAGCAAATTCCAGTTATCCTCTTGGCATTGCTCGTAGGCAATTCATCCTCACCCTGACAAGCTTCCGATTGGGTGGGCTTTTGCTCCCAACCAGTAAAACAAGGTAAAGGGGCCCTTGCACATTTTACTCTGCCAGTTGTTGCTGACTCTAAGGGCCAATTTTCATCTTCGTTTCAAGTCCATTGAGCCAGCGTTGTCCAAAGACATTTCCACGGCCGTCATGGGTCACAGAGTGCTGTTCCCTTCGCACCGAAGTGGTACCTATTTATCTACTCGCATTTGCATGCCTTTGAACTGTTAGGTTGGCAGGAGCCAGGGTGAGGCGCTCAGGTCTTGAACCTGGCTCCTGCCAACCTAACAGTTCGAAGGCATGCAAATGCGAGCAGATAAATAGGTACCACTTCGGTGGGTACCTATTTCCAGCCAACAAGCCCAGCGTCTTAACTGCTGAGCCACCACGCCACCCGTTTGCTCCCACCTGCAAAGAATTACCGGAGCTGATCTTGTCATTTGCAGAGTGGCCAGGTGGGGAGCATGGTGATCGATGTAGTCCTTCGCAAAGTTTCTGATTTGTATGAAAGAGCCTGAAACATGTTTGAGGTGATCTGCTTTCCAAACTAGCTGCGAACCTCCCCAAAATGCAATGTGCGCTCGCCCCTGCGTGTGTGTGCGTGACCCCCTCCGCACGGCAGAGCTGAACTGGGGCGACAGCTCCCTTGCCCACAGAGGGGGCGCTCCATGCCACCTGTGACATGTGTGCACTAAGATCGTTATCACGGCTGTTGTGGCCCAGCAGCGGCCGGCTGAGCTGTTGCTGGAATCTGACAGCGATGGGACTGCCCTGGAGGCTGAGGAAGACTCTAGGGGGTGTTCGGAGTCAGAGCAGGGACTGGAGAGGCCTGTTGGCCACCAGGTGGCGTCTGAGCCAGGGAGCAGTGAGGAAGAACAGGGGGAGGTTGTCCCTGACATCCGGATGCGGAGGGCTGATAGGAGAAGGCAGCAGCTGTGGAAACAGGCTCGCAGAAGGAAATAGGACACAGGTGGTTATTAATTGGCCCCTCCCAGAGAGCTTATAGGTGGAGCGACGGGAGGGGAATTTTGCAGGAAACATCAGTTTAAGTTTGAAGAAGTCCCTGAATTCCGTGAGTTTGGTTTTTCATAAAGATAAGTTTCTGGGCTCCTAGCCAAGGGATGGCTTATCTACTTCATTAGTCGTGGCAGATGGCCAAGCCGGCATCAGTATAATTTGGAGGCTTGGGGGACAGAACAACGGCCCTATACTATTTCAGGCCAATGGCTGCCCAATCTCTTCTTAAAAATGGTGGAGCATCCACAATTTCTGGAGGCAAGTGGTTCCACGGATTGATTGTTCTAATTGTTAGGAAATTTCTCCTTAATTCTAAGTTGCTTCTGTCCTTGATTAGTTTCCACCCATGGCTTCTTGTCCTGTCCTCGAGGGCTTTGGAGAATAGCTCTTCTTTGTGGCAGCCCCTTAGATATTGGAAGGCTGTTATGTTGTTTCCCTTAGTCCTTTGTCTTCATTAGACTAGTCCAGTGATGGTGAACCTATGGCACATGAGGTGCTGCCCTGTCAGCTGGCCAGAGCGCATGTGCGCGCTGGCCAGCTGAGTTCACCCTTTTTGAAAGCCATTTTTCGCCCTCCCCAGGCTCCAGAGCCTTTATAGGAGCCTGGGGAGGGTGAAAAGAGCCTCCCCCGCCCTCCCGGAGGCCCGCCAGAGGCTTTATGAGCTTCCCTGAAGCCTCCGGAGTGCAAAAGAACGTCCCTACGGGCATACCGGAGGTTCGGGAACGGACTTCCGGATTGCTTGGAGGGTCGTTTTGACTACTCTGGAGGCTTCAGGGAAGCGTCCTGAAGGTTCCCTCAAACCTTTGGACCGCTCAAAATGACCCTCCGAGCAAACCGGAAGTCACTTCCTGTTTGCTCGGAGGTTCGTTTTGACCGCTCCGGAGGCTTCAGGGAAGCTTCCTGAAGGTCCCTCAAGCCTTCGGAGCGCTCAAAATGACCCTCCGAACAAACCGCAAGTGACTTCCGGTTTGCTCGGAGGTTCGTTTTGACTGCTCCGGAGGCTTCAGGGAAGCCTCCTGAAGGTCCCTCAAGCCTTCGGAGCACTCAAAACGACCCTCCGAGCAAACCGGAAGTCACTTCCTGTTTGCTCGGAGGTTCATTTTGACTGCTCTGGAGGCTTCAGGGAAGCCTCCTGAAGGTCCCTGAAGCCTCCGGAGAGCTTCCAGGGGGGCGGGTTAGGCTGTTTTTGCCCTCCCCAGGCTCCTATAAAGACTTTGGAGGGCAAAGAAAGCATGCAAAAAATGGGGGTCACGCCTACAGTGCGCGCATGCCCGCTGGGGTGGTGGTCGTGCATTGCATTATGGGTGCGGCACGCCCACACACGACCCCCCTGCGCTCCCCCCACTTATGGCACGCGAGCCAAAAAAGGTTCTCCATCGCTGGACTAGACATACCCAATTCTTGTGACCGTTCTTCATATATTTTAGTCTCCGGTCCCTTAATCACCTTTGTTCAGAGGTGAGTTTCTGCCGGTTCGCCCCGGATCCCGCAAACTGGTAGCGCCGGTGGCCGGAGGCTCCTCCCACCCACTCGAACGCTTCTGCACATGCAGCAAAACCAAACCGGTCCTTAAATCTTAAAAGACAGTTTTTGGAGGGAGTGGGATTACAATCTGCGCCTTGCCTTATTGAATTCTTGCATTCAGGGCAATATTTGTTCCAAATAGAGATTGAAATGCATTTTTCCCCCCTGCTTGGATATATTTCCTTGGGTATAATCTCCTTCAGTGACTACACGCTGGTAATTGATGGTGCTGGAGCTCATCAAGATTACCTTTGCTAGAGGCCTGAAGTGATTGCTTTGAAATTAGGTTAAGGGCCTTTTATCTCACCCTATTAGCATACTTTAGGAAATCTAATCAGGGTTAGGCATTGGGAAATAAAGAGATGTCTGTCCACTGATGTATACCCTCTCTTCCTTCAGGGATCTCAACGCAAAATCCCATTTGTACAATACAATAGCAGAGTTGGAAGGGACCTTGGAGGTCTTCTAGTCCAACCCCCTGCCTAGGCAGGAAACCCTACACCGTTTCAGACAAATAGCTATCCAACATCTTCTTAAAGACTTCCAGTGTTGGGGCATTCACAACTTCTGGAGGCAAGCTGTTCCACTGATTAATTGTTCTAACTGTCAGGAAATTTCTCCTCAGTTCTAAGTTGCTTCTCTTCTTGATTAGTTTCCACCCATTGTTCTGCCCTCAGGTGCCTTGGAGAATAGTTTGACTCCCTCTTCTTTGTGGCAACCCCTGAGATACTGGAAGACTGCTATCAGGTCTCCCCTAGTCCTTCTTTCTATTAAACTAGACATACCCAGTTCCTGCAACCGTTCTTCATATGTTTTAGTCTCCAGTCCCCTAATCATCTTTGTTGCTCTTCTCTGCACTCTTTCTAGAGTCTCCACATCTTTTCTACATCGTGGCGACCAAAACTGAATGCCGTATTCCAAGTGTGGCCTTACCAAGGCGTTATAAACTGGTATTAACACTTCACGTGATCTTGATTCTATCCCTCTGTTGATGCAGCCTAGAACTGTGTTGGCTTTTTTGGCAGCTGCTGCACACGGCTGGCTCCTATTTAAATGGTTGTCCACTAGGACTCCAAGATCCCTTTCACAGTTACTACTATTGAGCAAGGTACCACCTATACTGTACCTGTACGATTTCTACAATAATCTTTTGTTTGAGCTTGGAGTTACCGTGTTTCTCTGAAAATAAAACAGGGTCTTTTCTTTTGACCCCTGAAATAAGTGCTTGGTCTCATTTTTGGAAAGGTCTTATTATTTTTGAGGTTCAGGAGGCAGCGAGTGTGGTCACCTCATGGCTGCTGCTGTGTTGCAATATTTTCAAAGCGGAGGTTATTTTTGTGCATGCACTCAAAAGCCCAATTGGGCTTATTATCTAGGGAGGTCTTATTTTGGGGGAAACAGGGTAGTAGCCAGGCGAGATGGGCTTAACCCTAATTTTCCTAAACCTGTGATGGCGGATCTATGGCACAGGTGCCACAGCGGGCACGCAGAGAGCCCTCTCTGCGAGCATGTGAGCTGTTGCCCCAGCTCAGCTCCACTGCGCATGTGCCTCCAATCAGCCAGCTGATTTTCGGGGGGCCGCCGTGCGGGGGCAGTGCCCGTGCGCCATGTTTTTGCTCCCTGCTTGCTATGGCATTTTCACTGCCATAGCAAGCTGGCAGTGAAAATAAATCCAGAATTTCAGGCAGTCCTCGACTTACGGCCGCAGATGAGCCCCAGATTTCCCTCGCGAAGTGAGACATTTTGCTATTTTACGACCTTTCTTGCCCCAGTTGCTAACTGAATCCTTGCAGTTGATAAAGAGATAACAGGGTTCTTAAGTGAATCTGGCTTTCCCCATGGACTTTACTCGTCAGAAGGTTGCAAAAGTGGATCCCATGACCCCGGGACACGGCAACCATCATAAATACATGCCAGTTGCCAGGCCTCGGAATTTGGACCATAAGGATGCTGCAGTAATCATAAGTGTGAAAAACGGTCATAAGTCACTTTTTTCCAACGTTGTTATGACGACTTTGTTTGTTTGTTTTATTGGATTGATATGCCGCCCTTCTCCCAAAGGACTCAGGGCGGCGTACAACATTAAAAAACACATATCACAAAAGTTGAAAGGAAATTAGATAAATATCCAAAAAACCAAACCCAATTAATATGACAATAACATTTTAAAAATGAGATAAAAATTAACAGGCCAGACTGGCTTGCTGGAAAAGCCAACTTTTTAGGCCGCGTCGGAAGGACCGGAGGTCAGGGATTATGCGAAGCTCCGGGGGCAGCTCATTCCAGAGGGAAGGCGTTCCCACAGAGAAGGCTCTCCCCCTGGGGGTCACCAGCCGACACCGTTTGGCCGACAGCACCCTGAGGCGGCCAACTCTGTGGGATCGTACTGGACGGTGGGAGGCTACTGGTAGCAGTAGGTGGTCTCGCAGATATCCTGGGCCTAAGCCATGGAGTGCTTTAAAGGTTATAATTAATACCTTGAATCGCACCCGGAAAACAACCGGCAACCAGTGCAGGCCGCCTAAAAGGTATGTAACATGGAAGCACCTAGGTACCCCCATGACAACCCGCGCGGCCGCATTCTGGACCAGCTGAAGCCTCCAGGTGCTCTTCAAGGGCAGCCCCATGTAGAGAGCATTGCAGTAGTCCAGGCGAGAAAGGACGAGGGCATGAGTGACTGTGCACAGAGCATCCCGATCCAGTAAGGGGCGCAACTGGCGTACCAGGCGAACCTGGTAAAAGGCCCCCCTGGTCACGGCCATCAGGTCACCTTCTAAACTAAGCCGCGTATCCAGGAGGACTCCCAGATTGCGAGCCTTCTCTGAGGGGGCTAAAATTTCTCCCCCTATCGTCAAAGATGGAACAAGATGCACAAATCGGGATGTCTGACTCTGAAGGCAGCTGAGAACTGTCAGACGGCTCTGGACCCCCTCTGCCTCCGACACAGAGCCCTCATCAGAGCCTTCCCCAGACTCCAGGACTGGCCCATGTTCCTCCCCAAGCTCCTCATTGTCTTAACCTGCCACCAGCTCTCCTGGCCACTGGCAGGCCCCAAAACTTTCTTTGCCTCTCTTTTTTTTCTTTTAGCTATGGCCTTAATGTGGATTAGAGAGCGCTACCCAAAGGATCTCTTTTACGAAAGCCTATTCCGCCATGAAAAAAGCTCTCCATGAACCAAGCGTCCGTGCTGGTGTGTACCTGGGTGGGCATGCTTTTTGTTCCTTCTACAATTCCCCCCACCTCGGCCGCACACCCTGCCACTCGACTCAGGGCTGATGGGAAGGCGAGAGCCAAGCGTGATTAATTCCTGGTGGCCATAAGAGGCTTTCTCTCATATCCTCACCGTAGTTTGGGGGCCTAGGAAGCTTAGCGGTGCTTTGCTTTAATAAGAGCTGGACAAGAGAAAAGAGAGCTTTGTGGACAAAGGAAGGGGTTTGATGTCTGATTAGAGAGGAGACCCAGCTTATTTTAACAATGCAGATATTACCAGCATTCTCCTACTGGGCATCCTCTGAGTAGAACAGAACAGAACAGAATTCTTTATTGGCCAAGTGTGATTGGACACACAGGGAATTTGTCTTTGGTGCATATGCTCTCAGTGTACACAAAAAGACAAGATACATTCGCCAGGAAACATAAGGTACAGCCCTTAATGGTAGTCCTAGGGTACAAATAAGCAATCAAATCATACTAGGAAACCATCAGTATAAATTGTAAAGATACAAGCAACCCAGTTACAGCCATACAGTCATAGGTGGGAGGAGATGGGTGATAGGAACAATGAGAAGATTAATAGTAGTGCAGACTTAGTAAATAGTTTGACAGTGTTGAGGGAATTATTTGTTTAGCAGAGTGATGGCGTTCAGGAAAAAACTGCTCTTGTGTCTAGAATAGGACAGGATAGAATAAAATAGAATAGAATAGAATTCTTTATTGGCCAAGTGTGGTTGGACACACAAGAAATTTGTCTTTGGTGCATATGCTCTCAGTGTACATAAAGAAAAATGAAATACATTCATCAAGAATCATAAGATACAACACTTAGTGATGGTCATAGGTTACTAATAAGCAATCAAATTATACTAAGAAACAAATAAAACAATATAAATTGTAAAGATACAAGCAACATGGTTATTATTCATAAGTGGGAAGAGATAGATACTAGGAAGGAAGAGAAGACTAACAGTAATACAGTCTTAGTAAATATTTTGACAGTGTTGTGGGAATTAGTTTAGCAGAGTGATGGCGTTCGGGGAAAACTGTTCTTGTGTCTAGTTGTTATGCTGTGCAGTGCCCTATAAGCGTCGTTTGGAGGGTAGGAGTTGAAAACAATTTATGTCCAGTATGCGAGGGGTCTGTACACATTTTCACAGCCCTCTTTTTGACTTGTGCAGCGTACAGGTCCTCAATGGAAGGCAGGTTGGTAGTAATTGTTTTTTCTGCAGTTCTGATTCTCCTCTGAAGTCCGTGTCTGTCTAGTTGGGTTGCAGAATCATATATGTGTGTGTGTTGTATTTGTGCTGATAAATAAATAAAGGGAGACTAGTATAGATCTATTTCAAGCTATTTAGCTCTCATCAGCTAGCCATACCCTTACTGGGATTCGAACCCAAAGGGTATGGCTAGCTGATGAGAGCTAAATAGCTTGAAATAGATCTATACTAGTCTCCCTTTATTTATTTATCAGCACAAATACAACACAAATATAAAAAGGCAACATTAAAAATAAAAATATGGTTTTCTGTCTGTATGGTCTTCTGTAATGAGCCGAAGGACAGAAAGAGGGAGTAGTGAGCTTCCTCCCATATTTGGGCATACCAGGGATTGTACCACAAATACATATATATATGTATGTATATGTATATGTATATGTATTTGTGTTACAACCCCTGGTATGCCCAAATATGGGAGGGAACTCACTACTCTCCTTTTCTGTCTATTGGCTCACTGCAGGAGACTATCCAGGCAGAAAACCATATTTTTAAAGTTGCCTTTTTATATTTGTGTTGTATTTGTGCTGATAAATAAATAAAGGGAGACTAGTATAGATCTGTTTCAAGCTATTTAGCTCTCATCAGCTAGCCATACCCTTACTTACCCAGTAAGGGTATGGCTAGCTGATGAGAGCTAAATAGCTTGAAATAGATCTATACTAGTCTCCCTTTATTTATTTATCAGCACAAATACAACATAATATGTATGTATGTATGTATGTATGTATGTATGTATATACGTACGTACGTATGTATTTATGTATAAAGTATACAGCTGATGTAGGTTTTTGTCTATGCCGTTGGGGAATACTGAGAGTGGAAGATCCAGTACATTCACACGTGAATAGTTCCAGGAAATCTGTAATGCCTGCCTCCTCCTGCAGCTGGAGCATCAAAAAGACTACAGGGAGTCATTGACTTAACAGCCATCCATTTATGAGAAAATACCAACGCAGGAGGAAGTTCTTCATAAAATAATGGAATGTGCTGAAATGAGTAAATTGACATTTGAAATTAGAGAACCCGAAGATAAATAATGTTATAATTGAAGAGGGAGTTTGTTCTTCATAAAAGAATCGGGAGTCAAACTATTCTTCAAGGGACCTGAACAAGAAGCAATGGGTGGAAACTAATCAAGGAGAGAAGCAACTTAGAACTGAGGAGAAATTTCCTGACACTTAGAACAATTAATCAGTGGAACAGAAGTTGCCTCCAGAAGTTGTGAATGCCCCAACACTGGAAGTCTTTAAGAAGATGTTGGATAGCCATTTGTCTGAAACGGTATAGGGTTTCCTGCCTAGGCAGGGGGTTGGACTAGAAGACCTCCAAGGTCCCTTCCAACTCTGCTATTGTATTGTATTGTATATCATAAGACATGGGATTTATTTTATCAATGGTTAGATTAAAAAAAACCATGGAAATGAAAGGTACTAGAGAATGTTATTAATACAAGAATAATAGAATGATACTGAACATAACATAAAGATATATTATTATTGGATAGATTGAAGAGGATGTAATGAATGGTTATAAATGAACCCAATATTCCGTAAATCTCGTTTAAAATGAAGGAATAATAGTGATACTCCAACAAATGAGGCATAATGAATAATAATGTATACAAACATTCGATTTGAGAATATGTGATTTCATAGAAATTGCAAGTGATAACTACGGAAAGGATGCCCAAAAAACAGGTAACCAATCGCCACACTGTATGTAACGGAGGATGGTTTTACGTTTTGTGTCTTGTTTGTCTACGGCTGTCTAAAAATAAAAATCTTTTAAAAAACGGCAACCACCATCCGTTTTACAACAATAAATTAACCATAAAACAGCAGAAACGGCGGCTTACCTCCAGAATTTTCTGGAAGAGCAGCGGGTGAAGCCTGGCGTGCCTGGAGAGATGGCGCCGCGTGCCATACGTTCACCATCTCGGTCAGAGAACAAAACTAAGCTCTTGGGGAAGGTTAGACGACCCGCTCCCCTAATCTTTAAATATGTCTTCCATTGCTATAACTGGTTAGCTGTGTATATCTTACTTTGGGGCTGGGGGCGTCTTGCACTGGATGGCGGCGGGGGCATGTTTCATCTTAAGAACGAGGGTCTTTCAATTCTCTCGGCAGGACCAAAGCTGCTGTCACGCTGAAGCGCCACAGGTAGCCTTGCTTCGGACGGACCTTTCCGGCATTTGACCATTTTGCAGGTAAGCCGAGGAGGAACGCCGCGCTTTGCCGTGGAGTTAGGAGTGGGCGGGCGGCCGAGAGCACGGATGGCGATGGAGGATGTAAATCGGACGTAAATCAATGGGTGGGATTCTCCGCACCGGGATTGTTAAAATCAAAACTTGGGGGCAAGGCAGAAGACCATGTTTGAAGTTGGGATGGATCCAGGCGGATCGTTTAGTAGAGCTGAGCTGGTATCTTGTGAGTAAATGCCAGCCATGCTCAGGGTTAAATAAGGCCCCCTCCAAAGGAGGACAACTCTGACATGTCTGTCTGTCTGTCTGTCTGTCTCTCTCTCTCTCTCTCTCTCTTCCTCTCTCCTTCCTTCCTTTCTCTCCCTCTTTCCCTTCCTTCTTTCATTCCCCTCCTCCCCCTCCCTTTCTTTCTTTCTTTCTTTCTTTCTTTCTTTCTTTCTTTCTTTCTTTCTTTCTCCCTCCCTTCCTTCTTCCTTTCTTTCTCTCTCCCTTCCTTCTTCCTTTCTTTCTCTCTCCCCCTTCTTTCCTTCTCCTCCTTCCTTCTTTCATTCCCCTCCCCCCTTTCTTTCTTTCTTTCTTTCTTTCTTTCTTTCTCCCTCCCTTCCTTGTTCCTTTCTTTCTCTCTCCCCGTTCTTTCCTTCTCCTCCTCCTCCCTCCCTTCATATTCTTTCTTTCTTTCTCTCTCCCTCTCTTCTTTCTATCCTTTCCTTTTTTAATTCCCCTCCTACTCTTCCTTCTCACCCTCCCTTCCCTCCCTTCCCCTCCACCCCTCCCTCCCTCTTTCTTTCTTTCTTTCTTTTATTTTTTCTTGTTTCCTTCCTATTTATTTCTTTCCTCCTCCCTCCCACTTTCTTTCTTTCTTTCTTTCTTTCTTTCCTTCTTTCTTTCTATCTTTCTATCTTTTGTTCTTTCTTTTTCCTTCACCTTTCTTTCTTCCTCCCTCCCACTTCCTTCCTTCCCTCCTTCCCTCTTTCTTTCTTTCTTTCTTTCTTTCTTTCTTTCTATCTATTTTTTGTTCTTTCTTTTTCTTGTTTCCTGCATCTTTCTTTTTTTCTTTCCTCCTTCCCTCCCCCCTCTCTCCCTCCCCCCCCTCTCTCCCCAGTGGAGTATCGGAATCACGCAAATCTGGGTTTAAAACAATGAGTTCGGTCGCCGTGTTAACACCCAAGAGCTTTGCTGAGCACCGCAGCGGCCTGAGGGACGAAGAATCGCGAGGTGAGAGGGTTATGCCGGTGAAGGATGCTGGCGCAGGAAGCACCTCCTCACGGCCCATGAGAGGCAAAACCGCTCATAAGTCACTTTTTTCCCAGTGCCGTTGTAACTTCAAACGGTCACTAAACCCCCAGCTTGTAAATTGAGGATTATCTATTTAATTGAAGTTCATTCCAAGGAGCCGTTGTCTTTATACATTTCTCTCTTTCTGTTCCTTTAATATTGGTTTCTTCGTGGTCTCTGCTCCAAGCAGGTGGTGTCCCAGAAGATGAGGCCTACATCCCCACTTACTTGGAAGCTTTCCCGCCGCTCCCGGAAAAGGGGGCTCCGGGGGAAAGATCCAGTGAGTTCACAGGAGTATGGAACAAAATCCGGCCCATCAAATCTTCGGTCATCACCCAGGTGAGCGTGCAGAGGAGGCATATACAGTGCAAGGTGGGATGTAATCCAGGGGTGGGATTGAAAAATTTTTATCAACTGGTTATCTGCCCAGTTGCTGGTTGGGTATGACCACGGTGGGCGTGGCCTACTTGGCATCCTGCACTATGGCATGGAGGGTCGTATTCACCCTCCCCCGGCTCTGGAGGCTTTCCTCGAACCTCTGGCAGGGAGAAGACATCCTCCCCCAGGCTCCGGAGGCCCTCCAAAGGATGGAAACAGGCCCGTTATTAGACTTCCGGAACTTCTGGGAGGCCCATTTTTTGCCCTCCCCAGGCTCTGGAGAGTTTCCTCGAGCCTCTGGGTGGGAGAAGACATCCTCCCCCAGGCTCTGGAGGCCCTCCAAAGGATGGAAACAGGCCCATTACTGGACTTCCAGAACTTCTGGGAGGCCCATTTTTTGCCCTCCCCAGACTCTGGAGAGTTTCCTCGAGCCTCCAGGAGGGCGAAAATGGCCTCCACTGGGTCCTGGAGGTCAGAAAGAGTCCCATTTCTCAACTTCCAGAACTTCTGGGAAGCTTGTTTTTCACCCTCCCAGAGCCTCTGCGCAAGCCTTGCACTTATCTGGCATGATCAACAAGCCATATGGAGACGCCTGGGGAGGGATGGGCGGGGCCAGCCAGTCTTTCCAACTCCCAGTTCGGCAAACCAGACGCAAAATTAGCAGTCCGAAACGGCTGTGTCCCACCCCTTGGAGTGATCTCTCGCAGAAAATGAATGTGTGAGTTGGAAGCAACCTTTGACAATCTGTTGTCCTCCCAAGCGGGCGGGCTTCCATACCCACCCAGAATTCCTAAGGCTAGCATAACCACGGCTGAGAATTCTAGTTGGTTCATGTACCTGAAAGCTGGATAAGGTTGGTCCATAACGGGGGCGGGGTCTGTAGGGCATAGGCTGGAGGGCAATGAAGTCACTTGCAATGGCTTTTTGAGAATGGGGGATCCAGTTTGGGTCTGAATGCTGCTGAGATGCTTCTGTAAAACAGAACAGACTCTGGTTTGTTTGTTTGTTTGTTTGTTTGTTTGTTTGTTTTGTTTTACCAATAAAGATTATTTGTAGCTCATATTTGAAATGAGGAATCCTTGGTGCTCTCTGAGCTTGGTTGTTCTCTTCAAGATGTTTCATGACCCAGAGGAGGTAACATCTTCAGTGCTAATGCAGTGCCGTGTTTAGTGACTAGCACTAAGGTTCCCACAGTTCTCCTCCTCCTCTTCTCCTCCTCCTCCTTCTCCCTCTCCACAACCCCTACTCCCTTCTTGCACTGATGATGTTACCTAGTTGGGGCATGAAATGTCTGCAAGAAAACCACCAAGCTCCAAGAACACCAAAGATCCCACAGTCGTCCCCCTCCCTCCCTCCCTCCCTCCCTCCCTCCTCCTCTTCCTCCTCCTCTTCCTCCTCCTCCTCCTCAAACCCTCCACAGGTGACCCCTACACAAGTCCTGTATCATGGCCGCCACCCCCCCAACCCTTCGAGGTCAAACAAAACCTTGATGTGGCCCTCAATGAAATAAGAGTTTCAAACCCCTGTTGTAGCATTTCGATAACAGTGCCTGATTCTTCCGGGCAGGTGTTTCACGTCCCTCTGGAAGAGCGACGCTACAAGGACAACAGCCAGTTTGGAGAAGGCGACGAGGCCAAAGTCTGCGTGGACATCATGCAGAAGACGGGGGCTCATATTGAGCTTTCCTTGGCCAAGGACCAGGGCCTGTCCATCATGGTGACTGGCAAGCTGGACTCGGTGATGAAAGCACGGAAGGAAATTGTCGCTCGGCTTCAAACCCAGGTGACGCATCAAAGTTAGCTTCCCCGCCGGTCCTTGCGGTGACGTTTTCACCATCTCCTGCTCCCAAGTCAGCACTTAAAATATTACAGTTAGCATTATTTAAGGGTTTCCAGGGTGACACACTGACTTTGTCATCGTCCTTCGAAAACTGGCGGCAAATCGGATCTTTTGTAGAAGGCTGCCTTCAACAGAATCTGGGGGGGCCTTTGACCTATTGGGCCCAGTTCTGCCGGAGCAGAATAGTCTATGAATAGTCTGGGGGCTACACCCCTTGGGGGTATGTGTTCTGTTAAAATATAGCCTGTTGTGCCTTAAAATGGCTTCTGCTGTACTGCCGTAAAATGGCTTCTACTGTACAGCGCAGTGGAGTTGCCGTGGTAATGGCTTCACAGTACTCCACAAGGGGGCTCCCTCTAGTAAGGGGGGAAATCCAGCATAGATTTTCTAGAAATTAGGTTTGGTCCGGACATTTTCCTCCTATAAATAAATATCTGAGCAACTTATTAACTACCGTGTTTTCCCAAAAATAAGACAGGGTCTTATTTTCTTTTGACACCCCCTCCCCAAATATGGCTTGGGCCTTATTATTGGGGGAGGGCTTCTTGTTTTGGGGTTGCTAGGCGGCTACTCTCTTGCGAGTGGGCTCCCGAAGAGCCGGGTACAGCCTCGGGCGAACGGCTGTCTTGCACTGTCGCAGCAGCACAACACAGCAGCCATGAGGTGACCACGCTCATGAGTAGCCACTCGGCTCAGCTGGCACAGTGCCATTCACTGACCTAGAGGTATTTCGAAGGCGCCAAGCTGTGTGAGCGCCGGTTCCCTGCCCCCCGGCTCCCGCAGCTCGGCGCCTTCGGAATACCTCTAGGTCAGTGAATGGCGCTCTGCATGGCTGGAGAGGAGGGTTGCGCGAGCAGCTGTTCCGCTCCCCCGCTTGCGCGCCTCCTAGCCTCACCATGCCCTGGCCCAGCTCTCCCTGCAGGGCCAGGCCACCGCTGCTGCCTCTGCCGCCATCCCAGCGTGGCTTCTTCTGTAGCTTCCAAACCCCAGAGATCGGCTGCCGAGTCTTCTGGCAGTGACTGCTCTGGGAGTACGCTCTATAGTTGTGGGCCGGCTCTTCGGGAGTCCGCTCACAAGAGAGTAGCCGCCCGGCATCCCCCCTCTCCAGCTGAGCACAGCGCCAGTCACCGACCTAGCGGTATCCGGAAGGCACCTTTACACCACCCCTGTTCCCGCAGCTTGGCGCTTTCGGGATACCGCTAGGTCGGTGAGTGGTGCTCTGCCTAGCTGGAGGGGGGAGGGTTGTCCAAGGGGCTTATTTTCGGGGGAGGGCTTATATTTTTGCCCATCTGAAAAATATGGCATGGCCTTATTTTCAGGACATGTCATATTTTCGGAGAAACATGGTAGTAGTATAATAAAATAGCAGTTGATATCCTCCCTTGTTATCAAAGGTCACATTCTTCACTCAGGACTTTTGGCTGGCTCCTTGATTAACTTTCCTCTCTTCAACAGCCACCTGTGTATCTGACCTTGGTTCCCATGAGAAAGCTTTTTTGTTTTGACTGCTAGCTAGGTTATCATGTCTCCCCTTCCCCTCTACTAGTTTGTGGCAACTATGAAGCAGCAGAAGATGGCTTTGGCCAGGTTCTCCTCGGAGTTGACAGCTTGACCTTGGGTAAATGTCTGTTCTTCGTCTGTTTTTCTAGCGAATCTACCCCCTCAGATGCTTTAATCCCTCTCCCTACTTCACTCCTACCCACAGGCTTCAGCTACTGTCACAATCCCCAAAGAACACCATCGCTTTGTTATCGGCAAGAACGGCGAGAAACTGCAGGAGCTCGAGCTCAAGACGGCCACCAAGATCAACATCCCGCGGCCCGAGGATCCCAGCAGCCAGATTAAGATCACGGGCACCAAAGAAGGCATCGAGAAAGCACGTCATGAGATCTTGCTCATCTCAGCAGAGCAGGTGAGTGGCTGGGCGCCTCTCCTTTTCTCCGAAAGGCGACAGGATGGCGACGTGGAAGTTCGCAAGAGATAATATTGAATGTCCTCTGCAGTTGATGCAGCAATGTCTTGATTCTAGAACGATGAGCAGGCACTCTGTTCTGACCGAGGCTTCCCAAGAGCATGAAACAAACTCCTTGTCCCAGCAAAAAATCCTTTTATTCATTTACAGTGAATTCTGCCCATTCACAGCCGACAAAGTCTTTCAAAGGAGGCATTACAGTCCCAGACCTTTTCTGGCTTGGAGAGCTGTCAGGCCATTATCTGCAAAACTTGGCAAGGAGTCTCGGGGAGTCACGAACCAATTAAGCGAACTAATTGTCTCCTGCAAACTCCACTCCCCCTTTGGTCCTCTTTTATTTCCTCTGGGAGGGGCCATTCATTGTCCACCTGTGGCCTTACTCCCAAGTCGACCCCTGTTCTTTAGTTGTTTTCTTTGTCTGGCAACTCTGCACATGCGCACACTGGGAACAGGCTCCTGCTGTTCCTCTGCCTCACTGATGTCTGACTCTGAAGGCAGCTGATAACTGGCATACGGCTCTGGTCCCATCTCTGCGTCCAACACAAACCCTCATCAGAGCCTTCCCCAGACTCCAGGACCGGCCCACGTTCCTCCCCAACCTCCTCACTGTCCGAATCTGCTGCCAGTTCTAATGGCCGCCGGTGGGCCACAAAACACTCCAAGATACAAGCGGCATGGGTTGTGCTGTTAATTTTACCATAGAGTTAACCAAATACAACTTTAATGAGTGTCTTTTCTTCTAAAAGGCGAGGAAGGGTTCTTGCACGTTAGTTTTTTTCTTAACTTCTGTCTTTTTTCACACCAGGCTTCCATTGAAAATGGCAATAAGCACTTCGACTTACCGTATTTTTCAGAGTATAAGACGCACCGGAGTATAAGACATATCAAGATTTTGAAGAGGCCAATTTAAAAAAAAAAAGTTTTTGCAATTTGCAGGCCTCCCAAAAAACGGCCCTTTTTTCACGAAAACAGGTCCATTTTCTTGTCAAAAACAGGGTATGCATAGCCTTTAGGAGGCTTGTAGAGTGCTCCTGGGGGCTGGCGGGGAGCAAAAAACGGCCTGTTTTTCTCTCATTTTTGCCCTCCCCAGCCCCCAGGAGCTCTCTACAAGCCCCCTAAAGGCTATGCACAGCCACTTTTGCAAAGGGGGCGGGATTTCGGGAGGTAAAAAAATGCTGTATTCAGTGTATAAGACACACCCAGATTTTCAGCCTCTTTTTTGAGGGGAAAAGGTGCGTCTTATACTCCGAAAAATAAGGTATATATCGCTTCCCAGTGGTTTTACAGCCCTCTCTAAAACGGTTTACAGAGTCAGCATCTCCCCCCCCCCCCAACAATCTGAGTCCCCCTTTTACCAACTTTGGAAGGCTGCGCCAACCTTGATCCTGGTTTAGATTCGAACTGCCAAACTGCAGGCTGTTGGCAGTCAGCAGAAGTAGCCTGCAGTAGTGCACTCTTAACCACTGCGCCACAATGGCTCTTAAATAAATCAACAATTGCAGTGAACGACTGCAACTGAGCCCAGAATTTCCTTGGTTAAGTCAAATTCACTTTACCGCCCTGAGATGCTGGTTAAGAGTGTCTTGCCCCATTTTACGGCCTTCCTTGCCACCGTCCTTAGAATCACCGCAGTTGATAAGTTAGTAACCCACGGCTGTTAAGTGAATCTGGCTTCGGTTGCGTCACGTAGAACAGAAGGAAGCCTGTCCCAAAAGTGCTTTTTTTTCCAAGAGGCAACTAATTGGACTTTCTTGTTTGTCTTTCAAGACGTTTCGCTTCACATCCCTGAAGCTTCTTCCGCTCTGACTTTCTATTTGCTCGTCTCTAGTCAGGCTGAAGCTTCTCCGGGGTTTTTCCTTTTATAGGACAAACGAGCCGTGGAGCGCTTGAACCTGGAGAAGTTCTTCCATCCATTCATCGCGGGGGCCTTCAACAAAACAGTCCAGGAAATCATGCAGGAGACGGGGGCACGCATCAACATCCCTCCGCCCAGCGTCAGCAAAGATGAGATCATCATTACTGGAGAGAAGGAACCTGTCTCCCAGGCTGTTCTGCGTATCCGCAAGATCTACGAGGACAAGGTAGCGCTCGAGAGACCTCGCGGGGTGAGGGTGGGGTGGAGGGTCCACCCTATTTCAGTATCTGTCGCCCTATTTCTTACTCCGCTCTGTCAGCCGTTTTCTTCCCCGTCTCTTCAGTTTCCATCCCTTCTCGGAGGCAGAGTAGCTGGGATTGTGTTGGGGAGAGGTCGGCAAAGCCAGCGGGAGGAGTCAAACGTGGAATTAGTTTAGAATCTCTACGTAGCCACAAGAAAACAAAAGCCAATCTCCCTTGAACGCTATTGAACCTTACCTAGTTTTACCCAGGTACAGACGGTTAGTCTGAGATGATTCCCATGAACAATAAAACACGACTCGAACCCTTCACATGGGGGGGACCTGATCGTTCACACAGGACAGATTGGGAGCAAAACGTTTCCACGTTATTGGGTATGACTTTATAAAACCCTCGAGTTAGAAGGCGCTAAGGTAAAAGGTTCCCCTCGCACATGGAACGGTATAGGGTTTCCTGCCTAGGCAGGGGGTTGGACTAGAAGACCTCCAAGGTCCCTTCCAACTCTACTATTGTATTGTATTGTAAGGTTGGCTTTGCATCTTTTTTCTGGTTTTGAAGCTGCCTCTGGCTGTCTTTCAGAAGCGCAAGACGACCACCATCTCTGTGGAGGTAAAGAAGTCCCAGCACAAGTACATCATCGGCCCGAAAGGAAACACCTTGCAGGAAATCCTAGATACCACGGGAGTCTCGGTGGAGATGCCGCCTCTTGAAAGCAGCTCGGAGACCATCATTCTGCGTGGAGAGCCGGACAAACTGGGGCCAGCCCTAACTCAGGTCTACGCCAAGGTACGGTCGCCCAAAGGCCTGGTAACCGTGGGACATTTGACATGGGATCAGCGCAGCAGCAATCTTAGCAGCCCGGTGTGCCAAAATCAACCAAAGAAATCTGGCTTTCCCCCTAGAAGTTGGTTAACTCAGGGGTGACATTCAACCAGCTCGGGAGAGGCGGTAGGGACCATTTGAATCGGTTCGCAGAGCCAGTGAAAATCGCCCTTGGTTGGCCCCGCCCAATGCCCTCTTCCCATGGGGAATTCTGGGAGTCGAAGTCCACAAGTCTTAAAGTTGCCAGGTTTGGAGACCCCTGATTTAAAGGAAAGACCCAACATATTGGTGGCAATTTTGAGCTGGCTCAGCTATAGTCTACTCTTGGAGACACAATTCCCTGATTTCCCTATGTACCGTATTTTTCGGAGTATAAGACACACCAAGGTTTTGAAGAGGCAAATAAAAAGGTTTTGCACTCAGCAAACCTCCCAAAAATGGCCCATTTTTCATAAAAACGGGCCTTTTATTTTCAAAAAAAAGGACAGGCATAGCAGATCGATCGGGGCGAAATTCAAAGAAAAGATATTCCATATTATTACACGCGAAACAATAAAAGAGGTACACAAATACTTACACAAGAGCAATAAGAGTCGTATTGCTCTTACGTCAGTATTTGTGTACTCTTATTGTTTTGTGTATAATGATTGGTATGTCTTCTTTTTTAGGTCCTTAGGGCAAAGAAGTGATGTCGATTTGGCCACACATGCCCACAAAGCCACACATGCCCACAAAGCCCAAAGAAAATTTTGAATTTCACCCCTGGTGTAACTTAACTGAAAACAAGTTGCACGTACACTTTAAAGACCAGCTAGGTAAAAATGTTGCATCTGTGCGCTAGGTTTTATTTTTCTCTCAGTGCGTTATGTGCGTTTCCTCTCATTTTCCCTTTGGTTCGATACCGGCTGTTTTGTTTAAAATGAACTGATGTTACGTCAAGCAAACTCCCTTTGGTTTAGATTATGTTGAATTTGACGTACATTCGGCCGTTACACATCCCAAACAGGATGTGGCGTCCTTGCGAACGGAGTAAATTGTGTTTTTTCAGGAAAGCACGTACAACAAAGCGAAAGAGGAGAGATGGGCAATCTTGGGATGGTCAAAAGTGGCACTTATATTGGGAGGGGGAAGAATGTGGGGTCACTTTATCTAACAAAACACTGGGGCTTTGGAGAATTTCTACCCTCTATTTTTTATTATTATTATTATTAAAAGAATTTTAAACTTACACATACAAAACATAAAAACATCTTCCAGTTACATCCAGGGTGTCGGTTGGTTACAGAACTTTTGTGTATCCTCTCCATAGTCCTCACGTACAATTTATATAAAATCTCACATTATCAATCTAATATATATGCCTACATTATTATCATCATTCATCTTTTATTTGAGTAGAACTATTATTCCTTCGTTTTATACGAGATAGTCTACATTTTGAATTAATTTAGATTATAACAATTCATTACGTCCTCCTAAATCCATCCAATAATCGTACATCTTTATATGATATTCTGTGTCATTTTACCCTCTCTTTTTAACGACGACATTCTTGGCCTTATAACTATTTTTCTCCTTTGTTTCCTAACTAAAAACGGGAGGAGGAAAGTTGGGTTTTCCTCCAAAGTTGGATGGCTTTGAGGGACATAAAATAAGTATTTAATAGATAACCTGTTTTCCTGAAAATAGGAGCTAGCATGTTTTTTTAAACGTGTACCTAATATAAGCCCTACCCCCAAAATAAACCCTACTTAAGAGCCGACGCAGCTGGTCGTCCGCCCATTCCGTCTTGTTACAATACAGTAGCAGAGTTGGAAGGGACCTTGGAGGTCTTCTAGTCCAACCCCCTGCCTAGGCAGGAAACCCTATATCGTTCCAGGGTTGTTGCTTGCAGTGCCGGGGCCGCGAGGCGAGGGGTGGATCTGTCCCATGCGCCTCATACCGGCTTACCTCAGGATTCCTGCAGCCAGGCCATCCACGCTCCGACACCTACCTCACGGCGGCAGCACCAGCGGCCATGCGCAGAAGGAGACCATGTGGCCGCCGGCCGACTTATGCTTGCTTGCGGCCGCAACGGAGCAGGAGACTGGCGCACTGGTGCCATGGCCACGAGGCAGGTGTTGGGGTGTGGATGGCTTGGCTGCAGGAGCCCTGAGGTAGGCCGTTATAAGGCGCATGGGACAGCTCCACCCCCCTACCTTGCCTGGTGGCTGGCGCACCGACGCATTGCTTGGCCTCCTGCTCTGTTACGGCCGCGAGCAAGCAAAAGAAGTGGACCGACGGCCATGCGGGGTCCTGTTGGAGATGGGGCTGGTGAAGGTGAGGCAGGTGTCGGGGAGTGGGCGGCCTGGCTGTGGGGGCCCTGAGGGAAGCCGGTGAGGGGCATGTGGGACAGCTCCATCCCCATCACCTCCTACCCCACCACGAGCAAACAGAAGCGGGCCTCTCATACATGGGGGGGGGGGAGACACCCCTAAAATTAAGCCCTAATGTTTATTTTGCGGCCCAAAAGAAAATAAGACCCGGTTTTATTTTCGGGGAAATAGGGATGTGTGAATCCTGGAAGCTGAAGATTAACCAACTTTGGCTGAGTGTAATTGACCAACTTGCACATCTAAGAAAAAAATGAATAAATCTGTGTGAGAATGCTGCAACGATGCCCTAATGCCACCTGGAGGCAGAATGCAGGTATTGCAGCACTAAAAACATTTGCCGGCATAAAGATGTGCCTTAGATATTTTATTAATTGATTTTTTTTTCCAGAATATGTTATAAAGGTGTAATGTTATTGGAGGCTTATTGAAATTACTAATGAGTGCCAGTAGGTGGTTGTGCCTTTAAACACAAATGATTTCAGATAAAAGCACGTTTAAATAATTCCAGTTAAATGAGAATGATGGTACATTGATAGTAAAACACCTAAAAGATTTTTGATTTAAAATGTACCATTCAATATGAATGAAGTATAAGCAAGGATTGTGGTAGAAACGCACGAAATCCATTTGTAACCAATCGACCCGCTTTATCAAGATGTAATGAAGGGTGCTTCTTTTTTTTGTGTGTGTTTTTGTTTAATTAAAACAATTTTAAAAAATCCAAAAAAATAAAAGATGCGGCCAGCTTTGGTATCTTAACTCGAATGGAGAAATGTCTGTAGCCAGGTTTTCAAAGCCGCTCATGTGAATGATGTCGGGAAACTCTTCTTGCCATCCTGTCCCTTTTCCTTAGGCGAAGAGTGTGATGGTAGCTGAAGTAACGGCCCCCGCCTGGTTACATCGTTTTATAATTGGGAAGAAAGGACAAAATATTGGCAGAATTACCCAGCAACTCCCTAAGGCAAGTATCCCTAAGATAACAAAGCTGTAAATAAAATAGCAATAGTAAAAAATCTCTGTGTCAGGCCTGTAATTCTGTTCCTTTTAGGATCTTTGGCCTGCCACACTTTTAAAAAAATTCTTATGCTGTTTCATTGGTATAGTAGTCGGGAGGGGGGAATAGAAAGGATTGTGGAATGTATTGTTATGGATTTTCTTAGAAGCTCAAGGTCGTCTTTTGTCTCCGCACCTCGACACCTGGCCGGAAGCAGAGGGGTGTACATGCCAGCGTGGAAGATGAAGATTGGACCATGTGATGAATTATGGGGTGTGGGGATAGATGATGAACTTTCAACTGGGTGAACCCACAGGATGTACATTAGAGTTGAAATAATGTCAGCAGTTCCAAATATCATGCAGAATTCAATCATTGTCCAAGGCCAAGTTATCCTTAAAACTCCCATTTAATAAGACAGACATTTTGGCATTATGCTGTGAAATTTCAACTCTAATGTACATCCCGTGGGTTCACCCAGTTAAAGACCATGTGATGAATTATGGGGTGTGGGGATAGATGATGAACTTTCAACTGGGTGAACCCACAGGATGTACATTAGAGTTGAAATAATGTCAGCGTTCCAAATATCATGCAGAATTCAATCATTGTCCAAGGCCAAGTTATCCTTAAAACTCCAATTTAATAAGACAGACATTTTGGCATTATGCTGTGAAATTTCAACTCTAATGTACATCCCGTGGGTTCACCCAGTTAAAGACCATGTGATGAATTATGGGGTGTGGGGATAGATGATGAACTTTCAACTGGGTGAACCCACAGGATGTACATTAGAGTTGAAATAATGTCAGCGTTCTAAATATCATGCAGAATTCAATCATTGTCCAAGGCCAAGTTATCCTTAAAACTCCAATTTAATAAGACAGACATTTTGGCATTATGTTGTGAAATTTCAACTCTAATGTACATCCCGTGGGTTCACCCAGTTAAAGACCATGTGATGAATTATGGGGTGTGGGGATAGATGATGAACTTTCAACTGGGTGAACCCACAGGATGTACATTAGAGTTGAAATAATGTCAGCGTTCCAAATATCATGCAGAATTCAATCATTGTCCAAGGCCAAGTTATCCTTAAAACTCCCATTTAATAAGACAGACATTTTGGCATTATGCTGTGAAATTTCAACTCTAATGTACATCCCGTGGGTTCACCCAGTTAAAGACCATGTGATGAATTATGGGGTGTGGGGATAGATGATGAACTTTTTAAGTGGGTGAACCCACGGGACGTACATTAGAGTGGAAATTTCACAGCATAATGCCAAAATGTCTGTCTTATTAAATTGGAGTTTTAAGGATAACTTGGCCTTGGACAATGATTGAATTCTGCATGATATTTGGAACGCTGACACTCTGGTTTTAATGCATGAACTATTGTTTAAAAACAAAAGCCTGCCTCTCTCTTGCGGATACTGGGAAAGCAGGAATTAAAATTTGAAGCAGTGGTGGGTTTCTACCAGTTTGGACTGGTTCAGCCGAACCAGTAATGGTTTGGTGGCTTGAGTTGCTAGAACCGGCTTTTTTTCTCTGGGCTTTTTTTCCGGTTCTGCGCATGGAGCGCACATCAAGCGAACTGGCAGTAGTGGCTTCTGGAACCCACTCCTAATTTGACTGGTCCATTGGGCTCTTTGCTTCTCTTAATAGAGCCTAGAACAGGGGTATCAAACTCAAGACGCTTAAATCTGAGTCAACCTTGAGCCTGGTGAGATTTGAACTGCCAAATTTCAGGCAGCCGGCAGTCAGCAGAAGTAGCCTGCAGTAGTGCACTCTAACCACTGCGCCACCGTGGCTTATTAGGTAGTCCTGCTAGAAATCCCTCAAAACCTCCTCCCAGTGGGGAGCAACAAAAATAGACCGTGAAATGGGTGTCCCTCACAATGCTTTGAGCTCTCAGCATATAGCGCTCATAAGTTGGATCCTGAATAATGGGAAGAGAGCTGACTATCATCTTCTCGGTTGTCCTCAACACTCTCTGTATGGACTTTCTATCTGAGGCACCGCTTGCCACCAAATCAAACAGGGATGCAGTTTGTTACAAATGTTCTCAGTTGTCCCTCTGTAAAAAGTGGCCGGGACAGAAGGAGAAAGACATAACAACCCTTCTTGAAGGTAGACAGACACGGCTTGCCTTCTTTTAGGTTCACATTGAATTCACGGACGGTGATGAGAAGATCACTCTGGAAGGACCCACTGAGGAGGTGGAATTGGCCCAAAGCCAGATTCAGGAAATCATTCGAGACCTGGTGAGTTGTCTTGTGAACCTTACATGTATTGTTCCTCTCTTTCTTCGTCAAGACTCTTTGCTATAGCAGGAAGGACAAACCTTTTCGATTCAGGTCGGTCATTTATCTGCTGCCTCCTTGGCAGGGGTGTGAAGTTTGGCCAGTGATATTACGAGTGCCGCCCGTTGGCGAAGAGACATAGAACTATTTGCAGAAGAGGCCGCTTAAAACGCCCAGAATTGATCTTTCTGAGGTGTCTCTTAAAACTTCCTCAAAAAAACCCCAAACGAATCCAGAGCCGTGCCTCTTCAAACGGGCAGCGTAAGTCCCATATCAAAAGCTGCAGTCCTGTGGGTTATTTCTCCCCATTCAGTTTGATACCAGTTTTCTGCCATCTTGAGAGTGGGGTGATGGCTCAGTGCAGTGGTGAGATCCTGCTGGTTTAACAACCGGTTCGGTGATTGCGTTCTTTGCGCGCACGCTCTCTGCACACCCCCACGCCTGATGCACAGTTTTAACAAAACGTACCCTGCACGTTATTTCTGGGGAGTAACACAGCTGAGGGGCGGCAATACGTTCTGCCACGCAAATCAGCTGAGAGGATATAGGTAAGTAAAGCGGGTGGGCGGGCCCACCTGAGCGTCGGAGCGAACCGGTTTGCTCCCCAGCTGGAGCTACCGGTTTGCCTGAACCGGTCCGAACTGATTGAATGCCACGCCTGGCTCAGTGGTTAAAGAAGCTGGGCTTGTCAGCTGGAAAGGTGATCGCCCAGGTTTGAGAGCCAGCGCCACGCAACAGGGTGAGCTCCTAGGTTCGAGACCCAGCGCCACGCAACAAGGTGAGCTCTCAAGTTCGAGGCCCAGCGCCACGCAACAGGGTGAGCTCCCAGGTTCGAGACCCAGTGCTACGCAACAGGGTGAGCTTCCAGGTTCAAGACCCAGCGCCACGCAACAGGGTGAGCTCCCAGGTTCGAGACCCAGCGCCACGCAACAGGGTGAGCTCCCAGGTTCGAGACCCAGCGCCACGCAACAGGGTGAGCTCCCAGGTTCGAGACCCAGTGCCACGCAACAGGGTGAGCTCCCAGGTTCGAGACCCATTGCCACGCAACAGGGTGAGCTCCCGGTTCCTTGCTCCAGCCCCTGCCCCCCTCGCAGTTTGAAAGCATGCAAATGGGAATAGATAAATAGGTACCACTTTGGTGGGAAGGTAAGCTACCTCCCTCTGCTAAGAAACAGAGATGAGGACCGCCCCTCAGGAGTCAGACACGACTGGACAAAGGAAAATCTTACTTCTACCTTTTTTTGCCACGTTCCCAAAAGGGGCCCTGGATTTCCCAGAAAACAAGGATCTCTTGTGAAAACCTTAGCAAAACTCTATTAATGGGGGAACAAACAGATTCCAATTTAGGCATCCATTCTGAACCCAGGAACACTGAAAATCCACCGAGATGCAGTTGTGTGCTAGCGTTATTTTTTAAGAATCTCAGAAGAACTTGGTTGTTAGGTTAACTGAATCCTAGAATCAAAGGGCTGGAAAGTACCTTGGAGGTAGGGGTGGGCTTCTGGGGGTTCGCAGGGGTTCGGGAGAACCTCTAGCTAAGATTCTGTGCAGTTTGGAGAACCCCCAAATCCTGGTCCTGCCCACCCCGCCCCTCCAAGGAATCCCCACGTGGCCCGTTTTAGATTCAGGTAAGTTCAGGGCATGCACGGAGGCTCAGGGAGGGCGAAAAATGAGTCTACTGGAAGTTCAGGAAGGCTAGAAATGGGGAAGGGGGGCGTTTTCGTCCTCCCGGAAGCTCGAGAAAAGCCTCCGGAGCCGGGGGGGGGGAAACACCACCCCGGGTGGTGCAGGGGGCCAACTAGGCCATGCCCACCCGGCAACTGGGCAGAGAACCCCTTGCTAAAATCGTTGAAGGCCACCCCTGCTTGGAGGTAAGGGAAGTGAGAGAGTGTGCCAGACCTATTCGGTTTTACATTAGCTCGGGAGTCTCGAAACGTGGCAACTTTAAGACTTGTGGACTTCAACTGGCTGGGGAATTCTGGGAGTTGAAGTCCACAAGTCTTCGATGCGATTACTGACGCCCGAGAATGAATTCTATTTGTCTCGAGGCTCCGTGTTTGTCTTGCAAGTCTTGTGTCTCACCACCCCGTCTTCTTCTGCAGCTCAGACGGATGGACTACAGCGAAGTGCTTATTGACCAGAGGTTTCATCGCCATCTGATTGGGAAAAACGGCGCCAACAGTGAGTCTAGAGAGCAATAAATGAACCCTGAAGGATTTGAGGTGGCTGGGGCAGGGTTAATTTTCCCGCCGATCACCGTAAGGTTGTGTTGTGGCCTGCCAGCGACCAACAGAGCTGGCAGCAGGGTTGGACAGTGAGGAGGTTGGGGAGGAGCATGGGCAAGTCCTGGAGGCTGGGGAAGACTCAGACGAGGACTTTGCGTCGGAGGCAGAGATGGGGCCGAGGCCGTCTGGCAGTGATCAGGTGCCTACGGAGCCAGACAGGAGCGAGGCAGAGGAAAAGCTAGAGCCTGTTCCCAGTGTGCGCATGCGCAGAGCTGCCAGAAGAAAAGAACAGCTCAGAAATCAGGGTCGACTTGGGAGTAAAGTCACAGGTGGAAGTTGATTACCCCTCCCACAGGACATAAAAGAGGAGCGAAAGGGGAGTGGGCTTTTGCAGGAAACAATTCCTTCGTTCGGTCATTAGATTCGTTTCAGGAGTGTGAAGATCTGTCCGTGAATCTAAGAGACTCTGCGCCCGGTCTTTCCTTGCACAGCGCCTCATTTGGAAAATATTGACATGGCAGCTTTCCAAAATAGATGAGGTCTGTGGTCATAAATATTCCTTTGAAAGACCATTTGCCAGGCCCTTGCCGAATGTGAATGAGAGGAACTCACAATCATTTCATAAAAGGGATTTTGTCAGGACCAGGAATCTGCCTCACGGTTTTTGGCGAAGCCTAGGTCAGATCAGGCTGAAGCACACACACAAAACCACTAAATAACAAGTAAGTCGTTTCTGTTAACATTTCCCAGCGTGTCCATGGAGAGTCCCAGCCATCCAGATCAGGTTTGCCCCAAAGGTTCTTTTTCAAAAGACAGCTGGACTTTGTTTTACCTTGAAGATGTTTCCCTTCTCATCCAGGAAGCCTCTTTGGTTCAGTTCCAAACTGAAGAAGCTTCCTGGATGAGAAGCGAAACTTCTTCAAGGAAAAATAAAGTCCAAAAAACCTTTGGGATCTCCCAGACTGACCAGTAGGTGATGGAAGCCAAGTTCTCTCTTTTTTTGCATCCTTAAAAAGTTTAACCAGATAGCCCTTTTCCTCTTCCATACTGGGTGTTAATCAGTGACGTGCAGTCAGGTGAGGCACAGCCTCACCGCTCTCATCATGAAAAGAAACCTAAATGTAAAAGGAAAAAGCTGAGCTAGTTGCTGCCTCACCGTGGATGACTCTGCTTAACTGTTAAAAAAAGCCTCTAAAAAGCGCCCTCTACTATGAGGCAGGAGAACTGCATGCCTCATCTAGTCTGACTTTAGGCGTTTTATGATCACTCGAGCAGAGTTAAGCAAGGGTTAAAAGCCTAAAAATTCCTGACGTAGTTGAGGCACGCAGTTCTCCTGCCTCATAGTAGGGGGCGCTTTTTTAGAGGCTTTTTTTAACAGTTAAGCAGAGTCATCCATGGAAGCCAGGCAAAGAGCCATGCTGTAGCACACACACTTTCCCCCAGCCTCTTTCTTTTGGAAGGCTCAGATCGGCTCCCCTCCGGCTTCTCTGCCTCTCCTCTCACCCCAGCCTGCCAGCAGGAGGTGAGTGGGTGGGCTTTATTGCATTCCAGGCATTTCCCACCCAGACAACAGGCTGCATTTGCAATGGTGGAGGTGTTTGGGGAAGGCAGCAGGGGAATGGTGGTGGTGGTGGTGGTGGCAGAGGAGCTGCTTTCAAGCCACTGGAAAAGATATCCAATCCAACTTTTGCGTGTGTGTGTTTGTTTGAGAGTGAGTGAGTGAGAGAGGGAAGGAGGTAGGAGAGATAGTCCAATCCAACGTGTGTGTGTGTGAGAGAGAGAGGGGGGGGGATGGAGGAAGGGAGAGAGAAACAAATGCTGTCGTTTTCAATCGGAACTGAGCATGCCTGGCTGTGGAAACTCTGGGAGTTGAAGTCCACAAGTCTAAAAATATTTGAAACCCACCACTGTGTCAGTGCCTCACCAGCCATAAACCTCACCGCACGTCACTGGTGTTAATCTTTCTTTCATCTGTGTGACTTGGCTCAGGGCTATAGGTGAGCATTTTGGCTTCCCGCTTTTTAGTTTCCCATCAACCCCCAAAATAAGTTGACCTCGCTCCAATCCTGCACCGTAGGTTATCTTGACAGAGAATAGCTCAAGAGTCCTCGGGGGCTTTTGCTTTTGGGATTATAAAATTCCTGAAGACGCCTGGCTGCTTTTCTTGTGTCTGTTAGTCGGACGGTTGCCATTGAAACCTGCGTTCCTTCAGTCTTTGGATTTTCTCTTTTCTTTTTGCTGATGAAACGATTTTAATTTTGCAACACATGGACAGAGTAAACCGTGGTTTCAGTGCGGAAACTCTGAGCATCCTAGTCTAAGGCGAATCCCCAAAAGCTAGACAATTCCCGGAAGCCTGGCGTTTAAACAAATCAGCCATCGCCAGGTACATAGAGATAAACAACAACTACATGCCATTCAAAAGATGAATAAATAATCCAAAAGGGAAACAAAAGGACCAAAAACACCCCCTCCCCAGCAATCAACACCCAGATGAGCAGGAATGAACAGCAAGATGGATAACAGACCAACGATCAAGAAATAAGCAATCGCCCAATAAGCAGGTGTGGTTTTCTCTCCAGCAAAATCCGGAAGACGCTGTCTACAATCTAGATCAGTGGTTTTTGGATTTTCACTATCACACTTCGCTGGAGAGAGGGAGCAGAGCTGGCAGGAGATTCAGACAATGAGGAGGCTAAAACATCTGGAGAACGGTTGCAGGAAATGGGCATGTCTAGTTTAATGAAAAGAAGGACTAGGGGCAGTGACATGCAGGCAGGGGAGGCACAGCCTCACCATTGTCATCATGAAAAGGAAAAAATATATATAAAAGGAAAAAGGCGAGTACTGAAGTGAGGCTAGCTAGCTGCTGCCTCACTGTGAATTACTGCCTAACTGTTTAAAAAAGCCTCTTAAAAAGCGCCCTCTACTATGAGGCAGGAGAACTGCATGCCTCATCTAGTCTGACTTTTTAGGCATTTTATGATCGCTCAAGCAGAGTTAAGCGAGGGTTAAAAGCCTAAAAAAATCCCGAGGTAGGTGAGGCACACAGTTCTCTTGCCTCATAGTAGAGGGCGCTTTTTTTAGAGGCTTCAACTCTGTCATTCTGTTTAAAGCTGCAGTGTCGCGCCCGCTCTTCCTCCTCTCTTTCTCCGTTTCTGATGCCCCCCACCCCCACCCTCCCTCTTTTCCTTCAAATTTCCTTTTTTTCTTTTTTTCTTTAATAAATGCAAGGCCAGTTGCCATTTGGACTGAGTCTTCTCTGTTGAGTTAACCTTGCATGAATTGCAAAGGGAGGAAGATTAGGGAGGAGGGGGAATGCGAGCCTACCAAAGCTTCCGACAAACAGGTGGATTAGTCAGTGGGGCGTCGGGGGAGAGGAGAGAACGGCTGAGCTCCGGCGCGGGCGAAAGAACGTGCTTTCCCCTAGCGAGCTTTCCCCCGTGGTCCGGGCCAAGCTGCAAATGATGGATTGGCTCAGATCTGGCGCTTCTTGGTGGGCTGGAAGGCGAAAGCCTTTTGCCGTGCCGGGAAACGTCATGGCAAAAGGAGCAGCTGGTGAGGTTGCTAGGAGAGAGCCCGGGAGGAAAGGTGCGCGCGCAGAGGAGAGGAATCTAAGGCAAAAACAGCAATTGGCTCTCCCCGACGAGCTTCCTCGCCCCTCGCTGCTTTTCTCCGGTTGCTGCGTTTTGTTGGAAGTTCTCTCCACCCCCCCCAGCGCCTGCTGGACCGTGGATTGCAATAGCGCTTTTTATTATCCGAGGTGGGCTAATGATAGAATCTAGTCATTTTTCCTGAGCTAAGGCCACGCTTATTCCCTTTTAACCACCTGAGGTTCCTTTGGTAACAGACGGGGATGGCTGCTCCCCCCCCCCCAAGCTCCAGGAGGAACATGCTTATTCTTCATTGTTTTCTAATTTCTACCCACCCCTACCTGCCATTGAGGGCGTTAAGCCTACTGCTGCTGAGGGACACACTGGGGGAAAGAGTAGGAATTCCTCCTCCCGCCCCCTTGCCTTTCATCTCTCCTCCTCTTCCTCCATTCCGAATTAAATATGCAGAAAACTTCACCTGAAGCAACTTTTGCAGGTCAACATATTAGAAATGTTCCTTATACAACGGCTTAGGCAAACATCCAGTGCAGGCAACATCTATTAAATTAATTATTAATATTTAACTCGCCTTAAATACAACCCAAAACTTCTATCCAGGGTTGTCGGGGGACAATACGTTTTCAATAGTGTAGGCCGTTCCCTGCTTAACTTTATTACTGATAGCTGTTCATTTCCAAGTAGAACTGAAGTAGAATATCAATACAATACAATACAATATTAGAGTTGGAAGGGACCTTGGAGGTCTTCTAGTCCAACCCCCTACCTAGGCAGGAAACCCTGTACCGTTTCAGACAAATGGCTATCCAACATCTTCTTAAAGACTTCCAGTGTTGGGGCATTCACAACTTCTGGAGGCAACTTCTCTTCCACTGATTAATTGTTCTAACTGTCAGGAAGTTTCTCCTCAGTTCTAAGTTGCTTCTCTCCTTGATTAGTTTCCACCCATTGCTTCTTGTCCTACCCTCAGGTGCCTTGGAGAATAGTTTGACTCCCTCTTCTTTGTGGCAACCCCTGAGATATTGGAACACTGCTATAATGTCTCCCCTAGTCCTTCTTTCTCTTAAGCTAAACATACCCAGTTCCTGCAACCGTTCTTCATATGTTTTAGTCTCCAGTCCCCTAATCATCTTTGTTGCTCTTCTCTGCACTCTTTCTAGAGTCTGAGCATCTTTTTTACATCGTGGTGACCTAAACAGAATGCAGTATTCCAAGTGTGGCCTCACCAAAGCATTATAAAGCGGCATCAACACTTCACGTGATCTTGATTCTATCCCTCTGTTGATGCAGCCTAGGACTGTGTTGGCTTTTTTGGCAGCTGCTGTACATGGCTGGCTCCTATTTAAATGGTTGTCCACTAGGACTCCAAGATCCCTTTCACAGTTACTACTACTGAGCAAGGTACCACCTATTCTGTACCTGCGCATTTCGTTTTTGTTGCCTAAATGTAGAACCTTACTCCTTTCACCATTGAATTTCATTTTATTAGATAGTGCCCAATGTTCAAGTTTCTCAAGATCCTTCTGTATCTTAAGGATCTTTTCTCGCCATTTTACTATGCAATTGCAAAAAGATGCAAGCTGTCCCAGTCCTCCCTTCACAACGATTGTTTGTCGTGTTTCAATAGGAGACAGGTAGCCCTGAACCTATGACCACAACTGAGCCTAAAGTTTTATTTTGCACAGTAAGACAGGTGAGGTGAATTTTGCCCCACGCTACGACTTTTCTTGTTGCAGTTGTTAAGCGAATCACCGCAGACGTTAAATTACTAGCGCGGTTGTTAAGGAAATCTGGCTTCCTCCATTGACTTTGCTTGTCTACTGTCAGAAGGTTGCAAAATGTCAGATGGTTGCACAAAGGGATCAGGTGACTCCAGGACACGGCAAGCATCAAAAATATGAACCAGTGGCCAAGCACCTGAATTTTGAACATGTGACTATGGGGATGCTGCAATGATCATCAGTGAAAAAGTCACTTAAGATAATTTGTAGGATTTTAAATGTTTGTAAATCTGATTGTGATGGCATCAGTGCCTCACCAGCCATAAAGCTCACCGCACGTCACTGACTAGGGGAGACATGATAGCAGTGTTCCCATATCTCAGGGGTTGCCCCAAAGAAGAGAGACTCAAACTATTCTCCAAAGCACCTGAGGGCAGAACAAGAAGCAATGGGTGGAAACTAATCAAGGAGAGAAGCAACTTAGAACTGAGGAGAAACTTCCTGACAGTTAGAACAATTAATTGGTGGAACAGCTTGTCTCCAGAAGTTGTGAATGCCCCAACACTGGAAGTCTTTAAAGAAGATGTTGGATAGCTATTTGTCTAGGGTTTCCTGTCTAAGGAGGGGTTGGACTAGAAGACCTCCAAGGTCCCTTCCAACTCTGCTACTGTATTGTATTGTATATAAAAGAAGGGGAGGTGAACAATGGAGGACAATGAGCCCGCTCAGGAAACACAACAAACATGGATGCTGACTGCCCCCCCCCCCCCCGGCTGGGGAATAAATAGAATAGAAGAGAGGGGAGTGGTTGGGTTGTCGCAGGCAACCGTTTGTATTTCTGGAAAGTTGGTTCCTTGTGTGTTTTGTGAGACTGCCTTGCCCACAACTGAGGTTCGTCTATGTCTCTGTTTGAAGTGACTTAATTTGCAGCCTCCCTGCCGGGAGCTCACAGCCCTCCATTTACCATAATGACTGATAAGGACTATTGTTTTGGTTAAATCCTTGCAGGACTCTTGCCTGGACTTTCTGTTGGTGAATGCAATTCATTATTATTATTATTATTATTATTATTATTATTATTATTATTATTATTATTATTATTTTGGTACTTTCCCCCCCAGTCAACCGCATCAAGGAACAGCACAAAGTCTCCGTCCGCATTCCTCCCGACAGCGAGAAGAGCAACCTGATCCGGATCGAGGGAGACCCCCAAGGCGTTCAGCTGGCTTGTAAGGAGCTTCTGGAAATGGCAGCCCGGATGGTAAGGAGAGGGGGCTCCTTGACCTGCCTCAAGGATGTCTCCTGCCTATTGGTGGGAAGTCCTCAGGGAAGGTGGCTCGGCGGCTAAGACGCTGAGCTTGTCGATCGGAAAGATCGGCCATTCGGCGGTTCGAATCGCGTAATGGAGTGAGCTCCCGTTACTCGTCCCAGCTTCTGCCAACCTAGCAGTTCGAAAGCACATAAAAATGCAAGTAGAACAATAAAACCACCCTTGGTGGGAAGGGAACAGCATGCCGTGCGCTTTCGGCGTTGAGTCATGCCGGGCACATGATCCCGGAGACGACTTCGGACAGCGTTGGCTCTTTGGCTTTGAAACAGAGACGACCGCTGCCCCCTAGAGTCAGGAACGACTAGCACATATGTACGAGGGGACGCTTTACCTTCACCTTACCTCAGGGAAGGGGTCCGAACAAACAGTTGGTTTGGGTGCAACGCCTTCCTTGAACTCTTCTCCTAGGAAAATGAACGCACCAAGGACCTGATCATCGAGCAGCGCTTTCACCGGACAATCATTGGGCAAAAGGGCGAGAAAATCAAGGAAGTCCGGGACAAGTTTCCAGAAGTAAGGAATTCCCTCTTGTCGTATTGCCCCCCCCCCCCCAAAAAAAAAGGGTATTTCCAGGTTTCTGGCAAAAATGCAACACTTCGTTTTGGGGTTCCCAGTAGGCTTCGTGCTTTATTTTAGCTTAATTGAAATATATTTTATTTTATATTTCAATGTGTTGTTTTTCTAACTCATCTTTCTTTGGGGAACGCTGGAGGAGTGTCAGGTGGAAGCAAGCAGAGTCGCTCATGAAAGGTTTAAGTCATCAATTTGTTGACTTCTACCTGTCAGGATTTCGACCAGTGCCCTAAAGCAATTAAGAGTCTTAAGAATAGCGTAGCGTAGCATAGCATAGCATAGCATAGCAAAGCATAGCATAGTATAGCAAAGCAGAGCAGAGCAGAGCAGAGCAGATCTTAGCAGAGCATAGCATAGCATAGCAAAGCATAGCAAAGCATAGCAAAGCAAAGCAGAGCAGAGCATAGCATAGCAAAGCATAGCAAAGCATAGCATAGCAAAGCAGAGCAGAGCATAACATAGCAAAGCATAGCAAAGCATAGCAGAGCATACCATAGCATAGCATAGCAAAGCAGAGCAGAGCATAACATAGCAAAGCATAGCATAGCATAGCATAGCAAAGCATGACATAGCAAAGCATAGCATAGCAAAGCATAACATAGCAAAGCATAGCATAGCAAAGCATAGCATAGCAAAGCATAACATAGCAAAGCATAACATAGCATAGCATAGCATAGCAAAACATAGCAGAGCTTAGCAGAGCAGAGCAAAGCATAAAATAGCATAGCAAAGCATAGCATAGCATAGTGATAGGATAAGATAGGGTAGGATAGGAATAGAATAGAATAGAATTTTTTATTGGCCAAGTGTGATTGCATTTGTCTTTGGTGCAGATGCTCTCAGTGTACATAAAAAGACAAGATACCTTCCTCAAGAATCATAAGGTAGAATACTTCATGATAGTCATAGGATACAAATAAGCAATCAGAAAACAATCAATATCAATATAAATCGTGAGGATACAAGCATCAAAGTTACAGTTCTACGGTCCTAAGTGGGAGGAGATGGGTGATAGGAATGATGAGAAGACTAATAGTAATAGTAATGCAGCCTTAGTGAATAGTTGGACAGTGGTGAGGGAATTATTTGTTTAGCAGAGTGATGACATTGGGGAAAAACTGTTCTTGTGTCTAGTTGTTGCGGTGTGTAGTGCCCTATAGCGTCGTTTGGAGGGTAGGAGTTGAAACAATTGATGTCCAGGATGCGAGGAATCTGTAGATATTTTCACAGCCCTCTTTTTGACTCGTGTAGCGTACAGGTCCTCAGTGGAAGGCAGGTTGGCAGTCATTGTTTTTTCTGCAGTTCTGATTCTCCTCTGAAGTCCGTGTCTTGTCTTGTTGGGTTGCAGAACCAAACCAGGCAGTTATAGAGGTGCAGATGACAGACTCAATCATTCCTCTAAACCACCCGGAAATAAAATTCCAGTCCTTTATTAGGAGCACCGTGTCAGTATTACCTAGGTCAGGGGTCAGCAAACTTAAAATGCTCAAAGAGCCACAAAGGTCCTAATCGGAAGTCCCCCATTCAATTCTGGAGCCGACTGGAAGTCTGGTTCCTCCCCCCCTGGAGTCTTCTCCTAGCACAGCATCCTCTACCTGTCCTAATTGAAAGCCCTATCAACTGTGGAGCCGACCGGCAAAAGGGGGCCACAGCAGACAGATGAAAGAGCCACATGCGGCTCCAGAGCCGCAGATTGCTGACCCCTGACCTAGGTTAAGCCAACTCTGACTTCACTCCCTTCATGCCTTGCCTCTGACCCTTCTTCCCCCACCCCCTCTCAAAGTGTGTTACCCGATCACATTCCCCAACGAGGTAATTTCGCGGGTTGTAGAAGTCACTCCCTTCCAAGCATTGCTGGTATCCATGGAGGTGGCCTTGACTTACTCAGCCAGAATGCATCTTGTTATGACTGAGGAGTGAATTCCTTTTGTGCATCTGCGAGGCACGATTTCCTGTCCCCCTGCCTATGGCAACTCGGGAGCAGGTCAGGGAAGCTTCGCGAGTTGACGCTACCTATGTTAGAAGAGTTTCCCCAGACTTTTTACTTTCCCCAAGGAACAGCCAGATAAGGTTTCATGGATCTTGGGAGGACAAACAGTCAGGCTTATGCCTCTTTCACTCATGCAAGGATTCAAGGCTAATTTCCTGCTTGATCCCACCTTCCAGCCCAGCTGGCATTTTCCCAATGAGAAGGCATGTCTACAAGTCTTGCCTCATTTTATTTCCATCGCAATAGTCCTCTGGGTCAGGGGTCTCCAACTAGGGGTGGGTTCTGGCCAGCTGTACTGCCGGTTTGCTCGTGTGTGCGCTTCTCGTGCGTGCTGGATTTGCGCTGTGCACGCATGCACAGTTCGATTAAAATTGTTCTGCGCATGCACATAAACTCAAAAACAAAATGGCGACAGCGGCGACCTGGTAACCGGTTCGGGGGCGTGGCAGGCCTGGGTCGCTGCCGGTTCCTACGACCCAGGCCTGCCACGTCCCCGGACCAGTCAAAACCGGTAGAAACCCACCTCTGTTCCCAACCCCTGAGCCGTGGCTTGTTGGAAACCGGGCCATGGGAGAAATGGGTGTGTACGAAGCTTCAATCATGCCATTGGAGGGTGCCTGAGCTCATGCGCAATGCTCCTTTCCCGTAAGTAGAGCTTCGCATGTCAGCACAAGCGCCCTCGACGTAAGGGCCCTCTGCTCGGGTAGGTGCCCTCCCTTTGCGCGAATGGAGCTTTGTGTGCGAGTGCAAGTGTGTGCCAGGTCTCTGCTTTGCAGTAGGACTTAATCAAAGACTTTGTTGCGTGTGTCTCTGTATCTGTGTGTAGATAGATGGATGGATGGATGGATAGAAACATACATGCATACTGTCAACTTGTAAAGCGTTTCCATGCCTATTATCAAGTTGACATTGAAGGAACTGGGGTGGAGGGGAGGAATTCCACACATACCTTTGACCAGGTTCAGATCTCAGATTTTTACAGCAGGCGTGTGAGGCGCGAAGGTTTGCAACCTGCTGCAGCCCTTCGTTGATGGATGTGATTTATGACACAGACTGAGGGGAGGGGAGACACAGGGATGTAAAGTTGGGCCACCATTAAACGGAAATCAGATTTGGCTCCCCGGCAGGAAATGCCAAAATGTTGCTCCTGATAAATGACTGGATTTCTTTTGAACTTTGCCTCGAGGTTCGTAAATTAAATAGGGCATCTTTTGGAAACCTCACACGTACATAGCGAGAAAGAGAGATGATAGAGAGATAGCGATAGATAGGCGCTCTTCTTTTTCAAACTTCACGTGCCCTGCCCCTCTACCCTTACAGGTAATCATCAATTTCCCCGACCCGTCGCAGAAGAGCGACGTCGTGCAGTTGCGTGGGCCCAAAAACGAGGTGGAGAAATGTGCGAAGTACCTACAAAAAGTCATTGCGGAATTGGTGAGTCCACTTGGATGAGCTTCCAGGGAAGAGGTTTCCTCTCCTTTTCCGTCATTGGGGCATAGAGAGGAGATGTCCCTCTATTCTTTTTTTGGATAGCTGCTCCTCTGACACTTCTGAGCCAACACAGCACACATTCCTTGCGATGGTTAGGTTAAAAGTTAGATTGCTAGTTTGTGACTATGTTGGGATTCTAGGCCGCTTCCTCTTTTTGACTCCATCCCTGGATTCTGCTCACTCCTTCTACAATATCAGGAGATACATAGTGCTGAAGCGCTCACCCTGGGATGTTAGGGGGCTGGCGGGCCTCTACACCGTAAAGCCTGAGCAAGCCAGAGGCTGGACTACAGCGCCATCTGTGCCCTGTGTCCATCCTTCCTGTCTTTACATCTGCAAGTTCCCAAGATACATGAATGGAGGTGAAGTAGAGCAGGAAGTAGAAATCTCTCTGGCTTAACTCCCTTCCTTTTCTGTACCTTAGATCGAAAACAGTTTTTCCATCCCAGTTCCCATTTTCAAGCAGTTTCACAAGAACATCATTGGGAAAGGAGGCGCCAATATCAAAAAGGTAAAACGGGGAATGCTCTCCCCACCTCACTCATTAAGCACTCTGTCTTCTGTGTGCAAGTATGTTAACGGTATAATGGTAACGGTATACACTCCCCTTTTTATGGAAAGGGTCGAAGCCTAGGTATGTAAAAGGAGGCGGTGGCTGGTACAGTAGCTAAGGCCCTGAGCTTGTCGATCTGAAAGGTCGGCAGTTTGGCAGTTCGAATCCCTAGCACCGCATAATAGAGCGAGCTCCCGTGACTTTATATACATTAGACCATGGGCGGGCTTTGAAAATTTCAGCAATGGGTTCTCTGCCTGGTTGCTTGGTAGGCGTGGCCATACTGGGCGTGGCTTACTGCACCACGGGGGGGGGGGCATTTTCACCTTCCCCAGGCTTTGGAGGCTTTCCTTGAGCCTCTAGGATGGCGAAAAATGCCTCCCCTGAGCTCCGGAGGCCCTCTGGAGGTCAGAAGGGACCCCGTTTCCTTCCTTCTGGAATTTCCGCGAGGCCCATTTTTATCCCTTCTCGAGCCTTACCTCACATCCAAGACTCCTGGGAGAGGAGGGTTGGGCGAGGCCAGCCACGGATGGGAATAGCAGGTTCTCTGAACCGGCCATAACGTTAGCTACGGATTCTCCCAAACCCAGGTGAACCTGTAGCAGCCCACCACTGCATTAAGAGTACCCCCAAGTCACACTGGATTCCAAAACTGTTGTGATTCCCGCGTAGATGGGCCCTTGGATTTGGAGGTTTGGAGATTCTCCCCATAGTTGGGGCTCTCATTAGGAGACGTCAACGCCCATTGAGAATATGTGGCCCAAGTAGGTTCCCTATCCCCTTGGAGGAGCCCCTTCCACCCATCGTCTCTTGAGGGCAGTTCCTTGTAGAGTTCATGAGAGTAGTCTAGCCACGAGGCTCTGGGGTTTGATGTTGTCTCTTCACAATAGATTCGAGAGGAAACCAATACCAAGATTGACCTCCCTACAGAAAACAGCAATTCCGAAGTGATCCTGATCACGGGGAAGAAGGCCAATTGTGAGGATGCTCGGGATCGTATCTTGGCCATCCAGAGAGACCTGGTGGGTGTGTGAACCATTTTCCTCCTCCTTCTCCTCTTCCTCCTCCTCTTCCTCCTCCTCCTCCTCCTCCTCCTCCTCCTCCTCCTCCTCCTCCTCCATACTCTGAATGTGCTGCCCCCCACTCAGCCACACGTCCAGGGTTGGTGTAGAGAGCTTTGTTCAGGCTATTCCCCCAAAAGTTCCATTTCAAGTAGGGAAAAAAGTTTCCGACGATCAGCTGTGTGCCGCACGATTTATATTCACTAGAAAGCAGGAAATCCTTTCCTAAATCGCGTGGCGCCGCTGAGTCTGCTTTGCAGACTCCGGAAAGGCTTCTTAGCGCCTGCGGTGCGTTGTCGCGCACGACGCAAACCGGTAGCAGATTTCAGAGCATTTCACCCCTGCAAAAAACCTACTTGTAAAATTGTAACCTGGGATAGTGGGGGGGGGGGGGATTCTGAGTGTTGGAGAATAGAAACACCCCTAGTTCAGAAGGTTTCTGAACCATGGATTCTGATTTACCCATGTCGGAGCAAGCCATAAAGATCCGCAAATCAGATCCTTCCAGTGGTGAGTTGCAGGCGGTACAGGCCGGTACGCGTGTACTGGTGCCTGTCGGAAGCAGCAGCTACCATACCGGAACGGTACTTTGGAGGGCCCGCCTGCCTTCATTCCTTACCTGTATTTCAAGGAAACAGGCCATCTGCGCATGCACGCATAGTGTACGGCGCCTGTGCGATGCTCCACCGAGCAGCTGGAGCGTTGCAGGTGGTGGGTGCGCATGCGTGCGCAGCGCTCGTGCCCGTAGTGCACGCCCGGCTCCCGTTGCAGTGTACCGGTTGCAACGGGAACCGAAACACACTACTGGATCCTTCCTATCCCAAATGATGCGTTTGACAAAGTACAGTACGTTGTCTTTTGGCTACGGATAATTGTGTGTTTTCTTGGTTTGCCTCCCTCTAAGAATCCTGGGTATAAATATTGTGGGCTTCCTACCTGTAGCTAACCTGAAATAAAGTCCTCGACTTAACACCAGTTCCTTTAGCGATGGTTCAAAGTTACAGCGGGGCCCGAAAAAAAGGGACTTGCGACTATCTTTCACCCTGACGGCTGTTTGTAAGCACACACCCTGGTCACATGACCAAAATTCAGGCGCTCGTCAGCTGCTTCATGTTTAGGATGGTTATGAGGTCACGTGATCCGCTTCAAGCAAAAGTCAATGGGGAATCCAGATTCACTTAGCAAATCTGTGACTAACTCAGGGGTCGGCAACCTTAAACACTCAAAGAGCCACAAAGGTCCTAACCGGAAGCCCCCCCGTTCAATTCTGGAGCTGACAGGAAGTCCGGTTCCCCCACCATAGAGTCTCCTCCTAGCACGGCGTCCTTTTTCCTCTACCTGTCCTAACCGAACACATTCTTGTTACATTTAGAATAGAATAGAATTGGAAGGGACCTTGGAGGTCTTCTAGTCCAACCCCCTGCTTTGGCAGGAAACCCTACACCACTTCAGACAAATGGCAATCCAACATCTTCTTAAAGACTTCCAGTGTTGGGGCATTCACAACTTCTGGAGGCAACTTCTGTTCCACTGGTTAATTGTTCTAACTGTCAGGAAATTTCTCCTAAGTTGCTTCTCTCCTTGATTAGTTTCCACCCATTGCTTCTTGTCCTTCCCTCAGGTGCCTTGGAGAATAGTTTGGCTCCCTCTTCTTTGTTGCAACCCCTGAGATATTGGAACACTGCTATCATGTCTCCCCTAGTCCTTCTTTTCATTAAACTAGACATACCCAGTTCCTGCAACCGTTCTTCATGTGTTTTAGTCTCCAGTCCCCTAATTATCTTGGTTGCTCTTCTCTGCACTCGAGTCTCCACATCTTTTTTTACATCGTGGCGACCAAAACTGAATGCAGTATTCCAAGTGTGGCCTTACCAAGGCATTATAAACTGGTATTAACACTTCACGTGATCTTGATTCTCTCCCTCTGTTGATGCAGCCTAGAACTGTGTTGGCTTTTTGGGCAGCTGCTGCACACGGCTGGCTCCTATTTAAATGGTTGTCCACTAGGACTCCAAGATCCCTTTCACAGTTACTACTACTGAGCAAGGTACCCCCTATACTGTACCTGTGCATTTCGTTTTTCTTGCCTAAATGTAGAACCTTTCTTTTTTCACCTTTTCTGCTGAGTCTCTCACCAAAGGGGATCGATCACCTGTTGGAATAAGGAACAGAAATCTGTGGGGCCCTTGATCCTCTCTGAGCTTGGTGGTTTTCTTCCGGGTGTTTCATTATCAAACCGGGTAACATCGTCACAACACTGATAGCGTAGCCCAGCTTGGTAATGAAACGTCTCTTAAGAAAACCTCAGAGAAGCACCAGAGATCTGACAGTTCGAACCTGAGCTACAAATATCCTTTCCTGTCAGAAGAGAAATCGAACATGGCGAATAGCGTGGTGGCCAGATTGCTTATTTCATTCTGAGCTTGGATTTTGTAGCTTTTTCTCGTCTCGCCCTCAGGCTAACATCAGGGAAGTGGACATCTCCATCCCAGCCAAACTGCACAATTCGCTGATTGGAGCCAAGGGGCGTCTGGTGCGTTCAATCATGGAGGAATGCGGCGGGGTGCACATCCATTTCCCTTCCGAAGGCTCGGGCAGCGAGAAAGTCACCATCCGAGGGCCCGGCGAAGAGGTGGAAAGAGCGAAGCGCCAGTTGCTGCATCTCGCCGAGGAAAAGGTCGGCACTTGGTAGACGCCCATCCCCAATTTGGGGGTTTGCAGAGCAGATTAACAGATTAACAAGAGTCGGAAGGGGCGTGTAGGTCATCTAGTCCACCCCCCCTCCCCACCCAAGCAGGAGACCCGACACCTGTGATGGCAAACCTATGCGTGTGTGTCCGAGGTGGCACGCAGAGCCTTATCTCTGGGCACGTGCGCCGTCGACAGCTGCTCTTATGCTTTCTGGCGCACACACGTGTGCCAATCAGCTGGTCTTTGCGGGTGCCAGAAAACGGCTTGAAAAAATGCCCAAAAAACAGATCATTTTGGGGGCATTTTCAGGCTGTTTTTGAGTTGTTTTCAGGCTGTTTTTGAGTTGTTTTCAGGCTGTTTTTGAGTTGTTTTCAGGCTGTTTTTGAGTTGTTTTCAGGCTGTTTTTTGGGCCCAAAATGGCCTGAAAACAACCTAAAACCAGGCATGTGTGTGCTGGCCAGCTGATCTTTGAGGGTGCCAATAAATGGCCTGAAAAACGCTCAAAAACCAGACCGTTTTAGGCCATTATCAGGCCATTTTTCTTGCTGTTTTCAGGCTGTTTTTTGAGCCAGAAATGGCCCGAAAAATGGTCCAATCTCTTCTTGAAAGCTTCCGGTGATGAAGCTCCCACAACTTCTGAAGGCAACTTCTGTTCCATGGGTTGATTGTAGAGAACAGCTCTAAAGGGCCTTAAAGGGCCTGAACAGTAAGGAGGTGGACTAGCCTTGAATTAACCATTATTAACCAATAAACGCTAAGCAAAATAATCAGGTATGAAAGGTATCGAGGAAAGCAGAGACACCATAGAGCAGGGAGAGGGACCTATGGCAACTTTACAACCTTGGGCCTTTACAACCTTAGGCAGCCTGGCTGCCTGAGGAATTCTGGGAGTTGAAGTCCACAGGTCGTAAAGTTACCAGAGCTGACCATCCCTACCATAGAGTTTTTCTCCTTAGCTCTCATGCCCTTAACCAGCGATGGCGAACCTTTTTTGGCTTGATTGCCATAAACGGGGGGAGCGCAGGGAGGAGTCATGCTTGGGCGTGCCACACCCATAATGCAATGCGTGACCCTCCAGCGTGCATGCACGCATGACAGGCGCGACCCCCTTATTTTTGCATGTTTTTTTCGCCCTCTCCGGGCTCCAGAGGCTTTATAGGAGCCTGTGGAGGGCAAAAACAGCCTCCCCCTAACCCCCCCGGAGGCTTCAGGAGCTTCCCTGAAGCCTCCGGAGCGCAAAACCCTGGCCCTGTGGAGAAACCGGAAGTTCGGGAACGCACTTCCAGTTTCCTGGTAGGGCCAGTATAAGCCCTCCGGAGCCTTCAGGGGCCTTCCGCTTGACCCTGTGACCTCTCAATTGTCATAAATATGTAGGAGATGACCAGGCTGAGCCCGAGGGAGGTATCAAATGCGCCATAAGTCATGAGTCCCTGCGATCCTGCAAGGGATCTATGTCCAGCCCATCTTGAATGCCTTTCTTATCTCCCACTAATTTGCCTTGACTGTTAGTAGCTCAGATTCTTGTAGAGCGCTTGAGCTTGCAATAAATCTTTACACTCATTTCTTTTTTATTATTATTATTATTATTATTATTATTATTATTATTATTATTATTATTATTATTATTATTTTCTTTGTACAACACCTTACAGTCATTATATCAACATTATTATGTCATCATACCTGTACATGTAAATATTATTTCGCTTCTATGTTTATAAACCGTTATACACAGTTCTCTCTCTATATATATATATTGTTTTTTTATATATTGTTTTTCGGCTTAATTAATTTTATTCTTGTTTTGCAGCCATTTGTACCAATTGTTCCAAATTTCATAATATTCCGACTCTTTGTCTTTTAATTTTAGTGTTAATTTGTCCATCTCTGCACAATCCAAAAAATTTTATATCACTAATTTGTCCGAGGGGATATTATTTTGTTTCCAGCATTGGGCAAACACTATTCTAGCTGTGGTCAGCAGATGTGTTAATATGTACTTAATTTTCTTTGTATATTTCCCTTTGATTATTCCCAGCAAAAAAAGTTCGGGTTTCTATTTTATTTGTTCTCCTGCAATTTCTTGCACCCATTTCCAAATTTTTGTCCAATATTTTTGAGTTTCCGGGCAGGTCCACCACATGTGATAGAAAGTCCCTTGTATTTTTTTACACTTCCAGCAGGATTCATGTTTGGGTACATTTTAGCTAATCCCGTTGGTGGTAAATGCCAACGATAAAACATTTTATACATATTTTCTTTGAGTGCTACTGATCGTGTTAGTTTATAATTTATGTTCCAAATTCTTTCCCAATCCACTAGATCTATATTGTGTCTAAAGCTTTTGGCCCACGCTATCATGCAACCTTTAATTTTTTCTTCTTCTAATGTTACTTCTAATAAATATTTGTAAATTTTCGTTATGAATTTATTTTCTGGGCCAATTAAAATTTTATCTATTTGTTGTAATTCTGTGTATATTCCATATTCTTTTACATCTTTTTTGTATCTCGATTGTAGTTGAAGATATGGCCACCAATCTATATTTATATTTTGTTCCTTTAATTCCTGATTTGTTTTCAAATGTCCTTGAATGTCTAAAATTTCACTATATCTAACCATTTTTTATAGATCTAGTGTATTGGGATGTGTCATGGCTTCCATAGTGGAAAGCCATGTTGGTATTTTCATGTAGTATTTTTCTCTAATTTTATTCCAGACCTGTATCAGTGGATCTCTAATATAGTGTCTATGAAAGTATTTTTTTTTTCTTTTTACCCTCCTCCCATAGGAAAAAGTGCCATCCCGTTTGCAAATCGTGGCCCTCTAATGTTAGTATTCTTTTATTTTTTAAATTTATCCAATCCCTAATCCATGTTAATGCTGCTGCTTTGTAATAAAGCTCCCAATCAGGGAGTCCTGTACCACCTCTGCTTCTGTCATCCTGTAGAGCTTTCAACTTTATCCTGGATTTCTTCCCTTGCCATATAAATGTTAATATAATCTTGTTCAATTCAATTAAAAAAAAATCTAATTTTATGGGGATTGTTTGAAATAAGTATAATAGTCTCGGTAATACATTCATTTTTATGGCTGCTATTTTCCCTAATAATGAAAGTTGTAGTTTCCCCCATAATTCTAGATTTTTTTTTATTTGTTGCACTAATTTTGTATAATTATCTTCTTTTATAGTTGAGCACTTTGCAATTAGCCATATTCCAAGATATTTAACTTTCTTTGTCACTTGCAGTCCTATTATTCTTTCCAATTCTTTATTTTGTTCTTCCTTCAAATTTTCAGTTATCATTTTAGTCTTTTCTCTATTAATCTTTAACCCTGCCACATCTCCATATTTTTCTAATTCTCGCATTAAACTATTTGCTGTTTCTAACGAATCTTCTATAATGAACGCTCATTTCAACTGCCTGAATCTCCTATTTTGCCCGGCGCTTGGCGAAATACATGCTAAGCTCCCAAATTTTGATGATGGTGCCATGGTGTAAGAGTGAAGACCAGATATAAATCACTTTTTTTCAGTATCGTTATAACTTCAGGTGGTGGAAGGCGAGGGTCACCTGTCCTACTTGAAGTCTTTTGGAGAACTGATGCATCTCTGCGTTTTTTACCTCCATCCAGCAAATCAACAACCACTCAGTGGAACTGCACGCTAAGCCAGACTACCACAAGTTCCTGATTGGGCGTGGAGGTGCTAATATCCGCAAAGTGAGGGACCGCACCGGTGCCCGGATCATCTTCCCCACCCCTGAGGATAAGGACCAGGATGTTATCACCATTGTGGGGAAGGAGGACGCAGTACGGCAGGCCCAGCAAGAACTGGAGTGTCTCATCCGTAACTTGGTATGGGTCGTACAGCTTTGGCAGAGGTCTCCAAAGATGGCAAGTTTAAGACGCGTGGACTTCAACTCCCAGAATTCCTCTGGAGGAATTTGTTGAGTGGACAAATCCCTAGAGCTCATAGCGCCATCGCTGTGATTTCATTCACGCAGGTTGATCTTCCCTTAAGGACGTTTTCTCTTCTAGAAGGTGGGTTGGTAGAGATGGAGGACCACCCAAAATCATCTCTACTTTGGAGGGGGAAGGCTAACTGTTCTGACCTAGGCTTCCCCAGCAGCACGAAGCTGTGTCCTCGTCCCGATAAACCCCTTTTATTTAATTTACAGTTAATTCCTCTTCAGCAAAGCCTTTCCTCTCCCACAGCTTTTCAAGATAGTTCACAATTACCGACCTTTGTTAGGCTTGGAGAGTGGCCAGGCCGATATCTTTCAGACGCCGCAATACTTGGCAAGAGTGCAGGAATGAACCAATTGTCTCCTGCAAACATTGTTCTCCTCTGGAGAACGGGTAGCGGAAATTTGGAGTAGTTCAAAGCACCAGTAAATACCACCTCTGACTGGCCACGCCCCCATCTACTCTCTGCCCGAGTCCCAGCTGATTGGGAGGAAATGGGGATTTTGCAGTATCCTTCCCCTGGAGTGGGGTGGGTATGGAGATTTTACAGTATCCTTTCCCTGCTACGCCCACCAAGCCACGCCCACAGAATCGGTAGTAAAAAAAATTGAATTCCACCAATGTTTTATTCCCTATGGGAAGGGCCATTTACCATCCACCTGTGGCTTTACTCCCAAGTTGACCCTTGTTCCTTAGCTGTTCCCTTCGTCTGGTAACTCTGCGCATGCGCACACTGGGAACAGGCTCCAGCTGTTCTTCTGCCTCACTGATGTCTGACTCTGCAGGCAGCTGATAACTGTCAGATGGCCCTGGCCCCATCTCTGCCTCCGACGCAGAGCACTTGTTAGAGCCTTCCCCAGATTCCAGGATTGGCCCATGTTCTTCCCCAGCGTCCTTGAATCTGCTGCCTGCTCTGCTGGCCACTGGCAAGCCACAACAATACCTATTAACTGTTCTGCATTAGGAAGATTTTATAGTTTTTGCAATTCCTACTTAAAAGAAACCTGTAGGAATTGATGGGGAAGGGCTTGTCCTAGGAATTCTGGGAGTTGAAGTCCACAAGCAGTGACTTGCAGTCAGGGGAGGCAGGGGAGGCACAGCCTCACCACTGTCATGAAAAGAAAAAAAATGTAAAAGGAAAAAGGTGAGAGCTGAGGTCAGGCTGAGCTAGTTGCTGCCTCACTGTGGATGACTCTGCTTAACTGTTTAAAAAAGCCTCTAAAAAGCGCCCTCTACTATGAGGCAGGAGAACTGCATGCCTCATCTAGTCTGACTTTAGGCGTTTTATGATCACTTGAGCAGAGTTAAGCCAGGGTTAAAAGCCTAAAAATTCCTGACGTAGGTGAGGCACGCAGTTCTCCTGCTTCATAGTAGAGGGCGCTGGTTTGGGTGGGGCTTCTTTAGAGGACTCGAGGCAAGAGCAGAGTTGAAATCCTCTCTGAAACAGCTGGAAAAGATACGTGTGAGTTGGAGGGAGGGGGAGGAATTCAAACTTCAAAGTGTAGTTTGATTGCAGGCAGAGCCACGTTGCCTTTTCAAACCTGTAATCAGTGAAGCTGGGCTGGATCCTTCCGGGGCTGGGGGAAAGTGTGTGTAGCCCAATCCAACTTGTGTGTGTGTGTGTGTGTTTGTGTTTGTGTTTGAGAGAGGGGGGAGAGAGGAAGGAAGGAGGGGAAGGGAAAAGAAAAAGAAAGAAGGAATCTTCTTTCGCAAAGGAGAAAAACAAATGCTGTCATTTTAAATCGGAACTGAGCATGCCTGGCTGTGGAATTCTGGGAGTTGAAGTCCACAAATCTAAAAAATTTTGAAACCCACCACTGTGTCAGTGCCTCACCAGCCATAAACCTCACCGTACATCACTGTCCACAAGTCTTAAAGTTACCAAGTTTTGGAGACCCCTGAGCTATTGGATGGGGTTGGGGTGAGATGCTGGATCAAGAGTGGGAGCATTATTTACGCACATCCTTATTGCAGGAGTTGCTGTCATTGTTTTCATAGGGGTTGAAACCTCCCCTTATTCCTCATTATTCCTCATAACGATATTGCCGCTAATGGTTTTAACCAGATGAAACCAGAGGTGAGTTGCTGCCGGTTCGGCCTGGTTTGGCCGAACATGTAGTGGTGGCAGCGGGAGGCTCCGCCCAGACGCTACTGCGCATGAGCACGAACAAACTGGTAGTAAACTGGTTAGCAACCCACCGCTGGGCCAAACATTCTCTTTCCAGACGGGATCGAATTGTGAAAGGTGGAGGAGAAACAACTTCCATGAAGCGCGAAAGCTGAGTGACTCCTTCTGTTCCCCACCCGCTACTTCCCCTCTAGGATAATGTCATTGAAGACTCGATGGTGGTGGATCCCAAGTACCACCGCCATTTTGTGGCCCGTCGGGGACACGTGCTGCGGGAGATTGCAGAAGAGTACGGTGGGGTCACTGTGAGTTTCCCCCGGACAGGTGTCCAGAGTGATCGCGTGACGCTCAAGGGAGCCAAGGATTGCGTGGAGGCGGCCAAGAGGCGCATCCTGGAGATCATCGGTGACCTGGTAGGTCAGGCTCTTCTCTCTGGATTGCGGGGGGCATTAAAAGTGGCTCTTGTGTGGACCCGAGTGTGAGTCGTCTTAGAAAAAGCACCTTTCCCGTCCTTCTACCATGAATCTGCCAGCAGAGAATGCCTCTCATGCTGTCCCATTTAATGAACAAATCCCTAGAGGTCATAGCAACTTTTAAGATAGAGGAGATAACCTTTATTGATATTTTCTACCGTGGGCACACAGGCATACATTAAAATTGAAATTCTGTTGCCTGCTCTCAAAGGAAAGTGTATATATATCCATGCACATACATTACACAAATATACACATTCTACACAAACACACATACACACACACACACACACACACACACACACACACACTGTATCTATGTACATACATACCGTATTTTCCAGAAAATAAGACAGGGTCTTATTTTCTTTTGACCCCCCCCCCCCAATGTTGCTTGGGCCTTATTATCGGGGGGGGGGGGGGCTTATTGGTTTGGGGTTGCCGGATGGCTGCTCTCTTGCGAGCGGGCGCCTGAAGAGCAGGGCACAGCCTCGGGGGCAAACGGCTGAGTTGCCCTGTCGCAGCAGCACAACAAAGCCGCCATGACGTGACCACGCTCATGAGCAGCCGCCTGGCAATCCCCGTTTCTAGCCGGGAAGAGCGCCACTCACCGACCCAGTAATATCCCAAAGGCGCTAAGCCGCATGGCTCTCTGCCCAGCTGGAAAGGGAGGTCACATGAACACTTGTTCTGCCTCCAGCTTGCGTGCCTCCCAGCCTCACCATGCCCAGCTCTTCCTGCAGGGCTGGGCCAGGGTGCCACCACCACCGCCGTGGCCCCACTGCCGCCGCCACCGCCACCGCAGCCCTGCTGCCACTGCGACAGCACCCTAGCCTGGCCCTGCAGGGAGAGCTGGGCATGTTGAGGCTGGGAGGCACGCGAGCTGGAGGCAGAACAAGTGCTCGCGCAACCTCCCTTTCCAGCCGGGGAGGGCGCCACGCGGCTTAGCGCCTTTGGGATATTACTGGGTCGGTGAATGGCGCTCTGCCTGGCTGGAAAGGGGCGTTGTCAGGAGGCTGATCATGAGAGCAGCTACCCAGCAGACACACCCAGCGCCAGCTGGGCACAGTGCCACCCACCAACCTAGCGGTATCCCAAAGGCGTCAAGCAATGTGAGCGCCTTTGCCCCCCCTCTCCCTGGCTCCTGCGGCTTTGCGCCTTCAGGATATCGCTAGGTTGGTGAGTGGCACTCTGCCTGGCTGGAGGGGAGGGTTTCCAGGAGGCTTATTATTGTGGGAGGGCGTATATTTTTGCCCACAGGAAAAATATGGCATGGCCTTATTATCAGGACATGTTGTAATTTCTGGGAAACACGGTACATACACACACACACACATATATAAAGATATATTCTCTCTCTAGGAGTGTGTGTGTGTGTGTGTGTAGTTTCCAAAGGATGTCCTAATTAATTTACGAGCCTCGAGACAAAGTTCAAAAGAAATCCAGTCATTTATTAGGAGCAACATTTTGGCATGTTCTTCTGCGGAGCCGATACTGATTTCCGGTTAATGGTCTCTGAACTTTAGTCCTGGGTCTCCCCCTCCCTCAGTCTGTGTCATAAATCACATCCACCAACAAGGTGCTGCAGCAGGCTGTGAACTTTGCTCCTTACACGTCTGCTGTAGAAACCTGAGATCTGACTCTGGCTGAAGGTATGCATGGAATTTTCCCTCCCTTCAATGTCAACTTGATAATAGTCGTGGAAACGCTTTACAAGTTGATAGTACACACACACACACACACACACAATGAGTGTGTGTGTGTGTGTGTGTGTGTGTATATATATATATATATATATATATATATATATATATATATATATATATATATATATATACACACATATATACATACATACATACACATACATATACATAGAGACACGCATACATGCTATATACACGCTTGGTGTAGGTACGCTGGTCTTGTTGTATTCGGGTCTTTTCCCGTGTAAGATTGAGAGTGTCTTGGCAACGTTTCAGCAAGGTCTCACTCGCCATCTTCAGGCTGGGTTTTGGGCTTAAAGTGTGATCGGAGCTGCCGTCTTTCTATAAATCTTGGTGGGGGTGTGTGGAGTGCTGGCTTTGTTTCAGTAAATGGATTGATTGGCTGTGTGGTTGTATCAGGATTGGTGCTAGCTGTGTGTCCGTTGTTGTTTTGTGTTGTAATGGTCTGGATGGTGGGTGTGGTGGGCGGGGTTAAACTCACAATCCCATCACCACGCTGCACAGATCAACTCATGAAATTAATTTTGAAGGAACCAGGATAATCTCCAAAACAGAACACTTCAACAAGAGAATAATTATGGAAGCTATCGAAATAGAGAACCACCCCTACAACATGAATAAACGTGATGATACTTCCCGCCTACCAGACATCAGGAAACCAGCCCTAGTCAACAAACGAGCCCCACCCACCACCCAGGCGGTTACAACACAAAACAACAACGGGCACACAGCCAGCACCAATCAGCACCAATCATGATACAACCACACGACCAATCATTCCACTTACTGAAACAAAGCCAGCATTCCACACATCCCCACCAAGATTTATAGAAAGACAGCAGCTCTGATCACACTTTAAGCCCAAAACCCAGCCTGAAGATGGTGAGTGAAACCTTGCTGAAACGTTGCCAAGTCAATCTCAATCTTACATGGGAAAAGACCCGAATACAACAACAAGACCAGCATGTATGTATGTATGTATGTATGTATGTATGTATGTATGTATGTATGTACATATACATACATACATACATACATACATACATACACACACACAGACTACACTATGTGTGTATGTACACACACACTTACAGAGAGAATATATCTTTGTGTGTATATGAATATACATGTGTACATATATGTGTTTGCGTGCACATAGACATGTGTATAGCATGTGTATATTTGTGTTATGTATATACATGGGTATACATTTCCTTTTGAGACAGAGACAACAGAATTTCATATCTATACACACACATACACACTGTATGTGTGTACGTACACACCAGCAGTGGGCTTCATATTTTGTTATCACTGGTTCGCCACCTGCTCGCTTTGCATGCGCTTTTGCTCGCACGGTCACTTTCCACGCATGCGCCCGGCTCCAAAGATGTGCCTAAATAGGACGGCACAGAGCCGGGGCGGGGTGGTGGTGGGCCCACCTGCCTTTTTTCGCTACCGGTTTGGGTGAACAGGTCCGAACCGGCTGAATACCACCTCGGACACGCACACACAAACACACAGACACACTTTGCAAAAGATGCAGTTTGCAAAAGGTGATCGCACAACTTCGAGACCCAGCAGCGGCCATATGTATGAGTCAGTTGCCGAGCATCTGAGTTTTGATCCTGCGAGGAGGTTGCGGTTGCTGCCAGTGAGAAAAACGGTAATCAGTCATTCTTTTTCAGTGCCGTTGTCACTCCCGAACGATCCCCGAATGAACTGTTGTAAGACGAGGACTGCCTTTATTGTAACATTCGCCGCCTTGCGTTTCCGACAAAGTAATGAAGGTGAGATGAAAATCTTGATAAATATATAAACCAGCGCCTGGGCTTGGATTTCTCACCTTCCGCAGGAGGCCCAGGTGGTCCTGGAATGCGTCATCCCTCAGCGGTACCATCGAGTCGTCATGGGGACGAAAGGTTACAAGGTGCAACAGATCACACGGGATCACGATGTCCTCGTCAAGTTCCCGGAGCGAGACGACAATTCAGGTGGGTGGGGTGAGGTGTGGGGGATGGGCGACGTAGTTTTCAAACTCCCCTGCTCCCCCCGCCCCCCCAAAAATCCAGGAAGAAACTTAGGACGGTGAGTGCGTTTTTTTAAATTATTATTTAAAAGATTATTTTTATTTTTCAAAACAGACACAACACAAAAAATCCTCTTTCTTTACATACTGTCGAAGGTGTATCAGTTGGTTACAAAAAATGTTCATGCCTTTCTTTCACAGTCACCCATGATTTATATTAATTCTGGTATTTTAAATCAAATATATTTGTACATATTACCATCATCCTACCCCCATTCTCGTTTAATTGTTTAAACGTCCTTCATCATAAAACATACCAAAATGCAAGACATAACCACATACTGGCATCTCATTTGCTATTTCTAGTATCTCAATAACACTATTCCTCATGGCCTATTCTAGCTAAACATCAATAACATTTAGTAACAAAGGTTTCTAATCTTCCTTTCCAAATCACTGTTTACAATTTACATCCAATTTCCCCATGTTGTACCCATACCTATATATACATTGTTATCATTGTCTCTCCTTTGTGGTGAGTGTGTTTTTTTTTTTAAAGCTCCTCTTTTATTTTAATGTATTTTTTTTTCTCCTCGCAAGCAGGTTCAGAAGCACAGTCTCAGGAAAATGGCGATGTGATGCCCGAACTGGACACAAGTCCTCGCAAATGTGACATCATCCTCATTTCCGGACGCAAGGAGAAGTGCAAGGCTGCCCGGGCAGCTCTGCTGGTTAGGATCTTGCCTTCCTACTTGATTCGGGAAAAACTTGCTTTGTCTTTAGCTGTTTAGTCCTACCCACCTGTCCACGTGACCTCATTGGTTTCCCAACCTGTTTTTTAACCGGAGAAAGCATCTGGCTAGTTTTTAGCGGGGTGTTAGATTGGCCTTAGGTTCTGTATTCTGCTGGGTAGCCTAGACCAAGTTGGATTTCCTGCCAGTTACCTGCTAGAGGTGCGAAATAAGAGAAATATTTCACCACGAAGGAAACGTTATACAGGTTTAGTTTAATGTACTTTATTGTCATTGCGCATGGTACAATGAGATTAAATGCTGTCTTCAGCGTACATTACAATGATAAAAATAAAAACGCAAACATACAACCTTTACATTCTATATAACTGAAATTGAAAACCCGATATTGCACTATACCAGTGATGGCGAACCTTTTTTGGCTCGCATGCCAAAAGTGCGGGAGCACAGGGGGAGGTCGTGTGCAGGCATGCCACACCCATAATGCAATGCGCACGACCCCAGTGCGTATGCGCGCATGACCAGCGCTCCCCCCCCCCATTTTTGGCATGCTTTTTTTGCCCTCCCCGAGCTCCAGAGGCTTTATAGGAGCCTGGGGAGGGCGAAAACAGCCTCCCCCCCCCCGGAGGCTTCAGGAGCTTCCCTAAAGGCTCCGGAGCGCAGCAAACCAGCCCTCCGGGCAATCTGGAAGTTCAGGAACAGATTTCCGGTTTGCTCCTAGGGCCAGTTTTAGCCCTCCAGAGCCTTCAGGGGCCTTCCGGAGGCTTCCCTGAAGGCTCTGGAGGGCAAAAAAACGACCCTACAAGCAAACCGGAAGTCATGCGTGCCATAGGTTCGCCATCCCGGCACTATACCGTAGAATTCAATATGGTTACTGCCCTGGGAGAGAAGCTGTTTTTCAGCTTGTTTATCCTTGTTTTTATTATCCTGTACCGTCTGCCAGATGGTAATAGTTCAAAAAAAAAAGTGCCCAGCATGGGATGGATCTTCAAGAATGTTTCGAACTTTCTTAAGGCAGCGGGAGCTATAAAGCTCTTCCAAAGAGGGGAGAGGGCAACCCATGATCTTCTGGGCAATGACGTTGACCCTCTGGAGCGCTGTCCTATCTGCCACTGTGCAATTGGCAAACCACACACATGTGCAGTAAGTTAAAATATACTCGAAGGTGCAGCGCTCAAAGGTCAACAGCAGTTTTTCATTCAGTAGTTGTTTCCTGAGAAGTCTCAGGTAGTATATTCTCTGCTGGGCCCTTTTGACCAATGCTGCAAGGTGAGTTGCAAGGTGGTCCTCATGTCATGCCCCCTGTCGAAACCTGAATCTGCGGAGGAAGATAAGATAAAACTGGAGCCGACGGAGATTGAGGGGATGGCTTTGTTGGCTTCGGAGGAATGTGGGGAGAAGCAGGCCAGGGCCTTTCAGGATTGGGATTGGGACAACTTGTAGGCAGGGAAGAATGGGGGCAGGATGATTAAGAGAGACTAAGGAGTGAACATGAGAGACAGAGCTCAGGCGATGAGCAGCGACCACCCTCTCCTGATCCTTGAGCACGGAGAGTGGAGAGAAGGCGAGAAAAGCACAGGCTTACCCAACAACTCGGGAGGTGACAGGATGATCGAGAGATTAAGCATTGAACACGAGAGACAGAGCTCAGGCGATGAGCAAGGACCACCCTCTCCTGATCCTTGAGCACGGAGAGTGGAGAGAAGGCAAGAACAGCGCTGGCTTTCCCGACAACTTGGGAGGATAGCGCCCTGCCTCTCTTCACAAGGCACACCTGGGGACAGACTTAAGAAGATGCTGTGGGAAGGGCCATTGGGAACAAACGCTTAATTGGTAGAGTTTGGTATCCCAGCACAGATATTTGGCGTTTGCAGGACTGCTTGCTTCTACCTTACTTGTGAACTCAGTACCTTCTTCCTGACTTCGTGAACTCATTACCTTGTTCCTTGTTTTGTGGACTCACTGTTTGTTCTTTGTTTCGTGGACTCCTTTCCTTGTTCCTTTGTTTTGCTAGACTGGGCCCAGGCAGAGGGTATAGTGGAGCAAAGTTCACTCAACAAAGGTCTTGCTTAGCAATCAATATTTTGGGCTCAATCGTGGTCGTAAGCCGAGGACTCCCAGCATTACCAAGACATCAAAAGTACAAACTGCTCTGCCATTAGCTTTTGGATCTGCTACGTTCCTCTCTCCTTAGGCTCTGGTACCCATCACCATGGATGTTGACGTTCCTTTTGATCTGCATCGCTACATCATTCGGCAAAAGGGAGCGGGCATTCGCAAGATGATGGAAGAATACGAGGTAAGAGGGAGACGATCCAACTTGCGAACCTGCACTCTTAATCGAAGGGTGGGTTTTGACAGACTTTTAACCAGTGGTGAAATCTATTTTTTTCTCTCTACAGGTTCTGTGGGCGTGGCTTGGTGGGGGTCATGTGACTGGGTGGGTGTGGCTATGTAATGATGTGACGGGGGTGGGTGTCAAAATAAAGAAACTCACTTTAACAATGTCCTGCTGGAGCAGGGGGTTGGACTAGATGACCTCTGGGTCCCTTCCAGCCCTGGATTGCTGTGCTCTTTCAAGGTATCCTCTGAAGCTGTGTCTAGTATCCTTCCTTCCTTCCTTCCTTCCTTCCTTCCTTCCTTCCTTCCTTCCTTCCATTTTTTTCCATCTTCCTTCCTTCTTTCTTTCTTTCTTTCTTTCTTTCTTTCTTTCTTTCTTTCTTTCTTTCTTTCTTTCTTTCTCTTTCTTTCTCTTTCTTTCTGTCTTTTTCTTCCATCCCTCCCTTTCTTTCCTTTCTTTCTTTCTTTTTCTTCCATCCCTCCCTTTTCTTCTTTCCTTTCTTTCTTCTTTCCTTTCTTTCTTCTGCAGCACTCCCCTCCCCCGTTTTTGACCTAACAGGCTCCAGAGAAGCCTCCTCGGAGCAAAAAAGGACCCCAAATGCTAAAAAAAAAAGTTTTAAAAAAGTTCATCTCATCGCGCAGCACACAGCTATTTGTCAGAACTTTTTTTTTTTTTTTTACTTTGTTAAGCATCTTTTTACTACCGGTTCGGGCGAACGGTAGCATTTTTTACTACCGGTTCGGGCGAACGGTAGCATTTTTTACTACCGGTTCGGGCGAAGCGGCCTGAATCAGTAGCATTTCACCCCTGCTTTTAATGCTGAGTGAGTTTCGCATTCTGGTTTCCTGCTGCTTTGCAGAATTGTTCGTTTTACGGCAGTCTTCTGAAGCAGAGCTGATTCACATACCCAGGGCTTGTGATAATAGCGCAGCATAGGTTGGTACCCTGAGGAAGACAGACAATGTGGGAACACATCCACAAGGCGACATAAGCGGGCTTACACAATGTCAAAAATGTCCGGCCCTTTATAAGAGACTGAAAAGGACAATAAATGGAATGCTGAAAAGGTAAAATCGTTGCTAAAAAGATGATTTCCCCAGAATTGGCCATCCCATGTGGCAAATATCAAAAGATACCATTGGCTGAAAGACTCTGTTCCTGCGGCTCAGGAGAGATGGAAACTGTGCGTCACATACTAGTTTCTTTTACATAGCAATTTGGAAAATACACAGTGACGTGCAGTCAGGGGAGGCAGGGGAGGCACAGCCTCACCACTGTCATCATGAAAAGGAAAAAAAATGTAAAAGGAAAAAGGCGAGAGCCGAGGTCAGGCTGAGCTAGTTGCTGCCTCACCATGGATGACTCTGCTTAACGGTTTAATAAAGCCTCTAAAAAAGCGCCCTCTACTATGAGGCAGGAGAACTGCATGCCTCATCTAGTCTGACTTTAGGCGTTTTATGATCACTCGAGCAGAGTTAAGCAAGGGTTAAAAGCCTAAAAATTACTGACGTAGGTGAGGCACGCAGTTCTCCTGCCTCATAGTAGAGGGCGCCCCATTTGGGCGGGGCTTCTTCAGAGGACCCGAGGCAAGAGCAGAGTTGAAATCCTCTCTGAAACAGCTGGAAAAGGTACGCGTGGGTCGGAGGGAAGGGGAGGAATTCAAACTTCAAACTTCAAAGTGTAGTTTGATTGCAGGCAGAGCCACGTTGCCTTTTCAAACCTGTAATCAGTGAAGTTGGGCTGGATTCTTCCGGGGCTGGGGGAAGTGTGTGTAGTCCAATCCAACTTCTGTGTGTGTGTGTGTGTGTGTTTGAGAAGAGGGGGAAGGGAGGGAGAGAGGGAGGAAGGAGGGGAAGGGAGAAGAAAAAGAAGGAATCTTCTTTCGCAAAGGAGAAAAACAAATGTTGTCGCTTTCAATCGGAACTGAGCATGCCTGGCTGTGGAATTCTGGGAGTTGAAGCCCACAAGTCTAAAAAAATTTGAAACCCACCACTGGGTCAGTGCCTCACCAGCCATAAACCTCACCGCACATCACTGAAAATACATAATTCTAAAATAACTGCTAGGTATTCTGGCTATTCCGACACTGCTTATCTCCAATGGCTGCTTAAGGATGAACGGTAGATACTGTATTTTTTGGAGTATATGACCCACCTTTTTCCCTCAAAAAAAAGAAGCTGAACATCTGGGTGCGTCTTATACACCGAATACAGCATTTTTTTGCCGCCCGAAATGCCCCCTTCACCAAAATGGCCATGCATAGCTTGTAGGAGGATTTCAGAGAGCTCCTGGGGGCTGGGGAGGGCAGAAATGAGCAAAAGAGGGGCTATTTTTCCCTCAATTTTGCCCTCCCAGCCCCCAGGAGCACTCTATAAGCTTCCTAATGCCCTTTTTTTGACAAAAAACGGGCCCGTTTTCATGAAGAACGGGCCATTCTTTGCTTGTTTCCCCCCCCCCCCCGGCACACTCTACAAGCCTCCTAAAGGCTATTTTTGCCCTTTTAAAAAAAAAAAAAAACCAAGGCCGTTTTCGCGAAAAACGGGCCGTTTTTGGGAAGTTGCATGTTGCAGAAAATGACAGGGCTTCAACATCTCGGGATTCAAGGAGAAGTTTATTGGCCGCCAGGTTCAGAAAACTACTCGAAGTCTAGTATTGCAAGTTCTGAACAACCCTTATCATCGAAGCATACATTCTTATACATTCTCAAAGGCAGCGTAAGACGGAAACACATCTCATTTCTTACTGGTTACCTTGAGGAAAGAAGCCTTATAAGTAGATATTGTCTTACTTCTCCTTTTGTCTTGGGCCAGAGGTACGGACTGCGTGTCTCTGTACGAACTTTAGCTGAATTCTATGGTTTTGGACATTGGACCTAAGAACTTTTACTGGAACTTTTACTGGACTTCTATGGTTTAGGGCTTTATGACATTTTCCTGTTTTTGTACGCGTCTTACAAGCAGGCTTTTATCTCTCCCTTCTGCCACGTCTGACTTTTATATTTTAATTCACATTTTTATCCTGCTTTATGCAGAGTGCAGAACCTTTTTTTTTTTAATTTGCCTCTTCGAAACCTTGGTGCGTCTTATCCTCCGAAAAATACGGTAACTACAGAGCAAGTGGCCAGATTCTGTGTAGCAGCACTGAGGATTCATCGGAAATACGTGTCTTCTCCCCCATAGTTATGTGTTCTGACCCCCCCTCTCCACGCCTGTGAATAAACCAGAACACAGGCTTGGCTGTTTGCCACTGTTTAATTACTGAGATAACAAATCCTTTGGCTGAGGGCCCAGACAACTCACGTTCAATAGATTAACTCTGCAGGAACCCAGATAATTCAAATGAAGCCACGCAGATAGTCCAAACGAATAGACACGGCTTGAATACATGGATTTTCTTAACTACTAATTCGAACGGTTGTTTCCTGCAAATGTCCCCTCCCAACGCCTCACCTATAATCTCTCTTGGGAGGGGCCAATCCACAACCACCTATGCTTAATCATCTTCTGTGAGTCTGCCTACGGAGTTGCTGCTACCGTTTCTCAGCCCTTCTCAATCTAGCATCAGGGACAAACTGCCTTTGATCCTCCCCACTGCTCCATGCCTCAGGCGCCTCCTGGTGGCTAACCAGCCTCTCTGGTCCCTGTTCTGAGTCTGAACCCTGCACAGGGTCCTCCACATCGTCCAGGGCAGACTCATATGGTTCCTCGCTATCCGAGTCCATCAGCAGCTCAACCGGATCCTGCTGGGCCACCACAGTTATGTTATATAACAAACGTGGCAAACCCTTTGCACTGCTTAGTCTTTCCCCTTTTAGCATTAAACCTATGATTGGCCACACAGTTTATGGCCGTGAGGGCGAACCTATGGCACCCGTGCCACCTCAGATATGGAGTCATATCTGAGGGCATGTGAGGCATTGCCCTGTGTCAGCTCCTGCACGCATGAGCATCCAGGCCAGCGGATTTTCGGCCTTCCAGAGGGCGGGAGAGGGCGTTTTTGTCCTCCCCAGGCTTCAGGAAAACACCTGGAGCCTGCGGATGGCGAAAAACAGGCCCAACGGGTCTACCGAAGGCCCGGCGGCTTCAGTGAAGAGCCCTAATACGTATCTCAGGTTTCCAAAAGTTTCATTACCAAGCTACCATATTTTTGGGAATATAAGACGCTCCTAAATATAAGTCGCACCTAGATTTCGGGGAGGAAAACAAGGGAAAAATATCTGCCTCTGCCTCCCAGCAATTTGCCTCCTTGCAACAAACAGTACAGACAATGTACCCTGTGTGTAGTGTTCTATTTCAGACTATACTTGCACAGATGCTGTTAAAATTGATGTGCTTCCTGGAAATAGAGTTATTCTCTGCTATTTAAAAGAATAGCATTTTTTAAAACAATAGCACGGGGCTTCTTCAGATCAAGCATTTATCTTAAAAAGCTTCTTCATTTTGTCAAGTTGTCTAGAATAATAATAAGCAGTCTTTAAAAAATAAGTCTAATAATTTGAACATTCTATAGGCATTTAGAGTTGTTGACTTACCTCCTTGCAGCAAACAGCCTGATTAGCACAAGGAAAAAAAAACCTGCCTCCCAGAAATTTTCCACGTGGAGCAAACAGCAAGTTTCACTTTCAATTTCTCCCGATCATCAGCTGTTACAGGCTGCAGGGATTGCTATAGCTTATTGAAGCCTCCGCAAGCCCCCGTTTGCTGCAAAGTGGTAAATTGCTGGGAGGCAGAGGCCAAAGGGTTGGGGGCGGTGGGTGGGTGGGGCTACATTCAGTGTATAAGATGCGCCCAAATTTTCACCCTCTTTTAGGGGGGGAAAGGTGCGTCTTATACTCTGAAAAATACGGTAGGTAACATCTTAAGTGGAATTTAGGGGACATCCCATTACAAGTCCCTCACTTGACATGACCCACACCTGACCCATAACAAGAATCTCACTTGACATGACCCACATGTGACCCATCATAAGACCCTCACTTGACATGACCCTCACTAGACGTGACCTCCCCATCACAAGACCTACTGACCACACAAAGACCTTATAAGCAGTATAACAGACATCCCCTAAACTCCATTGAAGATGTTCAGAAGTGGTATTCAGCTGGTCCAGACCGATTTCCCTGAACCAGTAGCAGAAATCACGTGTTGGCCTGCCCCCTTGCCCCTGCTCTGTGCCGTCCTATTTAGGCATGTTTTTGAGGCGGAAGGTCCATGCGTGAGCGAAGCACATGTGCGAAGTGAGCGGGCGTGGGTGGAGTGAACTGATTATAACAAAATGTGAAGCCCACCACTGAAGATACTATCTAGCCCGCCTCTCCCTCTTTCTCTCTCTATCCCTCCATCTACCGACCTGCTTTTTTTTTTTTTTTTTGCCTCTTTAAAACCTTGATCTTATACTCCGGTGCGTCGTATACTCCGAAAAATACGGTGGGTTCTAGCTTGGCACATTCTTTGCTCTACTAATTTCTGTTTGGAGAAAGCAAAAAATTCTGAAATTTGAAATTAGGACTTCAAACATCTTGATTAATAAATACTGTATTTTTCGGACTATAAAATGCACCCGCTTTTGGGGAGGAAAACAAGAAAAAAAAATCTGCCTCTGCCTCCTTGCATCAAACATCCTGATCAGCTTCAGCACAGCCTGACTTAGCACAAGCAGCTGATTGGTGGTTGGATCGGCCTCCCAGAATACCTCCAATCAGCTGTTCCAGGCTGCCACCCATCTCTGCCTCCACGTGCCCCATTTTTGGCCTCTGCACATCTCGTTTTTGGCCTGTTCCTGACGGTGGGGATCGGCAGCAATAGGAGGCGGCAATCTCTGTGGCCTGTAGGGCTAAAAATGGGACGCGCGGAGGCCGAAAATGGGGCGCGCAGAGGTGGTGATGGGCGGCGGCAGTGATCCCCGCAGCCTGGAACAGCTGATTGGAGGTATTCTGTGAAGCCGATCCAACCTCCAATCAGCTGTTCATGCTAAATCAGGCTGTTCTGACCAGGCTGTTTGCTATTTGCTGCAAGGAGGCAAATTGTTGGGAGGCAGAGGCCGAAAGGTGGGGGCCGGCGGGGCTTCAACAACATTCGCTCTATAAGACGCAAAAACATTTCCGCCCAATTTTGGGCGGATGGGTGCGTCTTATAGTCCAGAAAATACGGGTAACCGAGATCACACTCCCCGCTTCGTTCTACAACAGATACCACTCTAGCAGGCTGATTTGACGACAGTACCTCTCATGAAATGAATCACATCCGTCCTCTTTTCATTTTTTAAAACATGACTGTTTCCCATTCTACAGGTGACCATCTCAGTGCCGCAGCCCGAGCAGCAGTCAGATATCATCAAAGTCACCGGCCTGGTGCCCAATGTCGAACGAGCCAAGGCCGGTCTCCTGGACAGAGTCAGAGAGCTGCAGGCTGAGCAAGAAGATCGGGTACTTCCCCTTTAAAAATAATAATAATTAAGGAACAAAAAAAAAAGCACTAAACTAATACCAATTGGATGGAGGAATGGAATGGAATAGAAAATGGAATGAATGGAGTGGAATGGTATGGAATAGAATAATAGAATAGAATAGAATAGAATAGAATAGAATAGAATAGAATAGAAGAACAGAACAGAACAGAACAGAATAGAAAAAATGGAATGGAATAGAAAATGGAATGAATGGAATGGAATAGAAAAAAATGGAATGAATGGAATGGAATGGAATAGAATTAGAATAGAATAGAAAAAATGGAATGGAATAGAAAATGGAATGAATGGAATGGAATGGAAAATGGAATGGAATGGAATAGAATTAGAATAGAATAGAAAAAATGGAATGGAATAGAAAATGGAAGGAATGGAATGGAATAGAAAAAATGGAATGAATGGAATGGAATAGAATAGAATTAGAATAGAATAGAAAAAATGGAATAGAAAATGGAATGAATGGAATGGAAAATGGAATGAATGGAATGGAATAGAATAGAAAAAAATGGAATGGAATAGAAAATGGAATGAATGGAATGGAATGGAATAGAATTAGAATAGAAAAAATGGAATGGAATAGAAAATGGAATGAATGGAATGGAATAGAATTAGAATAGAATAGAATTCTTTATTGGCCAAGTGTGATTGGACACAAAGGAATTTGTCTTTGGTGCATAGGTTCTCAGGGTACATGAAAAGACAAGATGCATTCATCACAAATCATAAGGTGCAACACTTAGTGATAGTCATAGGGTACAACTAAGTAATCTGGAAACTATCAATATCAATATAAATCGTAAAGATACAAGCAAAGTTACAGTCATACAGTCATAAGTCTGAGGAGATGGGTGATAGGAACGATAAGAAGATTAATAGTAGTGCAAACTTAGTAAATAGTTTGACAGTGTTGAAGGAAGTATTTGTTTAGCAGAGTGATGGCATTTGAGAAAAAAATGTTCTTGTGTCTCGTTCTGGTGTGCAGTGCTCTATAGCGTTGTTTTGAGGGTAGAAGTTGAAACAATTCAAGGAAGGAAGGAAGGAGATGGCAATGAGAAAGAAGGGAGGAAGGAAGAAAGGAAACTAGGAAGGGAAGGAGGCAGAGGAAAAAGAGAGGGAGGGAGGAAGAAAGGAATGAATGAGGAAGAGAGAAAGGAAGAGGAGGGAATGGAGGAAGGAAGGGGGAGTGGAATGGAGGGAGAAAGGAAGGAAAAAAGGAAGGAAGGCAGAGGAAAAAGGAAGGAAAGAAAGGAATGAGGAAGGGAAAGAGGGAGGCAATGATGGAAGGAATGAAAAAAGGAAAGAAAGCACAACAAGAAAAAGTAAAAAGAAGTGAAGCTGTTTCTGATTTCCCTTTATACCAAACATGAAATATGTGTACAAAAATACTTCTGCTTACCAAAAAAAAATCAGGTACATCAAGTCAGAACTTGCCCTGTCTGTCTCCCCCAAAAGAGTGGCAGGGCCTCTCCAGCTGCACACAACCACCCCCCTCCAAAAAAACCCTACTGGTATCCTCTTCTCCTTAGGCCCTGCGAGGGTTCAAGCTGACGGTGAGCGTGGAGCCTAAGTACCACCCCAAGATCATCGGCAAAAAAGGAGCGGTCATTTCCCAGATCCGTAAGGACCACGATGTCACTGTCCAGTTCCCCGACAAAGGGGACGAGCATCAGGTAGGGGTCTCCCCCTCTTTGAGTGTGTGGCCTCAAAGAAGGGTGGCTGTTGTGGCCCGCCAGTGGAGCTGGCAGCAGATTCGGACAGTGAGGAGGTTGGGGAGGAACATGGGCCAGTCCTGGAGTCTGGGGAAGGCTCTGATGAGGGCTGTGTGTCGGAGGCAGAGAGGGGGCCAGAGCCGTATGCCAGTTATCAGCTGCCTTCGGAGTCAGACATCACTGAGGCAGAGGAACAGCTGGAGCCTGTTCCCAGTGTTCGCATGCGCAGAGTTGCCGGACGAAGGGAACGGCTAACGAACAGGGGTCGACTTGGGAGTAAGGCCACAGGTGGACAATGAATGGTCCCTCCCAGAGGAAAGAAAAGAGGAGCGAAAAGGGAGTGGAGTTTGCAGGAGACAATTAGTTCATTTAATTGGTCCGTGACTCTTCAAGACTCCTTGCCAAGTTTTGCAGATATCAGCCTGTCAGCTCTCCAAGCCAGAGAAGGTCTGTGACTGTAAATCCTCCTTTGAAAATATTTTCCCAGCTGTGAATGAGCAGAATTCCCTATAAATGAATAAAAGGGTTTTTTGCTGGGACAAGGAGTCTCCTTCATGCTCTTGGGAAACCTCGGTCAGAACAGTGGCTGAGAAATACCTAGCTGGCATCCCAATGAGGAGATGGGCCACGTTTCCCCACAGAAAGCCAAGATTGCTTTAGCTCCCTTCCCGAGCAGCTAAAGACCGATGTTAAAATGCGTAGCGATAAAACGCGGGGAGCGGCCAAGGCCGGGGATCTAAATTACTTCTCTTTCCTGCTGCTTTCATGCCCTCCCCTTAAGGATCTCATCACAATCACCGGCTACGAGAAAAACACCGAGGCTGCCCGAGACGCCATCTTGAAAATTGTCGCCGATCTCGAGGAGATGGTCAGCGAAGATGTCCGCCTGGATCACCGAGTCCACGCCCGCATCATCGGTGGGAGAGGCAAAGCCATCCGCAAACTCATGGAAGAATTCCGGGTAGGGGGTCAGGCTTAGAGCGAGGTGGGAGACAAGCACGGCAGGGACTTTCCCCTCCCAGGGAATTTGGGGGGGGGGGAGTCATAAAGTCATGTTGCCCCATCTGGGTTTCTCCTCTGTCCATCTACTACAGGTAGCCCTGGTCTTAAACAAGAGTTCATTTAGTGACCATTCAAAGGAGTGGCGCAGTAGCCTAGAGGTGGAGCTCTCGCCTCACAACCAGGAGGCTGTGAGTTTGATCCTAGGTAGAGGCAGATATTTCTCTCTCTGGGCACATGCAATACAATACAATACAATAGCAGAGTTGGAAGGGGCCTTGGAGGTCTTCTAGTCCAACCCCCTGCCTAGGCAGGAATCCCTGTACCGTTTCAGACAAATGGCTATCCAACATCTTCTTAAAGACTTCCAGTGTTGGGGCATTCACAACTTCTGGAGGCAACTTCTGTTCCACTGATTGATTGTCCTCACTGTCAGGAAATTTCTCCTCAGTTCTAAGTTGCTTCTCTCCTTGATTAGTTTCCACCCATTGCTTCTTTTTCTACCCTCAGGTGCCTTGGAGAATAGTTTGACTCCCTCTTCTTTGTGGCAACCCCTGAGATATTGGAAGACTGCTATCAGTGACATGCAGTCAGGGGGGGCAGGGGAGGCAGAGTCTCACCTCTCTCATCATGAAAATAAAAAAAAATTACTCCGGAAAGCCGCGAAAGTGGCTGGGAGAGGCGCACGGCTTGGTTTAGCCTCCCTGGACATCGCAGCAGCAGCCCCAAGTGCGCCGATCTCGCCATTCTTTGCATCACGCGAGCCCAGGATCCTTGCAAGGGGAAAGGGATCATGTGTGCAGGAGGCTCCTCAGCGCCAGCCTCAGATCAGCGCAGCCGCGGTCCCCTTCATGTTGGCTCAGGAAGGAAGGGAATGGGACCACGTGTGCAGGGGAAGGGGACCGCGGCTCGCGCTGATCTGAGGCTGGCACTGAGGAGCCTCCTGCACACGTGGTCCCATTCCCCTTGCACGGATCCTGGGCTCGCCCGATGCAAAAAATGCCTAGGTAACATCATCAGTGCTAGAAGGGGGGGGGGAAGGAGGAGAAAGGAGAAGTTTCTCTTCTCAGAAATGTCTTCTCAGTGGAGCTGTGGCAGCCTGCCTGTCCCTTTCTGACATTTCTGAGAAGAGAAACTTCTCCAGTCGGGCTGTGCCCGTGCGATCAGGGCAACCACGCGGTTTGATGATCTCACCAGCCATAAACCTCACCGCACGTCACTGACTGCTATCATGTCTCCCCTAGTCCTTCTTTTCATTAAACTAGACATACCCAGTTCCTGCAACCATTCCTCATATGTTTTAGCCTCCAGTCCCCTAATCATCTTTGTTGGGGATACATTGAGAATATATCTGCTTAACAATATATTCTGCTTAACATTGAGAATATATCTGCTTAACAAAACTCCGCATTGGCAACAGGAAGGGCATCTGGCCATTAAAACACTCTGCTAGCTCCATTCAGTTGCCCACACTCCAACCTGCAAGGGATTATGGGGTCGTTAAAAGACGATGATGATTTAGTGACCATTCAAAGCTACAAACGGCGCTGGAAAACAAAGTGACTTGTGACCGTTTTTCACACTTAACGACCGTTGCAGCATCCTCCTCGTCATGCGATCGAAATTCAGAGGTTTGGCAACAGACTTAGGACGATCACAGAGCCCCACGATACTCTTTTTTTGTGATCTTCCGGCAAGAAAAGCCGAGGGGTTGGGGAGCCCCTTCACGACCCGTGTTTCTTCTAACCTAAAAACTGATTCGCTGAACAACGCAACTCACTTAACAACTCTGTCTCGCTTCGTGACAGAAATTTGGGGTCCCCATTGCGGTCGTAAGTCAAGGACTACTTGTACAACAAGGATGTCTGAGTGAAATGGAAGCCTGGGTTTTTTTTACCCCCCTTTATCGGTGGAAAGAAAAATCTCTCCGCTTTTCTCCGAAGTAACATTTCCTTCGAGTTGAGCTTGACTTGGTGTGTTTATTTGGGCCACAGGACAAGTGTGGTTGTCTGCCATTTTAAGTTCCCCATTTGGTCTATAGCAGGGGTCTCCAACCTTGGCAAATTTAAGCCTGGTAAACTTCAACTCCCAGAATCCCCCAGCCAGGGAATTCTGGAAGCCCACCAGGCTTAAAGTTGCCACGTTTGGAGACCCCTGATCTAAACCTCTGGGATTTTTTTCGGTCTCTTGGCGGATCCAGGTTTATTTCAAAAGAGCTTTTTCCTCTCGGCAGGTGGATATCCGCTTTCCGCAGCCGGGTGCCAGCGACCCAGATAGAGTCACGGTGACGGGGCTGCCCGAAAACGTGGATGACGCCATCGACCACATGCTTAACCTGGAAGAGGAATATGTGAGAGGGAATTTGCATGGGTTTTTTGGGGGGGGGGGGTATTGAGGGGGGAAGCCGCTGAAAAACCGGTTGAAATGAACCGAGGGAGTAGAAGGGAAGGCATCCTTTTGCTCTGCTGCTTCAGAATTTCCCCATCAGCTGTTCATCTGTTAGGACAGGGGTGTCAAACTCAATTTTCTTGAGGCCCGCATCAGGGCTGGGGTTAACTTGGGGGGGCGTGGCCAACTGGGTGGGCGTGGCTAGTTTGACACCACTCCCCAAATTGTTGGCATGTTTCCTCTTTGCGTTGGGTAGACCGGGCCGAAGCCGGGCTGGCTCGATCTTTCCTCTTCACATTGGGTAGACCAGGGTGGCCCCTGCGGGCCGGATCCCACCATATCACGGGCCTTGAGTTTGAGACTCCTACACTAAAGGAAGCCGAGAAGGACAATATGCCTGAACTTCCCTGCCCTGATTCTTCTGGAGCTGCTGGACTGTTGTTGATAGCATTTTCAAATGAAGGCAACTCCTTAGCCTATAAACCTCTTCGGGCAAGGAATTCCTTCATACTATTAACCAGCCTTGGTAACTTTATGACTTGTGGACTTCAACTCCCAGAATTCAATGCTGGTTGAAGGATTCTGGGAGTTGAAGTCCACAAGCCGTCAAGGTTGGGGATCCCTGCTGTTAACCACTCATCACAAAATCTCTAGAACTGTAAAGACTACAAACTTGAAATTTAGCATACATGTTCCTCTTGGCTTCTCGCTAAGAAAGGGTGTTTCGAAATGACCATCAGATCATTAGCACTTCTTATACAATAATTCACACCCTCTAATGCTAAGGAGGTCTACTCTCCCTCCCCACCTGAAAAGAACTCTGTTCCGACTGCCAGTTGCCTCACATTCCATTACCTCAGTTCAAACTGGCAGACGTGCCACTCCTTCACTCAGGAGCGGTCCTTACAGTACTAAATGTTGGTACCTCATCAAAATGTCTACGCCTCCCACTTATGGAACTGCTTCTGGACTCAAGGCCGCAGGAGCGATATTCCTTATGTGTTTTAATCACCGACCACCACTGAGCCAACGAATTGCTTGCAGGGCAAAGTGGTGGAATGAGCTTGTAAATCACTGGTATGAATCAGTCTGAAGGTTTGTTCTTTACAAAGTGCTCAGCCTCACAATTTATGACGTGGCAATTGTGATGAATGCCCGACTCCAGTGGCGGATTCCAAAGGCATCTTGTCTGGTTCTTCTTGGAACCAAAATTCTGAGCTGAATTTCACTTAAGAGGACAAAAACAGGCATGATTTCATCCAGCTATCATCTAGCTATTGTCTATCAGCTACCTACTGCTATATATACTAGCTATCATCTGTTTATCATCTATCAATCTTATGAATATCATTTATCGTCTATATCAGGGGTGTCAAACTCATGTTGTCATGTCGTCGTCATGTGACGTATCGGAACTTTCCCCCTCCCTTCGCTAAACCAGGGGTGGCCGTGTCCAGTGCATGATGCAGGAGTTTCACACCCCTGATCTCTCTCTCTCTCTCTCTCTCTCTCTCTCTCTCCTGTTTGTCTTTCTGTCTGTATATCTACCTACCTACCTACCTATCTATCATCTATCTATCTATCTATCTATCTATCTATCTATCTTTCTATCTATCTATCTATCTATCTATCTATCTATCTATCTATCTATCTATCTATCTCTATCATCTCTATCTTGCTCTCTATCATCTGTCTCTATTTGTCTGTGTGTCTCTCTTTCTATCTATCTAATTTGTTTGTCTTGTCTGTCTATCTATCTACCTATCATCTATCTATCTATCTATCTATCTATCTATCTATCTATCTATCTATCTATCTATCTATCTATGATTTATCTAATATCTCTCTGAATCTTGCTCTCTGTCATTCTATTTGTCTGTGTCTACCTACCTACCTACCTACCTACCTACCTACCTACCTACCTACCTACCTATCTATCTATCTATCTATCTATCTATCTATCTATCTAATATCTCTCTATATCTTGCTCTCTGTCATCTCTATTTGTCTGTCTGTCTACCTATCTCTTTCTCTCTATCTCTCTATCTCTGTATCTCGCTCTCTATCATCTGTCTCTATTTGTCTGTGTCTCTTTTTCTTTCTTTCTATCTTTCTATCTCTCTATCTATCTATCTATCTAATGTCTGTCTGTCTGTCTATCATCTATCTATCTATCTATCTATCTATCTATCTATCTATCTATCTATCTATCTATCTATCATCTATCTAATATCTCTCTGAATCTTGCTCTCTGTCATCTCTATTTGTCTGTGTCTACCTACCTACCTAATATCTATCTATCTATCTATCTATCTATCTATCTATCTATCTATCTATCTATCTATCTATCATCTATCTATCTATCTCGCTCTGTCATCTGTCTGTCTGTCTGTCTGTCTATCTATCTAATCTCTATGTATCTATCTCGCTCTCTATCATCTGTCTCTGTCTGTCTGTATCTAATCTCTCTATCTCGCTCTCTATCATCTGTCTCTATTTGTCTGTCTGTCTAATCTAGCTATCTAATCTTTATCACTATATCTATCTATCATCTAATCTATCTAATCTATCTAATCTATCTAATCTATCTAATCTATCTAATCTATCTAATCTATCTAATCTATCATTTGTATAGTTGTCCATCTCACAGAAAAGCCAGCAGAAGTTTGGGAGTTATTTGCAGGTTCTTAACGGACAGCTGTCTCCTTGCAGATGATGGATGTGGTGGAAACGGAAACCATGGCTGCTTACATGAAGCCCCCCTCCCGCTTGGAAGAGGAGCCTCGGGGCCCCACCAAGGGCTTTGTAGTGCGTGACGCCCCCTGGAATGCATCGGGCAACAAGGTTGGGCTCAACACCGCCGGTGGTCCCTCATTCACTTATAGTTTGACCATTTGACCAGCGTCAGATCTTATTAAAGGGCTGTAGGGCTCAAACAGCCAGCTTTCAAATTCTAAATTATTAGTGGTTGGTTGCCCAGGAGCCAGATGTTTAGACTGGATTTGTCATTTTTATCCACCTTGTGAGTCCTTCCCAAAGACCCAAGATAGGCAGATGGTCTATATTACTGTTGTTCTATATTACTGAGCTCGTCTATCAGAAAGGTCGGCAGTTTGACGGTTCGAATCCCTAGCATCGCATAACGGTGTGAGCATCCGTTACTTGTCCCAGCTTCTGCCAACCTAGCAATTCGAAAGCACGTAAAAAATGCAAGTAGAAAAATAGGAACCACCTTTGGTGGGAAGGTAACAGCGTTCCGTGGGCCTTCGGCATTTAGTCATGCCGGCCACATGACCACGGAGACGTCTTCGGACAGCGCTGGCCCTTCGGCTTTGAAACGGAGATAAGCACCACCCCCTAGAGTTGGGAGCGGACTAGTACATATGTGCTTTACCTTTACTGTTGTTGTTATTATTTTGAGAAAGGTGGAATTGAGAATTCGAAAAAGAAATACCGAGAGCCCACAACTGGCAGCAATTCATTCAGTGACTGTCCAGAGTTGAAACAGCAGTGCAAAAGGGACTTACAACCATTTTGCACACTTAACAACCCTTGCAGCATTTCCCCCCACGTATCCCGGGGTCACGCGATCCTCTTTTGCGACCTTCTGAACGGGCAAAGTCAATGGGAAAAGCCAGGTTCCCTTAACAACCGTGTTACTGACTTCTCAACTGTAGCAGTGGTTCACTTAACAACAATGAGAAGAAAGGCTGTAAAATGGGGAGAAATGTCTCCCTTAGCAACAGAAATGTTGGGCTCAATTGTCGTTGTAAGTTAAGGTCTACCTGCCTTGTGTGGAAACGTGTTTAATTTCTTACTTCATCTCTCTCTATAAAAATGGCTGTATGGGTGTATTTTCCAGCAGAACTCTGGAACGCCTCAAGCAATTTCAACCAAACTTGATACACAGATGACTTATTCTCTGGAAACAAATACTGTGGGGGGTAAGGCACCCCTAAAGGCCCTCGGGGTGTCTGTTCTGTTAAGATACAACATGTTGTGCCTTAAAATGGCTTCTACTGTACTGCCGTAAAATGACTTACTGTGCAGTGCACGGTAACGGCTTCACAGTACTCCACAGGGAGGCTCCCTCTGGTAAGGGGGAAAATCCAACATTAGAAATTATGTTTGGTCTGGACATCCCCCCCCCCCCCAATAAATAAATACCCGGGCAACGCCAGGTTATCAGCTAGTTACTGAATAAAACTCCCCATCATTTATTCTTTATTCACATGAGAGCCTCTTCTCTTGGGCTGCCATCTAAAAGACAGGGAAGGAAGGAAGGAAGGAAGGAAGGAAGGAAGGAAGGAAGGATTGATTGATTGATTGATTGATTTTATTTTTAAATGTCACGCTCTTGCCATCGCTGACCGGAATAGACACAGTTGAAGAAAAGGACTAGTATTGCACTAACGTCTTTCATGCAGGACATCCAGAGTACAGGGAGTCCTCTATTTACGACCACAACGGAGCCCAAAATTTAGGTTGTTAAGTGAGGCAGATGTGAAATGCGTTTTGCCCCGTCTTACAACCATCCCTGCCTCCGTTGTTAAGTGAATGAGACCTTGATAAGTTAGTAACCCAATTGTTAAGTGAATCGGGACTCCCTATTGTCAGAAGGTCGCACCAATGACATGACTCTGGGACCCGTGAATGGCATACATATGAACCAGTTGAATTTTGATCGCAGGATTGTGGGGTTGCTGGAAAGGTCGTAACTGTGAAAAACAGTCACAGGTCACTTTTTCTGATGTCATCATAACGTTGGACGGTCACTAAAGAATGGGTTGTAAGTCGAGGGCTACCTGTACATTCTTCATTTGGGGGGCTGCCTAATAAGGAAATCACCAGGGATGGGATTCAGCCGATTCGGGCAAACCAGATGCGAATTTTACATCTGGTTCGCCGAACCTGTAGTTGAAAGGAGTGGCTGGCCTCGCCCATCCCTTCCTTTCCAGGAATCTCCACGCAGCCCATTTTGGATGCCAGGTCCTGCATGGAGGCTCTGGAAGGGCAAAAAATGGGGGCATTTCCGGCATCCGGAGCTCAGGGAAGGCCATTTTCACCCTCCCAGAAAAGCCTCTAGAGACTGGGGAGGATGAAACCCCCCCCCCCCAAAAAAAGGTGGTGTAGGAGGTTGAAGAGGCCACGCCCAGCGAGCAACCGGGCAGAGAACCAGTTGCTAAAATGTTTCAATCCCACCTCTGGAAATCATCTTCTCTGAATTTGACTCTCATCTTTTCGTTTCAGGCCCCGGACGTGAGCAGCGCCGAAGAGTTCCCCATTTTCGGCACCGGCGTGGTCCCTAAGCAGGCGTCGGTTTGGGGGCCTAAGAAGTTTTGAGGTTCAGGCAGCGCCACGACTGGCTTGCCAGGCAAAGCGTCGTGGCCATGGCAGGAAAGGGGGGAGCACTCCATGGTACCATCAGCTCCCTGCCGCCGGCCGCCTCTTGCTCTCCGAGACTCCCTCACTTGTCCCCGTCGCCTGCACTCCTCCTCTCCATGACTGTGCGAAACCGTTAACCGATCAAAAAAAGCCATAGCCTCTCCTATTCTTTTCTTCTCGTGGAGCCAAAAGTAGGCCAGGTTGCAAGCACACGTATGTTGAAGGAGACTCGTGCAGCTAGCGGGTTCCCCACCCCTTCTCCCGTTTGCCAGATTTCAGGGCATTAAACTCCTCGCTAGACCTCCCCACCCGCTTCCGCCTCTCCGCCGTGAAAGGAGTAAGTCCCAAACTTTTCCTGCCCAGTTCCTTTTTCTTCCCAGGGTGACGTGGGTCCGGCGGTGGACTTATTCACGCATCCAGATGTCCTCGGAAGAGCTGGAGGCGGGGAGATGGGGGGGTGTTTCGGACTTGTCGAAGTCGAAGCACAGTTCCTCGCCCACCCAAACCTTCACGCTCTCTGCTTTCGGATGTCCAGAAGCAGCTTTAACTTTGTTTCCTGGGCTCTCCTAGTGAATTTGAAGCTGGGGAGGACCAAAACTGGAGGGAGGAAGGAGAGGGGGGGTGTTTGTGTGTGCGCGAAGATCTAGGAATGAGATTCTGACTCGCGGTGGGTGAAAGGCTCACTTGAAAAGCAGGTGTAGCACTTAGCGACTTTGGCAACTAGCAGCCTTCGTCCCCCTCTTCTTCCTCTTCCACCCCTCTCGGGAGTCTGGAAATGTGTTTTTTTTTTCCCCTCCACTTCTTCAACTCATTTTCAGCTGTTTCCCATCTCCCGGCTCCCCGTTTCTCCCCTTCCCCTTTGTCCTTCCTTCCCCTCGTTTTGGACTTTGACAAGGGAAAATAACGCAATCGTTGACCAGCCGAGGCAGAGATTGTCTTCGACTTTCCCTATTTCGGTGACTACTAGTCCTCGTCGTCCTTCCCAGGTTTTAAACTGTGATTTCTGTGAGCGAGAGCGTGTGTGTGTGTATGTCCACAAGAGCGCGAGTTAAGACCCCACTCCCACACCGACTCCATCTCTTCTCCCCTCCCCTTCCCGCCACTAACCCCTGCGCGAAGGGGGAAGGAGGCACAATGTAACAAATGGAAAAAAAAAAGGAAAAGGGAAAAAACAACCTAAAACGGAGCGACCTAATCCAATTTTTCATTTTTTCCCCCTTTCTTTTTTCTTTTTCTTTTTTTTTTCTTCTGAAGAAGGCAGGGTTTTGGGGAGAATTAAAAATACGGCAAAAAAAATCAGAAGACACTATTGGCCTTAACGGGGGGAGGGGGGCAAACAATAAAAGCGGGGTGGGGTGTGAGAGGGAGAAAAAAAAAGTAAGTTTGACAATGGAAATATGCAAACTCTGTAGGTCACACCCGGTGACTGAATATTTTTTTTTTCTAATTCCAAATTAAAAACAAACAAACAAACAAAAAACGGCGTGGGGAAAATAAAAAAACTCCTTTTGGTGAATTTCCGCAGGCGTCCGTTGAGCTGTGTTGAGGGTCTTCTTTGCTTTCTCCAGACTGAAAGGGAAATCCCACTGATTGTAGCCACTGTCCTTCTATTGCTATTCCGATGGAGAAGCGAGCGCAGGTAGTCCTTGATTTACAGCTGTTCATTTAGGGACCTTTTTGAAAGTACAACATCACTGAAAAAAAGTGACTTACGAACATTTTCTCATGACTGTTTGCAAAATATCCGTAGCTGGACTTTTAATTGGGACCAGAATTTCCTTTGCTAAGCCAGGTAAAAGTAGAGTAGAGTAGAAAATTAGAATAGAATATAGAATTTAGAGAATAGGAAATGGGAATGGAATAGAATAGATTAGATGGAATGCAGTGGAGTTGGATAGAATAGAATAGAATAGAATAGATGGAATGGAATGCAGTGGAGTGGAATAGAATAGAATAAGAATGGAATAGAATAGATGGAATGGAATGCAGTGGAGTGGGATAGAATAGATGGAATGGAATGCAGTGGAATGGGATAGAATAGAATAGATGGAATGCAGTGGAATGGGATAGAATAGATGGAATGGAATGCAGTGGAATGGGATAGAATAGAATAAATGGAATGCAGTGGAATGGGATAGAATAGAATAGATTACATGGAATGAAATGAAATGCAGTGGAGTGGGATAGAATAGAATAGAATAGATGGAATGGAATGCAGTGGACTGGGATAGAATAGAATGAATGGAATGGAATGCAGTGGAATGGGATAGAATAGAATAGATTACATGGAATGAAATGAAATGCAGTGGAGTGGGATAGAATAGAATAGAATAGATGGAATGGAATGCAGTGGAGTGGGATAGAATAGAATGAATGGAATGGAATGCAGTGGAGTGGGATAGAATAGATGGAATGGAATGCAGTGGAGTGGGATAGAATAGAATAGATGAAATGGAATGCAGTGGAATGGAATAGAATAGATGGAATGCAGTGGAGTGGGATAGAATAGAATAGAATAGATGGAAAGGAATACAGTAGAATGGAATAGAATAGATTAGATGGAATGGAATGCAGTGGAATGGGATAGATTAGATAGAATGGAATGCAGTGGAGTGGGATAGAATAGAATAGATGGAATGGAATGAAGTGGAGTCGGATAGAATAGAATAGATGGAATGGAATGAAGTGGAGTCGGATAGAATAGAATAGAACAGAGAATGGAATAGGAAATGGAGTATGGAATAGAGTTGAGTAGAACAGAAAATTAGAATAGAATTTAGAAAATAGAATAGAAAGGAATGGAATAGGGAATGGAATAGGAATAGCAAATAGAATGGAATGGAATAGGAATGGGAAATAGAATAAGAATAGGAAATAGAATAGAATAGGAAGTGGAATAGGAAAGGAATAGAATAACAATTGAAAAGGACCCTGGAGATCTTCTAGTCCAACCCTCTTCAGGCAGGAAACCCTGTATCATTTCTGACAAATGGTTGTCCAATCTCATCTTTAAAACTTCCAGTGTTGGGGCATTCACAACTTTTGGAGGCAACTGCTGTTCCACTGATTAACTGTTCTAACTGTCAGGAAGTTTCTCCTCAGTTCTAAGTTGCTTCTCTCCTTGATTAGTTTCCACCCATTGCTTCTTGTTCTACCCTCAGGTGCCTTGGAGAATAGTTTGACTCCCTCTTCTTTGTGGCAACCCCTGAGATATTGGAACACTGCTATCCTGTCTCCCCCAGTTCTTACAATACAATACAATACAATACAATACAATACAATAGTAGAGTTGGAAGGGACCTTGGAGGTCTTCTAGTCCAACCCCCTGCCTAGGCAGGAAACCCTATACCGTTTCAGACAAATGGCTATCCAACATCTTCTTAAAGACTTCCAGTGTTGGGGCATTCACAACTTCTGGAGGCAAGCTGTTCCACTGATGAATTGTTCTAACTGTCAGGAAGTTTCTCCTCAGTTCTAAGTTGCTTCTCTCCTTGATTAGTTTCCACCCATTGCTTCTTGTTCTGTCCACAGGTGCCTTGGAGAATAGCTTAACTCCCTCTTCTTTGTGGCAACCCCTGAGATATTGGAACACTGCTATCATGTCTCCCCTTCTTCTTTTCATTAAACTACACACACCCAGTTCCTGTAACCGTTCTTCCTATGTTTTAGCCTCCGGTCTCCTAATGATGTGAGCTTCATCCAATTTTATGCATTTGGTTTTATGCTCTTCCCCCCCCCTCCACAGTTGTTAATCGAATCACTAGTCGTTAAGTGAACCAGGCTGCCGTTGAAGTTGAATCCGACTTCCCCCATTGAGTTCGCTGGTCGGAAACCGGCCGGGAAGGTGCCAGTGGGTGATCAGATGTGTCCGTCACTGCATAACTGTCACGGACACATGCCAGCGCCTGATCTCTTGATCACATGACACGAGGATTCTGAGGCAGGCCTAAGTCTGAGAACCAGGCCTAAGTCGTCCCTGTCGTCCCCGTCCCCCCAGTGCTGCTGTAACTTCAAACGGTCCCTAAGCAAATGGCTTTTAAATCGAGGCCTAGCTGCGGTCGCCATTTTGGGCCTGTAAGAAACCAAGCTGAGGCCACCACCTTATGTAACCCAGCCCTCGCGCTGTCTTTCTCGTGTTCTCCTCAACCTTCCCGATGAGGTCTTTCCGGTCTGTTTGGGAACACAATCCAATCTGCTTAAGAACAGCTGTTTCGGTTGACAGCTTTGACGCTTTTAATCCTACGGGGTCAAAGAAGGCGGTCGGTCGAGGTTGGGACACGGAAATCGGTTTGTGGGCCTCTGCTCAGCTGCTGATCTTCTGTCGGAGGAGATCAGCCAGGGGAAGTCGGTCGTTGTTTGCTTTCCTCTTTATTCTTTTATAATTTCTGCTTCGCTTCCCGGTTCCAGTTTTGTAGCAATTATACTGGATTAAAAGGATACTGAACTTTTTGTCCAGTATAATTACTACGCAAACTGGAGAGGGCCGACCAATACCACCAGTTATACGGGCGGGATTAGGGTGTCTTTGATCTCACCAAAAGTTCACCAAATGCTTAAAATTAGTCAGGGGCAAACCTCCCCCCCACACACACACATACACAATTCAGGTGATCCTTTAGCGAAAGTTGCACCCGCCCTTATCAAATCTGCCCCTTTGCCACAGCGTAAATCCCCGCGATCGGAAATTGTCAGGCCCTTGTTGAATGTATAGATTGCTGAGTCGTTTAGGTGTAGAAATTAAATAAATGGAAGGAAGGAAGGAAGGAAAAGGAAAGAAAGAAAAAGAGAAAGAGAAGAAAGAAAGAGGAAGGAGGAAGGAAGGAAGAAAGAAAGAAAAAGAAAGAAGGAAAGAAAGAAAGAGAGAAAGAAAGAAAGAAAGCCAGTTTGGAGTAGGGGTTAAGGCACTGATGGCAAACCTTTTAAGACAGAATGCCCAAACTGCGCATGTGCACATGCCCAAACTGAAAGGTGGCATGTGCGTTAAGGTGCAATGCACGGACATGCACATGTGCACGGACATGCGCGCATGGGCAGCAGAGAACTGAAAGGTGGCGTGTGCGTTGAGGTGCAATGCACGGACATGCACATGTGCACAAACATGCGTGCATGGGCAGCAGAGACCCGAAGACAGCTGGCCGGCGGGAAGCCAGGCACCCCAACACCGGCAGTGCAGCAAGAGGTTCTTTCTTCTTTTTCTGAAGTCTTTTTCTTTCGTGAGCATCTGTTTCATCGTACGCCAGGAGACAGAAGTTCATGAAAGAAACACCATGGAGATCCGACTTGGGGCGAAGACGCGCGGGCCAGCCGAGAGGCCTCTGCATCCCTCTTCTGGCGCGCATGCCACAGGGCAGGGGTCAGCAAACTGTGGCTCTGGAGCTGCATGTGGCTCTTTCATCCCTCTGCTGTGGCTCCCTGTCACCGGTCGGCCCCACAATCGATAGGATTTTCGGTTAGGACAGATAGAGGAAAAAGAGACACTGCACTAGGAGGAGACTCTATGGTGGGGGAACCGGACTTCCAGTTGGCTCCAGAATTGAATGGAGGGGGGCTCTGATTAGGATCTTCGTGGCTCTTTGAGTGTTTAAGGTTGCCGACCCCGCCATAGGGGTTAAGGTGTCAGGCTAGAAACCCAGAGTCTAGGCCCAAAGCCAGCTGGGTGACTCTTAAGCCAGTCGCTCGCTCTCAGCCCTAGGAAGGAAGCAACGGCAAACGTCTTCTGGAAAACCTTGCTGCCGGGACTAATCCAGGCAGCTACCAGGAGTCAACACTAACTCCCAGACACGTTCACACACACACACACACACACACACAAAAACCCTTGTAATAATCTTTTGCTTAGTGAGTTGGGGAACTCGGCCACTTCTATTTATGGCTTAGCATGTTGAATGGGACCCCTTCTTGTTGGTCATTATCTAGCAAACTATAGTTTAGTGATGGCGAACCTTTTTTGGCTCGCGTGCCACAAGTGGGGGGAGCGCAGGGGGGTCGAGTGCGGGCGTGCCGCACCCATAATGCAACGTGCAACCCCCCCAGTGCGCATGCGCGCAAAACGCGTGGACCCCCCCCCCATTTTTACATGTTTTTTTCACCTGGGGAGGGTGAAAAGAGCATCCCCCGACCCCCCGGAGGCTCTCCGGAGGCTTCAGGGACTGTCCGGAGGCTTCCCTGAAGCCTTCGGAGCGCTTAAAACCACCCTCCGAGCAAACCGGAAGCTCGGAGGGTCGTTTTAAGCGCTCCGAAGGCATCAGGGAAGCCTCGGACGGTCCCTGAAGCCTTCGGAACGCTTAAAACGACCCTCCGAGCCCTCCCCAGGCTCCTATAAAGCCTCTGGAGCCTGGGGAAGGCGAAAAATAGCTTTTAAAAAGGTTAACTCAGCTGGCCAGCGCGCACATGCGCGCTGGCCAGCTGACAGGGCAGTGCCTCGCGTGCCCTGACAAATGGCTCCACGTGCCACTTGTGGCACGCATGCCATAGGTTCGCCATCACGGGTATAGTTATTGGAAATGGACTAGGTATACAAGCCAACCCAGCAGTTTGTGTAGGATGTTAAAGGAAGCACACACAAACACAAACACTGCAAGTTGGAGACGAGCCTCAAAAAATTTGCGTCGTGCAGCCCACCAAGCAGGGACGAGGGAAGCTGTGAGACTCACGGGAGCTTTCTGGCACAATCTCCATCCAGATATTCACCTGCCGTTTCGTACCCCACAATAGCTATTTCCGCCCAGCCTCTTCTTTGGAATCCTAATCTGTTTTTGCATTTTGAACGCAAACGGCTTTAGCTACCGCAGGGAACGCTGAAAGGGACATAAGCGATGCAAACAGAAGGAAAACACGCCGAGCCAATTCGAAGCAGCGACCGAAAACGCAGGAAGCATTTCTTAATGAAACAGCCAGGTTGAAAAACACGCTCCTTTGCCCAAAACCACAGGAGTTTCCCCCGGGTGTGCAGAAATGACAAAAGTTGCCAATCTTCAGTAGCAGATTGGGTGGACTTTGCCGTCAGCTAAAAGGCCGGGATGGGGTGGAAGTCCCCATCCAGGCTGGCCATCCACGGGGGGTCAATTTGTTGGTCACTCTTTAATGCCATACGGCCGCAGATATGCTTGGCCTTAGCCAGGAGCCCGGTTACACCTTCGGCTCGGCCCAGCCCCGAACTCATTTTGCCAGGTGCCCAAGTCAAGCCAATAATCTTCCCCCGGGAGAAGGAATCAGGATTCAATAATTGATAAATGACTTACAGTAGTAGATGAGGGAATAGAAGGGGAACTTACCAAATTTGCAGATGATGAAGCTAAGCTGGCAGGAATAGCCAGCACCCTAAAACCGGGGGCTTGTGCTCATGCACAGGAGGGCAGGACGCACATTGCGTTATGGGTGCAGGCACGCGTGCATTTTCGGGACGTGATGGCAAAAAGGTTCGCCATCGCCGCCCTAGATGATAGGCTCAAGATCCAGGTGGGATCTTGACAGACTTGAACCCTGGGCCCTATCTAACGAAATGAAATTCAAGGTAGAGAAAAGCAAAGTCTTACACTTAGGCAAGAAAAACCCAAAGGACACATATAGACTTGAGTGAAAGCAGGCTGAACAGCAGCAACTGTGAGAGGGATCTTGGAGTCTTGGTGGACAACCAGCTAAATCTGAGCCAGCAGTGTGCAGCGATAACCAAAAAAGCCAACGCAATCCTAAATTGCATTAACAGAGGGATACAATCAAGATCAAGGGAGGTACTAATACCACTCTATAAAGCCTTAGTAAGAGCCACACCTAGAATGCTGCATCCAGTTTTGATCACCACACTATAAAAAAAGATGTTGAGACTCTAGAAAAAGTGCAGAGAAGAGCAACCGGGATGACGAGGGGACTGGAGACTAAAACATATGATGAATGGTTACAGGAAGTGGGCATGGCTACCATAGTGAAGAGAAGGTCCAGGGGAGACACGAAAGCAGTGTTCCAATATTTGAGGGGCTGCCACAGAGAGGAGGGGGTCAAGCTATTATTCAAGGCACCTGAAGGCCAGACAAAGAATAATGGCAAAAAAACTGATCAAGGAGAGATTCAACCTAGAAATGAGAAATTTTCCGAGAACAATCAACCCGTGGAACAGCAGTTGCCTTCAGAAGTTGTGGGAGCCTCATCATAAGAAGAGACTGGACTACCATCTATCAGAAGTGGTGTAGGGGCTCCTGCTTGGGCGGGGGGGGGGGGTTGGACTAGATGACCCACAAGGTGCCCTCCGACTCCGTAAATCTGATTTCTGTGCAGGATTGAGATACTCAAAGACATTTCCGAATGGGATCGCTTAGGAGCCAAGTCCAAATCAAAACAGGCCTGCGGATATCCTGAGACCCACATTTCCGTTGTTAAGCAAGACGGTTAAGGGAATTTTGATTCGTTTTACAACCTACCTTGCCACAGTTGATAAGAGGAATGGCTGGAGATGTTAGCTTGGTAACACGACACTTAGATGAATCTGGCTTCCCCATTGACTTTTGTTTCTCAGAAGGGCGTAAAAGTTGATCACGTGACCCTGGGACACTGCAGGCGTCATAAATATGAGTCAGTGGCCAAGTGGCTGGATTTTGATCACGTGGCTGGGGATGCTGCAACGGTCATAAGTGAAAAACGTTCACGAGTCGCTATATTTTAGTGCCATGGTAACTTTGAACAGTCACTAGGGAAATGATTGTAAGTTGAGAACTACAGTGCCTGTATACCATAAACTACACATAATACAATACAACACAATAGCAGAGTTGGAAGAGACCTTGGAGGTCTTCTAGTCCAACCCCCTCCCTAAGCGGGAAACCCTATACCGTTCCAGACCAATGGCTATCCAACATCTTCTTAAAGATTTCCAGTGTTGGGGCATTCACAACTTCTGGAGGCAACTTCTGTTCCACAGATTAATTGTTCTGTCAGGAAGTTTCTCCTCAGTTCTAAGTTGCTTCTCTCCTTGATTAGTTTCCACCCATTGCTTCTTATACTGCCTTCAGATGCTTTGGAGACTAGCTTGACTCCCTCTTCTTTGTGGCAACCCCTGAGATATTGGAAGACTGCTATCATGTCTCCCCTGGTCCTTCTTTTCATAAAACTAGACATACCCAGTTCCTGCAACCGTTCTTCCATGTGTTTTAGCTTCCAGTCCCCTAATCCTTATTGTTGCTCTTCTCTGCACTCTTTCTAGAGTCTCCACATCTTTTCTACATCGTGGCGACCAAAACTGAATGCCGTATTCCAAGTGTGGCCTTACCAAGGCATTATAAAGTGGTATTAACACTTCACGTGATCTTGATTCTATCCCTCTGTTGATGCAGCCTAGAACTGTGTTGGCTTTTTTGGCAGCTGCTGCACACTGCTGGCTCCTATTTAAATGGTTGTCCACTAGGACTCCAAGATCCCTCTCGCAGTTACTACTATTGAGCGAGTTACCACCTATACTGTACTGTGCATTTGGTTTTTGTTGCCTAAATGTAGAACCTTACTCTTTTCACCATTGAATATCATTTTGTTAGATAGTGCCCTAATAAAATGAAATTCAGTATGCACGCCAGAATGTCCTGATGTTTCAATCACTTGTTCCAGTGTCAAACACACTCACACTCCTAATAAGCGTGGGGGAGGGATGCACTTGCTAAATTACATTCCGTAGGTTTGTGGTTTTTTAAAAAATTATTTTTTTAATTTTTTAACTTGAATATATCATCTTCCATGAAACAGTGTTTTGTCTGGGTATAAATGTCCCTGTACAATTACAATCAAGATTTACAATAGTCATTGCATTGATGAGAATTCTCTAATCTTACAATATTAATTATCAGCATTATAACTATTCATTTCTCCCTCTTAACATGACTTCTAATGAAAACGTAACTATGGTCATCTTATCATAATCATCATCGTATTGTTTACATCTCTCTCTTTACATATATTCTTTCCTTCACTAGTCTCTACTGAATGCTGACTATAAAATTATTTGCTTCAATCATCGCAGGAAGACTGGAAAAAAAAATTCTAAACCAATGTCACCGTTCACATCAAAATGGTTTTCTACCTAAGAGGCAAATCAAAGAGAATACGTAGGTTTGTGTTTTTAACACATGCTAACAAACTTTCTACCTCCGGATTTTAACTTTTTAACCTCTGGATTTTTGCTGGGACTAGCGCGAAAACAAAATGCTACGTTATTTTTCCGCCTGCAATAAGTGGACTTGCACAATTCTTTTTCGCAGTTACACATCCTCCATTGTGCCAACGCTTCCTATAAATGGAGGGTTTGTGGTCGGCCTCTTGAGCGTCTTCTGACAGGTTTCAAAGTAGGCATTGGCCAACAGTTGATTCTGACAATGGCTTACCTAGCAAAAGGGCAAAGCGATTGAGGAAGACTAGCTGTGATAAAAGTTAAACCATGGCTTGTTGGCAAAAAAAACCTTGAAAGTTTGATAGTGGGTTAATAACTCTTGGGGACAATACAGGTAATCCGTAGTTCATTTAGTGACCGTTTGAAGTTACAACGGCCTTGAAAAAAATGACTAATGACCATTTTCACACTTAACAACCCTTGCAGCAATCCCCGTGGTCGTGAGTTTATATTGACGGTTGCAGCGTCCCGGGGTCACCTGACCACCTTTTGCGACCTCCTGACGAGACACAGTCAATGGGGAAGCAAAGATTCGCTTAACAACCGAATTACTAACTTGTGATTTGCTTAAGAAACGTGGCAAGTCATAAAACGGGGACAAAACTCACTTCCCAGATTTCTCATTTTAGCAACATTAAATTCCGGGGTTCAATTGTGGTCGTAAATTGAGGATTACTCGACTCTGGTCGGGTACCCATTCCCTGGAAAGCCAGAGTGGCGCGCCCACTCACCCAAAGCCCACTGCGTGCATTCCCACCAGATGCTGAATGAATAAGCTGGAAGGGACCTTGGAAGGTCTTCTAGTCCAGCCCCCCCTGCTCAAGCGTGGAGAACCTATACCATTTCAGATAAGTGACTTGTCTAGTCTCTTCTTAAACCCGGAGGGAGAGGAGGAAGGAGGAAAGAGTGGGGGGGAGGAGGAAAGGAAGGAAAGAAAGAGAGGGAGTCTCTTCTTAAACCCAGAGAGAGCGAGAGAAAGAGTGAGGGATAGGAGGAAGGTGGAGGAAAGGGAGAGGAAGGAAAGAGAGGGAGTCTCTTCTTAAACCCAGAGAGAGCGAGAGAAAGAGTGAGGGATAGGAGGAAGGTGGAGGAAAGGGAGAGGAAGGAAAGAGAGGGAGTCTCTTCTTAAACCCAGAGAGAGCGAGAGAAAGATGGAGAGAGAGGAGGAAGGTGGAGGAAAGAGGAAGGAAAGAGGGAGTCTCTTCTTAAACCCAGAGTGGGGGAGGGAGAGAGGGAGGAAAGGGGAGAGGGAGAGGAAGGGAGTGGAGAGAGGAAGGAAAGACAGGGAGGAAAGAAAGGGCAAAGAGGGAGAGGGAGGAAAGAGGGAGGGAGAGGAAGGAAGGATGGGGAGAGGGAGGAAAGAGAGAGGGAGTCTCTTCTTAAACCCAGAGAGGGGGAGGGAGGGAGAGGAAGGGAGAGAGGAAGGAAAGACAGGACAGGGAGGGAGGGAGGAAAGAGGGAGGGAAAGGAAGGAGGGGGGAGAGGGAGGAAAGAGAGGGAGTCTCTTAAACTCAGAGAGGGGGAGGGAGAGAGAGGGAGGAAGAGGGAGAGGAAGGAGGGAGGGAGAGAGGAAGGAAAGACAGGACAGGGAGGGAGGGAGGAAAGAGGGAGGGAAAGGAAGGAGGGGGGAGAGGGAGGAAAGAGAGGGAGTCTCTTAAACTCAGAGAGGGGGAGGGAGAGAGAGGGAGGAAGAGGGAGAGGAAGGAGGGAGGGAGAGAGGAAGGAAAGACAGGACAGGGAGGGAGGGAGGAAAGAGGGAGGGAAAGGAAGGAGGGGGGAGAGGGAGGAAAGAGAGGGAGTCTCTTAAACTCAGAGAGGGGGAGGGAGAGAGAGGGAGAGGAAGGAGGGAGGGAGAGAGGAAGGAAAGACAGGACAGGGAGGGAGGGAGGAAAGAGGGAGGGAAAGGAAGGAGGGGGGAGAGGGAGGAAAGAGAGAGGGAGTCTCTTAAACTCAGAGAGGGGGAGGGAGAGAGAGGGAGGAAGAGGGAGAGGAAGGAGGGAGGGAGAGAGGAAGGAAAGACAGGACAGGGAGGGAGGGAGGAAAGAGGGAGGGAAAGGAAGGAGGGGGGAGAGGGAGGAAAGAGAGAGGGAGTCTCTTAAACTCAGAGAGGGTGAGGGAGAGAGAGGGAGGAAGAGGGAGAGGAAGGAGGGAGGGAGGGGAGAGAGGAAGGAAAGAGAGAGGGCGATGGAGGGAGAGAGGGAGAAAAGAGGGGGAGGAAAGAAAGAGGGAGGGGAAGAGAGAGGGAGGGAGGGAGAGGCTGAACCGTGCCACCCGCGTCAAGCCCTAAGAAGCCTTTGAACCACCTCGGATTAACGCGAGTCACGCTAAGCGCGTCGGGTCGGGGCAACGCAGAGGGTTTCTCTCTCTCTCTGCCTTTGTGCCGCTTCAAGCCGCTCTGCCGAACCAGCCGGTGCGCCCCGGTCTCCCCCTCATCACCCTCTCGGCCTCCACATCCCCCCCTCCCGCCTCCCATCCTCGCCCCGACCCCCGTTTCCCGCCTTTCCCCCGCCCCTTTTGCCCTTTTCATTCATAAAAGACCCCCCACACACACAGAGACAAGCGCGCGGGCGGGCGCCCCCTCCTATTGGTCAGCAAGCCAAGCCGGCTACCCGCAGCGGGGGGGGGGGGGAAAGCTGCGTTAAAGAAAAAAAACCACGGCGCTCGCGGGGCGTAGCGTGGGGTGGGGGCGTGAGGAGCCGTTGGCCAGCCAACCCCCACCCACCCCCCGCCGGCGGTTGAGGGCGTGGCCTCGGCGGGGGTGGGAGAGCGGCTGCCGGTCCGCGCGCGCTTGCGCTCGCGCTCTGGAGAAAGCGGCTGCTTTTTACCCCGGCGCAGCCTCCTCGCCTTGACGCTCTGAAGGAAGCCGGCATCGCCGCGATCGGCCGGCCGCTCGAAGAATCCGCGGTCCCGGGTTTCCCAGCCCGCGTTTGCCCGAGGCCACCGGCAGACGGGGAGCGCTGCACTGGTGGCTGGTCTCGCTCCAACCGCTTCCCTTGCTTGGCGGAGGTCTTCTCCACCCGCCTTGGCTTCTTCTTCTTCTTCTTCTCTGGCAGCTTCGCGGCTTACCTGGGTTTCTTGGGATCCTGGCTTTCGCCTTCTCGTGGTTCTCCCCTTTGCCTCCTGCTCTTCCTCTCCCCGGCTGGGGGAAAGAGGGACCCCCGGGGACACCCCCTGATGGTAACACCCCCTGATGGTAACACAGCTTTCTTCCTCACCTTCTTCTGGATGATGATGATGATGGTGGTGGCAGCAAGATTGTCTCTGTCATAGTGGCCCTTCTCCCCTCCACTTGACCTTCCATCTTCCTTCCTCTTTTTCACCCTCCATCCTTCACAGAAGTGCTTCTTCTGGCCTTCCGAGAACCTGGTGTAGGTGCTTTGAGAACCTGGTGTATGTCCTTTGAGAACCTGGGGTAGGTCCTTTGAGAACCTAGGTTGGTCCTTTGAGAACCTAGGTTGGTCCTTTGAGAACCTGGGGTAGGTCCTTTGAGAACCTGGGGTAGGTCCTCCTTCCGTGCCCCCTTAGATCCTTCAACCTTCATCTTCTTGGCTTCTTCTCCTCCTCCTTTCGAAAGGTCTTGGGTTACTCTGACCTCCGTAGTTTCTCCTCTTCTAGCTCCCTTGACCAAACATCCACCCTTTGACCCACCCGTAATGGACTTCCTTCTCAGTGGTGTGGCTGCCTGTGGGGCCTGCCTCTTCACCAACCCCCTGGAAGTGGTGAAGACCCGGATGCAGCTCCAGGGGGAGCTCCGCGCTCCCGGCACCTACACCCGCCATTACCGGAATGTCTTCCACGCCTTCTACACCATCGGACGGGTCGACGGGTTGGCAGCTCTCCAGCGAGGACTGTCCCCGGCCCTCTTCTACCAGTTTGGTTTTAACGGCATCCGCTTGGGCACCTACGGGATCGCGGAATCGGAGGGCTACATCCACACCCAGGACGGACAAGTCAGCCTGGCGCGGGCCACCCTGGCAGGAGCTTTGGCGGGCGCCACAAGTGCCATTGTGAGCAGCCCCCTGTATCTGGTGGGTCTTAACCCCAGAAGCATTACCGTAGAATAAGAGAGAAATTGCCCCCAAGTCATTTCTGTCTGGAATCCAGAGATGCCGGGTGGAATTCTGCCTTTCAGAATCCAGGGATAAAGCATGAATTCTGCCAATAAATCCAATGTGGCCTTTATTTTTTTTTAAAGCAAAAAACGCAGCAGTCACCACAAATATTTCCTGATAGCGCTCAGCCTTATATACCGCTTCACAGTGCTTTTATAGCCCTCTCTAAGCGGTTTTACAGAGTCAGCCTATGCCCCCCCCCCAACAATCGGGGTCCTCATTTTACTGACCTCGGAAGGATGGAAGGCTGAGACCACCTTGAGCTGGTCAGGATTGAACTCCTGGAGTGAGCATGATTTAGCCTGTGGTTGCTGCATTCTAACTGCTGTGTAAATGGGCTTCCTCGTTGCTTCTTTTTCGCATTGTACTGTTTACAAGAGCCAGATTTGCTACTGGGCTGGTTTTTCACTGACTGTGTGAGAACGTCCTTCCTCTGGCTTAAAAGCAACTTTCAGATTAACAGAGTTGGAAGGGACCTTGTAGGTCATCTAGTCCAACCCTCCCCCCTCCCACACCACTTCTGACAGATGGTAGTCCAGTCTCTTCTTGCAAGCCTCCAGTTTGAACACAAGCCTTTCACCTGCTCTGGTTACTAGAATGAAAACACTGCTTCAGAAGGGAGTAAAGCATTGGTGGGAGAAACATAAATCAACATTTTTAAATGCATCTTCCTGACGTGTTGTTTCTTAGGAAAGTGACATTTCTCCAATCCTCTTTCCAGGTGAAGACTCATCTCCAAGCCCAGTCAGCTTCTGAGATTGCTGTAGGACACCAATATCAGCACCAGGTAAGCAGAACGTACCCTGTAGCTTTATCAAGAGAAAGTTGTAATTTGCAGAACTTTTGATTCCTCGGGATCTCGCCGTAAATTACTGGTCAGCAAACTTGCACGGTTTTCAAAAGGGGTCTTTCTTAGCCTTTCTCCTTAGAGAGCCTCTGGAATTATTTAAAAAAAAATTTAAAGAAAGAAATTAAGATTCTGGTCCTCATGACTGTAAATCAAGTCTAACGAAGAATGGTTATAGGAACTGGGCATGGCTATTCTAACGAAGAGAAGAACCAGGGGAGACAGGATAGCAGTGTTCCAATATTTGAGGGGCTACTACAGAGAAGAGGAGGTCAAGCTATTCTCCAAAGCACCTGAAGGCCAGACAAGGAATAAGGGATGGAAACTTATCAAGGAGAGATTCAACCTAGAAATAAGGAAAAACTTTCTAACAGTGAGAGCAAACAACCGATGGAACAGAAGTTGCCTTCAGAAGATGTGGGAGCTTCATCCCTGGAGGATTTCGAGAAGAGACTGGACTGCCAGCTGTCAGAAGTGGTGTAGAGTCTCCTGCTTGGGCGGGGGGGGGGGGGTTGGACTAGATGACCTATAAGGTCCCTTCCAAGTCTGTTAATCTGAAGAGAAGGACTACGGGTGATTTGATGGCAGTCTTCCCATACTGTCGTAGAGAAGAGAGGGTTGACCTATTCTTCAAAACGCCCGAGGGCAGGATAAGAAGTAATGGGTGAAAGGAAGGGAACGTATATCTGATTTCACATGTATTGACGACAGCGAGAATAGTATTTGCACAACAGTGGAAAAGTAAAGAGATCCCAACAAAAGAAGATGTGATTAGAAAAATACTAGAATGTGGAGAAATGGACAAACCAACACTTACAATTAAGGAAAAGAAAGAAACTGAATTTTATTTTTAGTTTTGACTTGGGATTTATTTTATCAATGGCTAGCTGACAAAAACAGGAGCTGGAAACGGGGAAATATATGAAAGAATCAGTGCTCCATGGAAGACGGGTTAAATCGGTGAAACAAATAGTGTGACTATCCTTGGTATTAATATATATTGATATAAATGCGATGAATATGGCTGTAAACATTTTGAATATTACTTCTTAAAATGAGTTGCACCTAGACGACACGCTGTTCAATTGAAGTTGGAATTTTTATATACTATAAAATAAAATAAAAAGTTATTCCAAAAAAAAAAAGAAGAAGAAGAAGTAACGGGTGGAAGTTCGTTAAAGAGAGCTCAAACCTAGAACTAAGGAGATATTTCTTGACAGTGAGAACAGGTTATCAATGGAACAGCTCATCTCTTGTGGCCTGCCAGCAGCCATTGGAGCTGGCAGTCGAGTTGGACAGAGAGGAGGTTGGGGAGACGCATGGGCCGGTCCTGTAGGCTGGGAAAGGCTCAGACGAGGACTCTGCGTCCAAGGCAGAGACGGGGCTAAGGCCGTCTGGCAGTGATCAGCTGCCTTCCGAGCTAGACAGCAGTGAGGCAGAGGAACAGCTGGAGCCTGTTCCCAGTGTGCGCATGCCCAGAGTTGCAAAAAAAAAGAACAGCTCAGAAATCAGGGTAGACTTGGGAGTAAAGTCACAGGTGGAAGGTGATTGTCCCCTCCCATAGGACATAAAAGAGGAGCGAAAGGGGAGTGGGCTTTTGCAGGAAACAATTCCTTCGTTCGGTCATTAGATTCGTTTCAGGAGTGTGAAGATCTGTCCGTGAATCTGAGAGACTCTGCGCCCGGTCTTTCCTTGCATTCCTTGCGTTTGGAAAATATTTACAGGACAGCTTTCCAAGATAGATAAGGTCCGTGGTCAGAAATATTCCTTTGAAAGACTGTTTGCCTGCCAGGCCTTTGCTGAATGGGAATGAGAGGGATTCACATTCGTTTAATAAAAAGGGGTTTTATCGGGACCAGGACTCTGCCTCGTGCTTTTTTGGGGAAGCCTAGGTCAGAACCTTATCTTTGGAAGTTGTGAACTGCTCCATCACTGGGGATTTTTAAGAAGGGACCTAACAAACATTTGGCCAGATTGATACGGGGTCTCTTGCTTTAGCAGGGGGTTGGGCTAGAAGACCTCCGAGGTCCCTTCCAGCCCGATTATTCTGTGCTCTAGAGGCCTTTTCAAAATTGAAACGACGGAAAAGTACCTCTCCATGAAATAGTCCTTCCTGCATCACTGATTCAGAACTGAGCACAGTTTTGCACTGGCCTCCTTCCCAGTATTATCCAAAGATGCCTCCATAAATCTCATCGTTTGCGCTCCCAAGTTGCATACCTAAAGAAAAACAACACGGGTCTCTGGGCCCCTTAAAGACGAATCATTTTATTATATAGATACTCCTTGACTTACAACCTACAATTGAGGGCCCAAAATATCTGTCGCTATACGAGGCCGCTGTGAAGGGAGTTTTCTCCCCTTTTACGACCTTTTGTTGCCAAAGCTGTAAGCAAATCACTGCGGTTGTTAAGTTAGCACACAGTTGTGACGTGAATCTGGTTTCTCCCATTGGCTTTGCTTTGTCCAGAGGCCACAAAAGATGATCCCTTGAACCCGGCCACCGTCATAACTATGAACCGGTGGCCAAGCCTCTGAATTTTGTGCTGCAGTGGTTGTTAAGTGTCATAACGGTCATACGTGACTTTTTTTCAGGGTTGTTGTAACTTTGAAGGATTACAAAATAAATGACTGTTAAGTCAAGGTCGATCTGTAGAGAAAGAAAATGCAGGTAGTCCTCCTCTTACAACCCTAACTGAGCTCAAAATTTATGTTAGAATATAATAGAATAACAGAGTTGGAGGGTACCTCGGAGGTCTTCTAGTCCAACCCCCTGCTTAGGCAGGAAAACCTACACCACTTCAGACAAACGGCTATCCAACATCTTCTTTAAAACTTCGAGTGTTGGAGCATTCACAACTTCTGGAGGCAAGCTATTCCACTGATTAATTGTTCTAACTGTCAGGAAATTTCTCCTCAGTTCTAAATTGCTTCTCTCCTGATTAGTTTCCACCCACTGCTTCTTGTTCTACCCTCAGGTGCCTTGGAAAATAGTTTGACTCCCTCTTCTTTGTGGCAACCCCTGAGATATTGGAACACTGCTATCCTGTCTCCCCTAGTCCTTTTCATTCAACTAGACATGTTGTTAAGGGAGAATTTGTTACATGTGTTTTGCTCCATTTTGCGACATTTCTTGCCACCGTTGTTAAGTGAATCACTGCAGTTGCTAAGTTAGTAACGTGGTTGTTAAGTGAATTTGGCTTCCCCAATGACTTTGCTTGTCAGAAGGTTGCAACCCGAGGACGCTGCCGATGATCATGGGGATGCTGCAAAAGTTGTACCTGTGAAGATCAGTTATATAAGTCCCTGATTTTCAGTGCCATGGTAACTTTGAACGGTCACTAAATGAACTGTTGTAAGTCGAGCTCACTACTTGTAACCAGATATCCTGGCCAGTTTTTAACTTCCATTTGGGTCTTTGAAAGAGCAATTAAAGCATTGTCTATAAACTACACCCTCCCCGTTTAAAAAAATACCTAAATTTGACCTAGTGATTAAGTGGTTCAGTTTGGTCTTATTTCCCAGGTGGGGAATTATAGTCCCTTTATGACTGGTGGACTTCAACTCCCAGAATTCTGGGAGTTGAAGTCCACAAGTCATAAAAGGGTCATAATTCCCTCAGGAATTCTGGGAGTTGAAGTCTACAAGTCATTAAAGGGTCATAATTCCCTCAGGAATTCTGGGAGTCGAAGTCCACAAGTCATTAAAAGGGTCATAGTTCCCTCAGGAATTCTGGGAGCCGAAATCCACAAGTCATAAAAGGGTCATAGTTCCCTCAGGAATTCTGGGAGTTGAAGTCCACAAGTCATAAAAGGGTCATAGTTCCCTCAGGAATTCTGGGAGTTGAAGTCTACAAGTCATTAAAGGGTCATAATTCCCTCAGGAATTCTGGGAGCTGAAATCCACAAGTCATAAAAGGGTCATAGTTCCCTCAGGAATTCTGGGAGTTGAAGTCCACAAGTCATAAAAGGGTCATAGTTCCCTCAGGAATTCTGGGAGTTGAAGTCTACAAGTCATTAAAGGGTCATAGTTCCCTCAGGAATTCTGGGAGTCGAAGTCCACAAGTCATAAAAGGGTCCCTCAGGAATTCTGGGAGCCGAAATCCACAAGTCATAAAAGGGTCATAGTTCCCTCAGGAATTCTGGGAGTCGAAGTCCTCAAGTCATAAAAGGGTCCCTCAGGAATTCTGGGAGCCGAAATCCACAAGTCATAAAAGGGTCATAGTTCCCTCAGGAATTCTGGGAGTTGAAGTCCACAAGTCATAAAAGGGTCATAGTTCCCTCAGAAATTCTGGGAGTTGAAGTCCACAAGTCATAAAAGGGTCATAGTTCCCTCATGAATTCTGGGAGTCGAAGTCCACAAGTCATAAAGGGGTCATAGTTCCCTCATGAATTCTGGGAGTCGAAGTCCACAAGTCATAAAGGGGTCATAGTTCCCTCAGGAATTCTGGGAGTCGAAGTCCACAAGTCATAACGGGGTCATAGTTCCCTCAGGAATTCTGGGAGTCAAAGTCCACAAGTCATAAAGGGGTCATAGTTCCCTCAGGAATTCTGGGAGTCGAAGTCCACAAGTCATAAAGGGGTCATAGTTCCCTCAGGAATTCTGGGAGTCGAAGTCCACAAGTCCGCAAAGCTCGCACAAGCAGGAAGCCAAAGGCACCAGCCTGAAGATGGCGAGTGTGACCTCATCGGAACATCGCCAAGATACTCTCAATCCTACATGGGAAAAGACCCGAATATGCCAAGACCTACCTATCTATCTATCTATCTATCTATCTATCTATCTATCTATCTATCATCTATCCATCCATCCATCCATCCATCCATCTATCTATATACATACATACATACACACACACACACACATACATATACACACATATATATTATGTATTTTAGATATTTTTTACATTTTGCATCTTACCGTTATATACTATTATATCTAATATTCTTGATCTTTCATTATATTTACACTTATTTCTAATTTCTAATTCATTAATTGTCTTTCATTATTAGTTTTCTAATCTTTGCATCTACTACCAAGCCAATTATACCATATATCCCAAATTAAATAGTATTCTGTTTCTCCTTTGTCTTTAATTTCCATTGTCAACCTATCCATCTCAGCGCAGTCTAATATTTTCTTTATTATCATTTCCTCAAAGGGAATATTTCCATTTTCCCAATTTTGAGCATATACAATTCTGGCCCCCGTTATTACACGTAGCATTAAATATTGGGTGGGTTTTTTTGTTATATTTCCCTGTTAACATGCCTAATAGAAATAGCTCCAGTTTTAACTCTTTGTTGTTTTACCATTTCCTCTAACCAGTTTTTTTTAATCCTTATTCAATATTTTTTTGCGAAGTTAATTTTCCTTTGGGCTATCAGTTGCTTTTAAATCTCAGCTCAGTAAATAGTAAGCAATCATCTTTGGAGGTAATACTGTTCTCCAATCTATAGCAAATATTCTTGCATTGCCTTGCTTGGAAGTAGAATGAGGAAATCAGATGGCCATTTAAAAGATCTCCACCACATGTCCCAAAAGGGGGGGGGGGGGAATACACAAATGGCTTGAAACTATGACAAAACAATACATAGACTTGAAACCTGAGACATTCCTTTTGGGCATGCTTCCCGAAAATTATAATAAAGGTGACACAGATTTAATTTTACATTTTCTAATAGCAGCCAAGAATTGTATACGCACAATACTGGAAAAACATAGAAACCCATACAGATGATAACACAATCAAAAAATTATGGAATCTGCAGAAATGGATAGGTTAACCTTAAAAATCAAAGATAAAGAAGACTCGGAATATTATTGAGCATGGGATAAATTTTATGAATGGATAGAAACAAGAGGGGAAATAAGTTTACGAATGTCAATAATTGTTAGTATGGAAAATAAAGATGTAGAAAACAATAACTATAGTAAGGGGGAATTTGTAAATAGGCTAATGTAAGTAGAAATTTAGTTAAAAGGTTTTCTTTTCTTTTCTTTTTTTGGTCAAACTACTATAACTACTGTCATATTATTTTTATTGTTATTAGCTTGTGTGTTAAGATTTACTATCAACTTTTCTTGGGTTTTGCTTTCTTTGTAATTGTTATCCTGACACGGCACTGTCTTTTCAATTAAAATCATAAATAAATAAATGGCTAGGTTAACCTTAAAAATCAAAGAAAAGGAAGATTCGGAATATTTTGTGGCATGGGAACTTTTCTACAAAGGATTAGCTGACAAGTACAGAGGTTAGATGAATGGATTTATGTGAAATATGGACTCCACGAGAAGGAGAAAATGATCAGTAAATATTTTGATGGTTATATAATTGATATTATAATGAAAGACAGTATCCTTTTCAATAACGATTGATATTATTGCACATATGTCTATATGTACGTGATTACAATGATGATAATGATGTTTATATTTTAACACGTTGGATACCTAGAAAACACACTGTTCAATATAGAAATGGAATTTGTGGTGTAAAACAATATAATTACGTTAAAAGATCTCCACCAGAAAGCAAGCTGCCTCAGTCTGATTTGGGACCATTTCCGAGGCAAACCAGGTTAAGTCTAGGAGATTCTGCAGCATCTCTACCCAATCCCTGATTATTCCTGACCCGGAGCTTGGAAAAATGCCAGCCTGCCCTAGCGAATAGGGAGGTAGATTGACTACATACCTTCCCGGATCTTTAAAAATGTGCAGCTTCTAATCTCTTACTAATACTCTGCTCTCAAAACTCGACGCTGGAAATCTCCGGTTGCCGGGTTAGTGTAAGAAGTAAGTAAGATTTACCCAGGAAAAGATTTGTGTATAATGTTCTCTCGTGGGACGGAAGGATTGAGTAAGGGCGGGCCTTCCACCCGGAGTCCCTACTTTGTACCTTTGCAAATTTGTGTAGTCTTCAAATTACAACCGCTATTGAGCCCGAAATTTTGGTCGCTAAGCGAGGCATGTGTTAAATGATTTTTTTTTTGCCCCGTTTTATGACCTTCCTTGCCACATTTGTTAAGTGAATCTCTTCCGTTGTTAATGGAGGGACACGGTTGCTGAGTGAATCTGGTTTTCTCCACTGAGCCACGGTGGCGCAGTGGTTAGAGTACAGTACCGCAGGCTACTTCTGCGGTTGCCTGCAATTTGACAGTTCAAATCTCATCAGGCTCAAGGTTGACTCAGCCTTCCATCCTTCCGAGGGGGGGTAAAATGAGGACCCAGATTGTTGGGGGCAATAGGCTGACTCTCTAAACTGCTCAGAGAGGGTTGTAAAGCACTGTGAAGTGGTATATAAGCCTAAGCGCTACTGCTAACTCTGCCCATTGCCAGGAGTTTGATCCTGACCTGCTCAAGGTTGACTCAGCCTTCTATCCTTCCGAGGTGGGTAAAATGAGGAGCCAAATTGTTCCGGGCAATAGGCTGAATCTGTAAAACTGCTTAGAGAGGGTTGTATATACCACTTAAGTCTAAGTGCTATTGCTAGCACATAACGATCACATGACCCCAGGACACCGCAACCGTCATAGATACATGCCAGTTGCCAAGCGTCTGGATTTTGATCAGGTGAACCTGGGGATGCTGCAGTGGTTGTAAGCGTGAAAAAAAAACCGGTCACGGGTCACTTTTCAAAATGGCGTCTTAACTTCGAACGGTCACTAAATAGAGGGTTGAATATAGATGTGTGCGTTTTTCTTGAACGAGAGAGAACATTTGACGTAGGGCTTAGCCGGTCAAGAATTGCAACGAAACTAGACTTGTTTGTAGAAATCGGACTGGGGGTGAGAATCCTGCTTTTTTAGATGATGACCGTATGGGATGATTTTAGAAGATGTTTGCGTTTCTTCCTTCCTTCCTTCCTTCCTTCCTTCCTTCCTTCCTTCCTTCCTTCCTTCCTTCCTTCCTTCCTTCCTTCCTTCCTTCTTTATGTCTTCCTTTTCCAAAGCACCTGAGGGAAGATCATTAAAGAGAGAGCCAATCTAGAACTAAGGAGAAATTCCCTGACAGTGAGAACTGTCAATCGGTGGAACTCCTTGCCTCTGGAAGTAGTGGGTGCTCCATCGCTGTAGGTTTTGAAGAAGAGTCTGGATAGCCGTTTGTCTGAAATGGGATCGGCTACCCGGTTGAGCAGGAGGTTGGACTAGAAGCTCTCCAAGGTCCCTTACAACCCCATTATTCTGTGTTTAGTGTTCTATGTCCTGGGGACAAAATGATTTCTTTCATGGCACCCCCCAGGATGGTCTTTTCAAGTCAAGAAGAGTTCAAATCCGGCTCACTCCTTACTTCAAAGGGTCCAACTATTTCTTTTAAAATATATATATATTTTTATTATTTTTACATTTAAAACAATGCAATACCGCGGAGTCGGAGTGACCATACATTCACATTATATACAGCTAGTTTCAACCATTAACAATTAATCGACTTAATACATTGTCTGTCCTTCTGTCCAATCACAATATATACATTTGTTCCAGTCTTGTCATCTTGTCTTATACCAATCATAAAATCTATTCCATATCTCAAAATATTCTGATTCCCCTTTATTTTTAAGTTCAAGAGGGAGCCTATCTGCTTCTGCACAGGCCAACACTTTTCGGATTATATCTAGCTCTGATGGTGTATTTTCTTTTTTCCAATACTGTGCATAGGTTATGCGCGCTGCAGTTAGTATATGTATAATTAGATAAAGTGTATCTTTCTTGAACCCCTCCGGTATTATGCCTAGGAGAAAAGTTTCTGGTTTAAACATCATTTGTTCTCCCACCATTTGTTCTAACCATGATTGAATCATTTTCCAATATTTTTTTGCCTCGTTGCGCGTCCACCACATATGATAGAAAGTGCCTGGTGTTTTTTTACACTTCCAACAATTTGGGGCCAGATTGTTGAATATTTTGGAGAGCCGTGCTGGGGGGAGATGCCATCTGTAGAACATCTTATAAAGATTTTCTTTATACGCCGTAGCCAATGTTAGTTTCTGATTAAATATCCAAAGTTTTTCCCACTTAGCCAATTCCACATTGTAACCCAAATTTTTCGAAAGGGTCCAACTATTTCAATTGATGACTTTCAACTGGTTGAGTGCGATGAGGATTATAGACGTTGATGCTCCTAAACGTTATGGGTCCTTTTCTGTTTGTGTAGGGAATGTTCCATGCGCTATGGGGGATCCACAAAGAACACGGCGTCTTAGGGCTGTGGCGTGGAGCCATTTCTTCCATGCCCCGAGTCATGGTGGGTTCATCCACGCAGCTATCAACCTTCTCCTTTTCCAAACAGTTCTTGAACAACCTCGAGGTACGATGGTTTCCTTTGCTTGTTTGAAAAACCTACAGGAGTTGCAATAGAAAACTTTGCATTTGGCAGGGCGGATCCAGAGTCTGATAAGATTTGATGATATCTAACAAAATGAAATTCAGTGTAGAGGAAAGTAAAGTCCTACACTTTGGCAGGAAAAAAAACAAGTACACCTATAGCCTGGGTGAAACCAGGCTTCATAGCAGTAACTGTGAGAAAGATCTTGGAGTCTTAGTGGGTGCCGTCCACTAGGCAGTGCCAGCGGGCGACGCCCAGGAGTAGGGCCTTCTCTGTGATGGGCCCAACCCTCTGGAATGACCTCCCCCCCGACATTAGAATAACGACCGATCTCCGCTCCTTCCGTAAGAAACTTAAGACCCACCTGTTCAACTTAGCTGGCCTGGCCTAACTGTAGTTTTTGTGTCCCACTCTAGCCTAAATCTTTAGGGATAGATTTTTTAGGTTGTTTTAATTTTTAACTATACTGTACAGCCTATCACTTAATTTGTTTTAATGGGTATTTATAAATATTTAAGTTTTGTATATTGTTTTATTTGTGGTCTGTACACCGCCCCGAGTCCCTTTGGGGAGAGGGAGTGGTCTATAAATTCAATAAAATTAAAATTAAAAATTAGTGGAGAACCAATTAAATATGAGCCGGCAGTCAAAGAAGCCAATGCAATCCTAAGTTGCATTAACAGAGGGATCCAATCAAGATCAAGCGAGATACTACCACTCTATAAAGCCTTAGTAAGACTACACTTAGAATAATGCAGTGAAGTGCAGTCAGGTGAGGCAAGGGAGGCACAGCCTCACCGCTCTCATCATGAAAAGAAAAGAAAAATGTAAAAGGAAAAAGCTGAGCTAGTTGCTGCCTCACCGTGGATGACTCTGCTTAACTGTTAAAAAAAAGCCTCTAAAAAAGTGCCCTCTACTATGAGGCAGGAGAACTGCATGCCTCATCTAGTCTGACTTTAGGCGTTTTATGATCACTCGAGCAGAGTTAAGCAAGGGTTAAAAGCCTAAAAATTTCTGACGTAGGTGAGGCATGCAGTTCTCCTGCCTCATAGTAGAGGGCGCTTTTTTAGAGGCTTTTTTTAACAGTTAAGCAGAGTCATCCATGGAAGCCAGGCAAAGAGCCATGCTGTAGCACACACACTTTCCCCCAGCCTCTTTCTTTTGGAAGGCTCAGATCGGCTCCCCTCCGGCTTCTCTGCCTCTCCTCTCACCCCAGCCTGCCAGCAGGAGGTGAGTGGGTGGGCTTTATTGCGTTCCAGGCATTTCCCACCCAGACAGCAGGCTGCATTTGCAATGGTGGAGGTGTTTGAGGAAGGCAGCAAGGGAATGGGGGGGATGGCAGAGGAGCTGCTTTCAAGCCACTGGAAAAGATATCCAATCCAACTTTTGTGTGTGTGTATGTTTGTTTGAGAGTGAGTGAGAGAGGGAAGGGGGTAGGAGAAATAGTCCAATCCAACTTGTGTGTGTGTGTGTGTGTGTGTGTGTGTTTGAGAGAGGGGGAGGAAGGGAGAGAGAAACAAATGCTGTCGTTTTCAATCGGAACTGAGCATGCCTGGCTGTGGAATTCTGGGAGTTGAAGTCCACAAGTCTAAAAATATTTGAAACCCACCACTGTGTCAGTGCCTCACCAGCCATAAACCTCACCGCACGTCACTGGAAAAAATGCATCCAGTTTTGGTCACCACACTGTAAAAAAAGATGTTGAGATTCTCGAAAGAGTGTAGAGAAGAGCAACCAGGATGATTAGGGGACTGGGGACTAAAACATACAATGAACAGTTGCAGGAACTGGGCATGGCTAGTATAGTGAAGAGATAGACCAGGGGAGATACAATAGCAGGGTTCCAATCTTTGAGGGGCTGCCATAGAGAGGAGAGTGTCAGGCGATTCCCCAAAGCACCTGAAGGCCAGAGAAGGAATAATGGATGGAAACTGAACAAGGAGAGATTCAACCTAGAAATGAGGAGAAATTTTCTGACAGTACAATCAACCAATAGAACAGAAGATTGCCTTCAGAAGTTGTGGGAGCTTCATCACCGGAAGCTTTCAAGAAGAGACTAGACTGCCATCTGTCAGAAATGGTGTAGGGTCTCTTAAGCGGGAGTTGGGCTAGATGGCCTACAAGATCTCTTCCAACTCTGTAAACCTTAGACATAAATCTGGGATCCAAGAGAGAAGTAAAATTGGGATATGCATTTGATTTTGGTCTCGATCGTTAAGGCCCCAAGCTGGAAACCGTGAGTTCTAGTTCCGTTTTAGGCATGGAAGCCAGCTGGGTGACCTTGGGTCAATCACCAGGAGACTGTGAGTTCTAGTTCCACCTTAGGAATGAAAGCCAACTGGGTGACCTTGGACCAATCATCAGCAGACTCAGAGTTCTATTCCTGCCTTAGGCATGGAATCCGGCTGGGTGACCTTGGGCCAATCACCAGGAGGCTGTGAGTTCTAGTTCCACCTTAGGAATGAAAGCCAATTGGGTGAACTTGGGCCAATCACCAGGAGACTGTGAGTTCTAGTTCCACCTTAGGAATGAAAGCCAACTGGGTGACTTTGAGCCAGTCATTCTCCCTCTTAGCTCAGCTCACCTTACATAATTGTTGTGGTGGTGAAAATAGGCGGAGGAAGGAGTATTAGGTATGTTCATTGCCCTGAGTTAACTTACAAAAAAAAATAATAAAGGCAGGAGAAAACTAATCTAAACTAAATAAAATTATGGAGCAACACCCAAATATATTCTGTTTTCTTGCCAAATGTATGGTCACTTCCTCGGTATGTTCTCCAACTCTTGAGTATTAAACCTGTTTCTAATCCAATGGCTATTAATACAGCACTGGAGCTTAAGAAGGTGGATTTGTAGCTCTTTTTTCTGCCTGAATATAAGGCATCAACTGACCCTTTATTCCAAGGCTGCTAAATTTAGGCTGGTCATGGCAGAAGAGACAAAATATATGAGTTCAAACTGCTGATTTGCAGGCAGAATCGAGTAGACAATATAGAATAAAACAGAGGATAGGATAAGATAGAATAGAATAGAAAATATGGAATGCACTGGAGTGGAATGGGATGAGATGGGATGGGATGGGATAGGATAGGATAGAATAGGATAGAATGGAAAATATGGAATGCACTGGAGTGGGATGGGATGGGATGGGATAGGCTAGAATAGAATAGAATAGAAAATATGGAATGCACTGGAGTGGAATGGAATGCAATGGGATGGGATAGGATAGAATAGAATAGAAAATATGGAATGCACTGGAGTGGAATGGAATGCAATGGGATGGGATAGGATAGAATAGAATAGAATAAAATAGAATAGAATAGAAAATCTGGAATGCACTAGAGTGGAATGGAATGCGATGGAAAGGGATAGGATAGGATAGGATAGAATAGAAAATATGGAATGCACTGGAGTGGAATGGAATGCGATGGGATGGGATGGGATAGGATAGAATAGAAAATATGGAATGCACTGGTGTGGAATGGAATGCGATGGGATGGGATAGGATAGGATAGAATAGGATAGAATGGAAAATATTGAATGCACTGGAGTGGAATGGGATGGGATGGGATAGGCTAGAATAGAATAGAATAGAATAGAAAATAGGGAATGCACTGGTGTGGAATGGAATGCGATGGGATGGGATAGGATAGGATAGAATGGAAAATATGGAATGCACTGGAGTGGGATGGGATGGGATAGGCTAGAATAGAATAGAATAGAATAGAAAATATGGAATGCACTGGAGTGGAATGGGATGGGATGGGATAGGATAGAATAGAAAATATGGAATGCACTGGAGTGGAATGGAATGCAATGGGATGGGATAGGATAGGATAGGATAGGATAGAAAATATGGAATGCACTGTAGTGGAATGGAATGCAATGGGATGGGATAGGATAGGATAGGATAGGATAGAAAATATGGAATGTACTGGAGTGGAATGGAATGCGATGGGATAGGATAGGATAGGATAGGATAGGATAGAATAGAAAATATGGAATGCACTGGAGTGGAATGGAATGGGATAGGATAGGATAGAATAGAAAATATGGAATGCACTGCAGTGGAATGGAATGCGATGGGATGGGATAGGATAGGATAGGATAGAAAATATGGAATGCACTGGAGTGGAATGGAATGCGATGGGATGGGATAGGATAGGATAGAATAGAAAATATGGAATGCACTGCAGTGGAATGGAATGCGATGGGATAGGATAGGATAGGATAGGATAGGATAGGATAGGATAGGATAGAAAATATGGAATGCACTGGAGTGGAATGGAATGCGATGGGATGGGATAGGATAGGATAGAATAGAAAATATGGAATGCACTGGAGTGGAATGGAATGGGATAGGATAGGATAGAATAGAAAATATGGAATGCACTGCAGTGGAATGGAATGCGATGGGATGGGATAGGATAGGATAGGATAGAAAATATGGAATGCACTGGAGTGGAATGGAATGCGATGGGATGGGATAGGATAGGATAGAATAGAAAATATGGAATGCACTGCAGTGGAATGGAATGCGATGGGATGGGATAGGATAGAATAGAATAGAAAATATGGAATGCACTGGAGTGGAATGGGATGGGATGGGATGGGATAGGATAGGATGGAATAGAAAATATGGAATGCACTGGAGTGGAATGGGATGGGATGGGATAGGATAGAATAGAATAGAAAATATGGAATGCACTGGAGTGGAATGGAATGCGATGGGATGGGATGGGATAGGATAGGATAGGATAGAATAGAAAATATGGAATGCACTGGAGTGGAATGGAATGCAATGGGATGGGATAGAATAGAATAGAATAGAATAGAATAGAATAGGATAGGATAGGATAGGATAGAAAATATGGAATGTACTGGAGTGGAATGGAATGCGATGGGATGGAATAGGATAGAATAGGATAGAATAGGATAGAATAGGATAGAATAGGATAGAATAGGATAGAATAGGATAGAATAGAAAATCTGGAATGCACTGGAGTGGAATGGAATGCAATGGGATGGGATAGGATAGGATAGAATAGAAAATATGGAATGCACTGGAGTGGAATGGAATGTGATGGGATGGGATAGGATAGGATAGGATAGAATAGAAAATATGGAATGCACTGCAGTGGAATGGAATGCGATGGGATGGGATAGGATAGGATAGAAAATATGGAATGCATTGGAGTGGAATGGGATGTATTGGAATAGAATAGAATAGAATAGAATAGAATAGAATAGAATAGAATAGGTTGAGACTCTCAGTCCTAAGGCGTAATGTTCTTTTCTTGTGGGGTATGAAACAAGCTATGGTAGGTTTAGGGAAGAGCTATGATTTATTTGCTACAGAACAGTGACGTGCAGTCAGGGGAGGCAGGGGAGGCGGAGCCTCACCACTCTCGTCATGAAAATAAAAAAGAATTACTCCAGGAAGCCGTGAAAGTGGCTGGGAGAGGCGCGCGGCTTGGTTTAGCCTCCCTGGACATCTCAGCAGCAGCCCCAAGTGTGCCGATCTCACCATTTTTTACATCGGGCGAGCCCAGGATCCTTGCAAGGGGAATGGGACCACGTGTGCAGGAGGCTCCTCAGCTCCAGCCTCAATCAGCGCAGCCGCGGTCCCCTTCATCTTGCCTCAGGAAGGAGGGGAATGGGACCACGTGTGCAGGGGAAGGGGATCGCGGCTCTGCTAATCTGAGGCTGTGTGCTGAGGAGCCTCCTGCACACGTGGTCCCATTTCCCTTGCAAGGATCACAGGCTCGCCCAATGCAAAAAATGCCTAAGTACCATGTTTCTCCGAAAATACAACCTGTCCTGCGCTCACTGACCTAGCGTTATCCCGAAAGTACCAAGTTACAGGAGCCGGGGGTGGGGGGAGCGCTCACGTTGCTTGCCGCCTTCAATATACCGCTAGGTTGGGGAGTGGCGTTCTGTCCGGCCAGAGGGGAGAGTTGCCGGGCGGCTGCTCTCTTGTGAACTGGCTCCCGAAGAGCCGGGCACAGCCTCAGGGGCGAAGTAGCCATGAGGTAACTATGCTCACGAGCAGCCGCCCGGAAAATCCCCTCTCTAGCTGGGAAAAGCACCATTCACTGACCTGAGCAGCCGCCCGGCAAATCCCCTCTCCAGCCGGGAAAAGCGCCATTCACCAAGCCCTTGCGCAGCTCTCCCAGGTGACCGCCGCTGGCTGCTGCTGCCCGCCGCCGCCCGCCGCCCCGCCGCTCCGCTCCGTGCATAACTTCCAAACTCCAAAACTTCCAGCATCGGCCGCTCTAGGAGTGCTCTCTATGGTGGGCCGGCTGCTGGAAGACTGTCCGGAAAACTCTCTGTCCAGCAGCCGGCCCACCATAGAGAGCACTCCTAGAGCGGCCGATGCTGGAAGTTTTGGAGTTTGGAAGTTATGCACGGAGCGGAGCGGGGCGGCGGCGGGCAGCAGCAGCCAGCAGCGGTCGCCTGGGACAGCTGCGCAAGGGCTTGGTGAATGGCGCTTTTCCCGGCTGGAGAGGGGATTTGCGGGGCGGCTGCTGAGGTCAGTGAATGGCGCTTTTCCCGGCTGGAGAGGGGATTTGCGGGGCGGCTGCTGAGGTCAGTGAATGGCGCTTTTCCCGGCTGGAGAGGGGATTTGCGGGGCGGCTGCTGAGGTCAGTGAATGGCGCTTCTCCCGGCTGGAGAGGGGATTTGCGGGGCGGCTGCTGAGGTCAGTGAATGGCGCTTTTCCCGGCTGGAGAGGGGATTTGCGGGGCGGCTGCTGAGGTCAGTGAATGGCGCTTTTCCCGGCTGGAGAGGGGATTTGCGGGGCGGCTGCTGAGGTCAGTGAATGGCGCTTTTCCCGCTGGAGAGGGGATTTGCGGGGCGGCTGCTGAGGTCAGTGAATGGCGCTTTTCCCGGCTGGAGAGGGGATTTGCGGGGCGGCTGCTGAGGTCAGTGAATGGCGCTTTTCCCGGCTGGAGAGGGGATTTGCGGGGCGGCTGCTGAGGTCAGTGAATGGCGCTTTTCCCGCTGGAGAGGGGATTTGCGGGGCGGCTGCTGAGGTCAGTGAATGGCGCTTTTCCCGGCTGGAGAGGGGATTTGCGGGGCGGCTGCTGAGGTCAGTGAATGGCGCTTTTCCCGGCTGGAGAGGGGATTTGCGGGGCGGCTGCTGAGGTCAGTGAATGGCGCTTTTCCCGGCTGGAGAGGGGATTTGCGGGGCGGCTGCTGAGGTCAGTGAATGGCGCTTTTCCCGCTGGAGAGGGGATTTGCGGGGCGGCTGCTGAGGTCAGTGAATGGCGCTTTTCCCGGCTGGAGAGGGGATTTGCGGGGCGGCTGCTGAGGTCAGTGAATGGCGCTTTTCCCGGCTGGAGAGTTTCCCGGCAACTCTCCCCTCTGGCCCGACAGAACCCCACTCCCCAACCTAGCGGTATACCGAAGGCGGCAAGCAACGTGAGCGCTCCCCCCACCCCCGGCTCCTGTAACTTGGCGCTTTCGGGATAACGCTAGGTCAGTGAGCGCAGGACAGGTTGTATTTTCGGGGAAACAGGGTACCCAGGCATTTTTTGCATTGGGCGAGCCCGGGATCCTTGCAAGGGGAATGGGACCACCTGTGCAGGCGGCTCCTCAGCGCACAGCCTCAGATTAGCAGAGCCGCAATCCCCTTCCCCTGCACACGTGGTCCCATTCCCCTCCTTCCTGAGGCAAGATGAAGGGGACCGCGGCTGCGCTGATTGAGGCTGGAGCTGAAGAAATTTCTCCGTTTGGGCTGCGCCCCTGCGATTGGAGCAACCACGTGGTTTGATGACGTCACCAGCCTCACCAGTCATAAACGTCACCGCACGTCACTGCTACAGAATGAATAAACCAGTCATGTTCCCTACTGGGAAGAGAATTCTGGGATGTTTTCGCCTTACTTAATGGCGAGTCTACCCAGGCCCTTTGCCTTCACAAAAAAAAGGTCGTGAAATCATGGGACCAACCTCCAACGAAGATGGCGTGGTTAGTCCTCAGTAACAAGAGTTTAAACACACCTGCGATAAACACACGTCTATCATCCAAAACAAATACAAAAATAATAATAAAACAAATACAAATAAAAAGTAATAATAAAAAAATAACAAATGTGTGCATTAAAAAGAAAAAAAATGAACAAAAAACTCAGGGTAGACTTGATGGCTCATGGTGTCCTTTTGTCCCATTGGGTTTTTTTTTTTTTAATGTTTCTATATCCCATCTAGCTGTTTCTCCGGGTGGGAGTCTCCCCCCCACCCCACCCCATTCTTTTCACATCCAAAACCAGAGAATTATGTTTTCATTAAAAAAAAAAAAGATGCATTCCTCAAGCGGATCGATCCTCTGATTGGATCTGGGTTGCTGATCTCCGCCCAAGCTGGCCGTAACTTCGCTAACTTTTGTCCCCTCCTCTCCCTCCAGATCTTCCCCAAAGACAGCTGGTTGATTGCCTTGTGCGCCGGGATGATGAGTAGCTTCATTGTGGCCATCGCCATGACACCCTTTGACGTGGCCAGCACCCGCCTTTACAACCAACCGGTTGGACCCGATGGCCAGGTAGGAAATAGGAAGAAGGGAGAAGATGTGGAGGAAGCCAAGCCGGGACAGACGAAAGAAAAAGATGGGAACACAGAACATTCCTTGACTTATAACCATTCATTTAAAGGCTTAGGGCAGGCATGTCCAAAGTCCGGTCCGCGGCCCATTTGCGGCCCGGGGGGCGGTTTAATACGGCCCTTTAACAGCCCTCCCTGCTCTATGTAAATGCGGCCCGCCCACGGCAAGCAGAAGACCTTTCAAATTTCTCTCCCACCACCTCTTTTTCGCGCGCGCGCTCACACTTCGCCTCCGTCAAGCTCCGTGCTCGCTGGAGGAAAATGGGAGTGGGGGGGGGGGTATTTCCGAGTTCCGAAAGCAGAAGACCTTTCAAATTTCTCTCCCACCACCTCTTTTTCGCACGCGCGCACACACAGGAAAAGCAGACAAGCAGGAGAGAGAAGAAAGAAGGCAGGAAGGCAGAAGGAAGGGAAGGATGGAACTGGAAGGGAGGCAGGAAGGAAGGGAAGGAGGGGAGGAGGGAGTAAGGATAGACAAGCAAGAGGGAAAGAGGAAAGAAAGCAGGAGGGCAGAAGGGAGGTGGAAGGAAGGAAAGAAAAGCAGACACGCTGGAGGGAAAGAGGAAAGAAGGCAAGCAGGCAGGAAGGAGGCAGAAGGAAGGAGGGAAGGATGGAACTGGAAGGGAGGCAGGGAAGGAGGGAGGGAGAAAGGAAGGATAGGAGGATAGGGAAAGAGGAAAGAAGGCAGGCAGAAGGGAGGGAGGTGCAAGGAAGGAAGCATAGATAAGCAGGAGGGAAAGAAGGCAGGCAGGAGGAAAGAGGAAGGAGGGAACTGGAAGGGAGGCAGGAAGGAAGGGAAGGAGGAAGGGAGGGTGGAAGGAAGGATAGACAAGTAAGAGGGAAAGAGGAAAAGAAAGCATCTGAATGTACTAAACACGAGTCTTCAGGGAAAAAATGCATACATTGTGAAAACTCAGCTGTCAGTTGATCTTAATGTTATGAAATGAAAAGTATGCCATTTGCAATTAACTTGGCATAAAATAATTCATTTGCATTTAATTGTAATTGTTCAAAGAATGTTCGGAAAAATGTTCGGCCCTCCAGCATGTTCACTTCATCCAATCTGGCCCTCTTTGAAAAAAGTTTGGACACCCCTGGCTTAGGGCGATTCTCAGTTGTTCTGACCTAGGCTGGCCCAAACCAAGAAGCAGACTCCTTGTCCTGACAAAAAAATCCTTTTTATTATATTACTGTGAATTCCTCTCATTCACATCCAGCAAAGTCTTTCGAGGGAGGATTTACAGTCACGGCTCTTCTCTGGCTTGGAGAGTTGCCAGGCTGACATCTTCAAAGGAGCCTCTGAAGGTCACGACCCAATGAAGCGAAGTAATAGTCTCCTGCAAACTCCACTCCCCTTTTGCTCCTCTTTGGGAGGGGCCATATATCGTCCACCTGTGGCCTTACTCCCAAGTCGACCCCTGTTCTTCCGCTGTTCCCTTCGTCTGGCAACTCTGCATGCGCACACTGGGAACAGGCTGCTGTTCTGAACACACACACACACACACACGCCTGTGAATAAACCAGAACACAGGCTTGGCTGTTTGCCATTGTTTAATTACTGAGATAACGAATCCTTTGTCTGAGGGCCCAGACAACTCACGTTCAGTAGAGCAACCCAGATAATTCAAATGAAGCAACGCAGGTAGTCCAAACAAGCAGACACGGCTAGTACATAGATTTTCTTAACTACTAATTCGAGCGGTTGTTTCCTGCAAATGTCCCCTCCCAACGCCTCACCTATAATCTCTCTTGGGAGGGGCCAATCCACAACCACCTGTGCTTAATCATCTTCTGTGAGTCTGCCTACGGAGTTGCTGCTACCGTTTCTCAGCCCTTCTCAATCTAGCATCAGGGCCAAACTGCCTTTGATCCTCCCCACTGCTCCATGCCTCAGGCGCCTCCTGGTGGCCAACCAGCCTCTCTGGTCCCTGCTCTGAGTCTGAACCCTGCCCAGGGTCCTCCACATCGTCCAGGGCGGACTCATATGGTTCCTCCCTATCCGAGTCCATCAGCAGCTCAACCGGATCCTGCTGGGCCACAACAGGCTGCAGCTGTTCATCTTCCTCACTGACGTCTGGCTCCAAAGTGTGCTGATAACTGTCAGAAGGCCCCATCTCTGCCTCCGACGCAGTGCCCTCATCAGAGCCTTCCCCAGACTCCAGGACTGGCCCATGTTCCTCCCCAACCTCCTCACTGCCCAAATCTCCTGCCAGCTCCACTCATTCCTCCAGGTCATGTCTCAAAGGTGCCTTTTTCAAGAGACAACATGTACTTCCTTGGTTTTTCCTCGAAGACTTTTCGCTTCTCGTCTATCCATTTCCCCCCGAAAATAAGACCTTGTCTTATATTTGTTTTGCCACCAAAAAAGGCACCAGGTCTTATTTGGGGGGCGGGGAGGGGGGGGATGTCGTCCACTGACTCTCCTCACTTGTGCATTGCCCCTGGCCTCCTTTTCACCATCAAGAGGCCTTCAGGAACTTTTTCTGCAAGCCAGCAAGGCTTTCCCGAAGGCCTCTGCAACCGATAACAGAACTCTGGATCAGGGAAGCCTTGCCGACTGCAGAAGAAATGGGTCCATATGGAGTGCGAGAGGCCTGGCTTCAACTGTCCGAAAGTACTGTATTTTTCGAAGTATCAGATGCACCTTTTTCCCCCTCAAAAAAAGAGGTTGAAAATCTGGGTGCATCTTATACATTGAATACAGCATTTTGTGCCTCCTGAAACCCCGCTCCTTCACCAAAATGGCCATGCAGAGTCTTTAGGAGACTTATAGAGTGCTCCTGGGGGCTGGGGAGGGCAGAAATGAGCGAGAAATGGGCCGTTTTTGGCTCAGTTTTGCCCAGCCCCCAGGATCATTCTATAAACCGCTTAAAGGCTATTCATGCCCTTTTGTTTGACAAAAAAGGGCCCGTTTTCACAAAACACTGGCAGTTTTTTTGCTCATTTTTGGGCCACCCCATCCCCAAGAGCACTGTACAAGCCTCCTAAAGGCTATTCATGCCCTTTTTTGGAAAAAAAAAGAGGTCTGCAGAGTGCAAAAACTTTTTTTTTTAATTTGCCTCTTCAAAAACCTTGTGAGTCTTATACTCCGACGCGTCTTATATTCTGAAAAATACGGTAAGTAGTAGGGCAGCTCCCCATCCCCATCCTAGCTTTTTTACCTGTGCACTCTGGAGTGGGCGGGCTCTTATTAATAGGGCTTATTTTGGAGCAGTAGGGCTTATATTGGGCACCATGTAAAAATCAAGCTAGGACTTACCGTATTTTACGGAGTATAAGACGCACCTTTTCCGCCCCAACAGGGTGTGGAAATGTTGGTGCGTCTTATACACCGAATACAGCCATTTTTGGCCTCCCGAAGCCCCGCCTCGCATCCCACTTTTGTGAAAAACGGAGGTGTTTTTGCTTGCCCCCAGCAGCACTCTGCTGAAGCCTGCACTCTGCAGACTTCAACAGGGCTGGGGGAAGGCAAAAACGCCTCCGTTTTGGCGAAAAAGGGCCCGTTTTCCACCTGCATAGTTTTCCTAGAGGCCGGGGAAGACAAACACTTTTTCTTACTTGCCTCTTCGAGTTCTTGGTGCGTCTTATAGCCTGAAAAATACGGGTACTTTCGGGGTAGGTCATATTTTCAGGGTAACACAGTAAGAAGCTTCTTCAGTTCTGAAGATTATAGAATTGAAGAAGCTTCTTGGATGAGAAGGCAAACGTCTTCAAAGGAAAACCAGAAAGTCCAGTTGCCTCTTGGGGGAAGAAAAACATGGAGGACTGTTACAGCCTCCCATGTCAATGGGGAAGCCAGATTCACTTAACAACTGTGTTGCTCACTTAACAACTGCAGTGACTCACTTAACAACTCTCTACATGGGGCTCCCCTTGAGGTGCGCCCGGAGATTGCAGTTGGTCCAGAATGCAGCCGCGCGGGCAATTATGGGGAGAATGAGGTTCTCCCATATAACACCTCTCCTGCGCGAGCTGCACTGGCTTCCTGTGGCCTACCAGGTGCGCTTCAAGGTGTTAGTTACCATCTTTAAAGCGCTCCATGGCACAGGGCCTAGTTACCTGCGGGATCGCGTTCTGCCCCACACATCCCTGCGACCTATTCGCTCGCACAGGGAGGGACTTCTCCGGGTGCCGTCCTCCAGAGATTGTCAGAGGGCGGCGCCCAGGAGTAGGGCCTTCTCTGTGATGGGCCCTACCCTTTGGAATGACCTCCCCCCAGACATTAGGACAACTACTGACCTCCGCTCCTTCCGCACGAAACTTAAGACCCACCTGTTCCGACTAGCCGGCCTGGCTTAATTTAGAGCTTCTCCACTTCTTGGGCATTTTTAATTTTAATTTTTAAATTTAACTATTATTGGGGTTTTTTAATTGTTTTAAATTATTGTAATTTATTTATTTATTGTTCTACCTCCTCCATATTGTATCGTTGTAACCGCTGCTGGTGTACGTCGCCCCGAGTCCCTTGGGGGAAAGGGGGTGACTAAGAAGTCAAAATAATAATAATAATAATAATAATAATAATAATAATAATAATAATAATAATGTGGCAAGAAAGGTAGTAAAATTGGGGGGGGGAACTCACTTAACAACGGTCTCGCTGAGCAAGGGAGATTTTGGGCTCGATTGCCGTCGTAAGCCAAGGACTCCCTGAGATTGGGTTCATTAAATCGGTCACCCAACTCACGACTTCCACCTAACTCATTCACCCCATTGGTTTCAGGGCTGCCTTTGACAAGTGGCTTAACTCCACAGCTTCGCTGTACGTCAATGAAAATCCAATCAGCCAGGCCAAAAATACCTTTAAAAGGTTCCATTCGTTGCAAAACTGGCCCAGAATTTGTTAATCTGAAATGTTTCATGACTCACCCATCAGTCAAATTAATTTTTTAAAAAAAATAGTTAAGCAGAGAATCATTGGAACGTACCAACTCTTGCCACGCCAAACTGCAGGGCTTCCTCCCCAAAATGTATGACAATATGTCAATGAAAATTCAATAATCCAGGCCCCAAAATATCTAAAAAATCATGGCAAAACTGGACCAAAGTTAATCTGAGATTTCTCGTTGCTCATTTGAGTAACTTCATCAGTCAAAATAAATAAAAAATTAGATGGGACAGTCATTGGAATGTACCAACTATTGCCACACCAACTGCAGAGGTTGTTCCCCATTTTTAAAAAAAATTCAACTGATGGAAGTTACTGGGATGAGTAACCGAATGTCTCTGATAAACATTTTTGATTTCAATCGTTTTTAAAGCTTCGCCGTTTTACCCAGCTTCGTTGTTAACCCTTTCTCCTTCCCTCCTTTTTTTACGTTTGCAATCTTCCAAACTGTACCTGCCCTGCCAAAACATGTCACTAAATGAACCGTTGTAACTCGAGGAGTGCCTGTCTTGAATTCATCTCCTCATGCTTTTGCAAAAACCTGCTGATGGGTTTTGTTGTGGCCCGCCAACGGCCAGTGGAGCTGGCAGCAGATTCGGACAGCGAGAAGGTTGGGGAGGAACATGGGCCAGTCCTGGAGTCTGGGGAAGGCTCTGATGAGGGCTCTGTGTCGGAGGCAGAGAGGCGTCCGACAGTTATCAGCTGCCTTCGGAGTCGGAGATCAGTGGGGCAGAAGGACAGCTGGAGCCTGTTCCCGGTGTGCGTATGTGCAGAGCTGCCAGGAGAAGGGAACTGTTAAGGAACAAGAGCTGACTCGGGAATAAAGGCGCAGGTGGATTGGGAATGGCCCCTCCCATAGGGAATAAAAGAGGAGCAAAAGGGGAGGGGAGTTTGCAGGAGACAATTAGTTCGTTTAATTCGTGTGAAGATCTGTTTGTGACTCTCAGAGACCCCTTGCCAAGTATTTTCTTGTACAGCCTTGCGTTTGGAAGAGATCGGCCTGGCAGCTCTCCAAGCCTGATAAGGTCTGTGGTTGTCAATTCACCCTTGAAAGACTGTTTGATGGGACTCTGCTGGATATGAATGAGAGGACTTCACATTAGCTTAATAAAAAGGGGTTTTGTCGGGACAAGGAGTCTGCTTCGTGATTTTCTGAAGCCTAGGTCAGAACAGGAGTTTTCATTTAACAACAAGGAAGCAAGATTTCCAAAACCTAAGGCAGGGGGGCTGGGAGAACGGGACATTGAAAACGAGGGGTAACCCGAGAAAATTGGGGTGGTCTTAATTCATCGGTGAGCTTGCTCTCTTCATCGTTTGCTTTCCTTATACGGCAGGGCATGATGTACAAAGGACTTTTGGATTGCCTGGCCAAAATCATCCGGACGGAGGGCTTTTGGGGAGCCTACAAAGGGGTAGGGGCTTCTTACTTCCGCATCGGGCCGCACACCATCCTCAGCCTTCTCTTCTGGGATCAGATCCGCCACGTCAACTTCCGCTGGCCGCAGGAGTGAAGCCACTCGTAAAGGGGACGCCCACCCCCGCAATTTGCACGTCACGACATACCTCGGGGCAGCAGCCCGGACGTCGCCATCAGTCAAGCTAGTCTCAACAGATTCGACGCCGGCAGACGGGCAGAAAAAGATGTTGGTGGCCCATTCCTCGCGCTTTGTTTTTCGGCCGTTCTCACCTCTAGGTCCCCTTTCCTACTTCGCTACGGATGGGAGGAGAAAAATAAACACACAAATCTTTCTCCTGCCCGGAACAATAATACCTCAATCCTAACTTCTGGACCGAGGAGCCAAACCATCATGCAGGAGCTCTTCCCAATTTGAAGCTTGTGCCCACACCTGGCCCATTCTGGTAGGGAACCACCATTTTTCCACTGCAGAAGATGGACCCACTATCGGCTTGGTAAATGGCTTTCAAGTCCCACCTACCTCGGTGAATCCCTAAGAAGCTTTCTGGGGGACTCTGTCGGGTCACTTCTACCTAGTCGGCAAACCTATAGGGCCTCTGTAAAGGTGGTGAGAGGCAGCCTGAGTTCAAACTGTTGTCCGCGGCAACCAAATAGGCCTACAGGTAGGGCTCACCTGCTCCTCTGTTCATCCAGCCTCTAGGTGGCGGTAGAGCGCCGTCCTGCTCGTTTGCATTTCTTGCTCCCGGTTTTTCCTCCTTATCTATATCCACGTGCTATTAAAAGTTATCAGATCTGTTTGCAACTTTCAGTGGGGTAAAATGGGGCATTAGCGGGGCAACGGTTTTTCAGTCGACATACCTCAGATGGGCGAACATACAGAATGTGTCCAAAACCTGGGCCCCATATGACCGGGAATGGAAATTTGAGAAAAATTGTGGCCAAATTTAGTCACACCATCGCAATCGAGTCATTGTCCCTTCCAACACTCCGCGACACCTTCGGCAACGGCAAAGCCAGAAAGGTAAGTTGCAAGTTGTTCAGGTAAGTCTCCTCCCCCCCCTCACACGAAGCCCATCGTCCCTCCGGGGCTCCCACCCCAACTGGCCACTCATGTACCGCGACACAGCCTTAGCTGCGTCAAGTTCTGCGTGCGAAGTCAACCTCACGGCATCTATCCTGCATCTTTGCTCAGCCTTCCCGACCCAGGACACATCCCTTGTGCATCCCGTCTGATATTTTGCACACCCCTGCACTCTCCACGGGGCCTCTCACACATTCTGGGCGCATCCTTCCTGAACTGCTCTGAACCACGTGGCACTTCTCATGCCTCCTTCCCAATTCTTGGGATACCTCCACTTTGTGCAGAGTCCATTTATTTATTTATTTTATTTATTATTAATTCAACAGTAAAGCCACCGGGAAGTATAAACATGACGCAGCAGGAAGGAAGGAAGGAAGGAAGGAAGGAGGGGAGGGAGAGGGATGGAAGGAAGGAAGGAAGGAAGGAAGGAAGGAAAAAAAACATTGACTTTAACTCCCATGTTAGCTGGGAGGGAGGGAAGGAGGAAAGGAAGAAAGGAAAAATGTATTGACTTTAACTCCCATGTTAGCTGGGAGGGAGGGAAGGAAGGAAGGAAGGAAGGCAAAACATTGACTTTAACTCCATGTTAGCTGGGAGGGAGGAAAGGAAGGAAGGAAAAAATGTATTGACTTTAACTCCCGTGTTAGCTGGGAGGGAGGAATGGAAGGAAGAAAAAATGTATTGACTTTAATTTTAGTTGGGGAATTCTGGGAGTTGAAGTCTGCAACCTGATAAACTGTTCTGGTTTAATCTTCAAGGTCTCCTTATGATGAAAACAGGAAATAAATTCACATCTTCCCAGGAGAAAAAAATTCTTAATCTCTTCCAATGTGCAAAGGAAGAAACTGATTTAAGAAATGAGTCTCAATTCAGTTTGGTGTTTGTAAAAAGTCTGTGCCGCAACTCCCAGTCACTCCACTCAGTGGCCAGTCACCAAAAATGGCAGTTTTCACAGTCTGCTCACAAGGAGCAGCTTTCCAGAGTCATGTGAATAACCTCTCCATACTCTCTCCTTCCAGAGAGATTTTGCCTCACATCCGGCCGTGACGATGTCCTGCTAACTCTTCTGACTTAAGGCTTCCGAAAAGCACGAAGCCAACTCCTTCTCCCGATAAAACCCCTTTTATTGAGCTGAAAGGGAATTCCTCTCCAGCAAAGTCCCAGCCAACAGAGATTTCACAACCGCAGACCTTGATCAGGCTTGGAGAACTGCCAGGCCGATATCTTCCAAACGCCACGCTGTAGCAGCAATTCCTCGGCAAGAAGTCAGGAACAGAGCTTCACCCTAATGAATTGAACTCATTGTCTCCTGCAAACTCCACTCCCCTTTTGCTCTTCTTTATTCCCTCTGGGAGGGGCCATTCACCATCCACCCTGTGGTCTTACTCCCAAGTCGACTCCTGTTCCTTAATATGTTCCCTTCCGGCAGCTCTGCGCATGCGCACACTGGGAACAGGCTCCAGCTGTTCTTCTGCCCCACTGATGTCTGACTCCGAAAGCAACTGATAAATGTCAAGACAGCCCTGGCCCCATCTCTGCCTCCGACACAGAGCCCTCATCAGCCTTCCCCAGACTCCAGGGCTGGCCCATGTTCCTCTCCAACCTCCTCACTGTTGCCCGATCCACTGGCGGGCCACGACACTAAACAAAGAAGACATCATTTTGCCATCCCAGAAAATGATAGGGAGAGGGCAAGATTTTGGACCCGTTCTGTAAATCAGCCCCATTTTGAGGTACCCCGAGCTAAAAAAGTCTTGCCTTACGACGCACCGTTTTGCCCCACTGGAAGTTACAAACACATATATGGCTAGGTAAAGCTTTTGTTGAAGTTTTATTTTCATTAAGCAGCAGGCCCAAAGCACGAAGGAGCCACATGAAAGGGAGAAAGGCATTTACTGTATGCGTCTGCTCCAATCCACACGGTAAAATTGTTTCCATTGGGCGTGCATACACCCAAAGCATGAAGGATGAGATTTCTGACACATTTGAGGGGGGAAAAAAGACCACTATATTATCAAAGGTTAATTTAAAAACAACAATTAACTCCAATTGGCCTCAGTGACGCTTGACCCACAAGAACAGAGTTAAGGAAAGTCAACTTAGAAGCAACCTCAACTTTTATGACAAAACGCGTGAGGCTTTTTGGACGAGATGGAATTTGAAGGAAGGAAGGAAAAAATGAAGGAGGAAATAGGAGCAGTTTTGCTCGCAGCAAATCTTCAGTTTTTATGTTGATTTTCTTCCATCGCTTGAGGGCGAGGAAGTCACCAGCACGTCTCTAGAACTTAAATGCGGCTACTCCAAATAAAAATAAAAAGTATCTCTTTGGCGGTCCGTTGGATGTGCAATGATTTCCGGAGTTCGTACTCCTTCCATTACTGAAGAGGTGTAAAAAATAAAATTATGTGTGAGTGGTAAATCGCAAACTAGATCCAGAGGGTAGGTAATCCCATGTAGGAGGACATCGGGAAGGAGCTGGAGAGGTGAGTAGAACTACACTTCCTACAGCAGTGATGGCTAACCATTTTGGTGCCGAGTGCCCAAAGCAAGCCCGCACACGCAATCCAAAGATGCAATGCGAAGACCCCGGCGCATGCGTCCCGCCCCCCTTCCCAATTTTTGCCTTCCAGGTTGGTGCAAGCTTTCCAGGCAAAAAAAGGGGGCACGGGGGGCTCACACAACACCCCTTCACCCCATTTTGGCTTCCAGGTTGGTGCAGGCAGCCTTCCAAGCAAAAAACGGGGCGCAGGTGGGGGCGGTGCATGTGGGGGGGGGTGCTCCCATTGCATTTTGGGGGTTCACATGCAGAGACCCGAAAACCAGCTGGCCGGCGGGAGGCACGGGTGTCGGAGCTGGGCTGGGGCAACGATGGGCGTGCCCGCAGAGAGGGCTTTGCATGCCACCTGTGGCACGAGTGCCATCGGTTCGCCATCGCGATCCTACAGTCTAATGCGGTCTTTTTTAAAGTTGGCGACTTTTTAAGACGTGTGGACTTCAACTCTGGCGGGGGAATTCTGGGCGTTGAAGTCCACACGTCTTAAAAGTCGCCAGCTTTGAAAACCGCTGCTCCACCCATCTTAAAAGTTACCCAAGTTTGAAAACCACTGGTGTAATGCAATCCTGAAGCCAAGCGTTTTGCCAAGGTTGCCAGGAGAAGGTCCTTTGGCATTCCGTGTCCATCTCCTCTTTTCCGTCTGGGGATGAAGGAAGAAGATCCCAGATCCGGCGTGCTCATTTGAAGGTCTCCAAACTGAAGCCGCGCCGGAACGAAGCTGGATTTCTGGCAAATGTAGACGGAGAACTGTTCTAACCGAACAGACCAGGATTCAGCAGCTGCAAGCTACATACGAAAGCGTGGAAATGTTCCACTGTCCAGGGCGGTCGAGAGAGTGCCAGGGGGACCTCTGTATTTGGCACAGCGCTGGTACTCAGAGGGCTGCCCCAGAAAGAAAGAAGGAAGGGAGGAAAGGAAGAAGGGAAAAAAAACCTGGTTATTAAAAGGCAGAATCTCAAAATGTGTGCCAAAACCCACGCAGCTCTCCGCTGACCGTGTTGCAGTCTTCGGAGCAGGCAGACCCTTCCCCAATATGATGGGACTTCAATCCTGGACTTATGACCACCATTGAACCCAATTTTATTGTCCTCCTTCTGATCTAGGCATCCCCAACAGCACGAAGCCGAGTCCTCGTTGTGATTAAACCCCTTTTATTTAATTTAAAGTGACGGCAAAACGTCCTGGCCTAATCTTTCAAGATAGTTCAGTCAGAGCTGAGTCCAAACAGTCCCTTTCTTTCCTTTCCCCAGAGCAGTTAGTGGTTCTAACCTTATGGCAGGCAAGAGGAAAGAATGAAGGCACACTCACTTAATCCAGGTGGGGTCGTTGAAGGTGACAAGCAGATCCGTTCCGTACTGGGGCAGGCGGAGCAGCACCAAATGCACACGCACATCGTTTTTGGCCTGCGGAGCGGAAAACAAAAAATCGTTCGGGACTAACCGTCCACCTCCCGTTTTATACCGATGGCGGGCGAAAGTTGGCTTTCAACCTCATGAGGGCTAGCACCTCCTCTTTAAAGAATGGCGTTTTCACGGGAAGAGGAACCCACCACATTGTTCGATTCTCTCTTATATACCGTATTTTTCAGAGTATAAGACGCACCCTTTTCCCTCGAAAAAGAGGCTGAAAATCTGGGTGCGTCTTATACACTGAATACAGTATTTTGGGTCTCCCGGAACCTCACCTCCTTCACCCAAATGGCCGTGCATAGCCTTTAGGAGGCTTTCAGAGTGCTCCTGGGGGCCTGGGAGGGCGAAATGAGTGAAAAATGGGTCGTTTTTTTGCCCCCCACCATAGCTCCCAGGAGCACTCCATAACCCTCCTAAAGGCTATGCATGCTCTTTTTTGGACGAAACGAGCCCATTTTTGCAAAAAACAGGCCGTTTTTTTGCTCATTTTTGCCCAGCCCCCAGGAGTACTCTACAAGCCTCCTAAAGGCTATTCATGTCCTCTTTTTGACAAAAAATTGGGCCCATTTTTGCCCCCCCCAGCCCCCAGGAGTATTCTACAAGCCTCCTAAAGCCTCCTAAAGACTATTCATTCCCTCTTTGACAAAGAAATGGGCCCATTTCTGAAAAAAACGGGCCGTTTTGGGGAGATCTGCAGAATACTAAAACTGTTTTTTTTAAATTTGCCTCTTCAAAATCTTGGTGCGTCTTATATTCCGAAAAATAAGGTAAGCAAATCAAGGCCCCTTCTGTCTAAGTCCAACTGACCCCAACGGAAAGAATTTTGTGTCCCGTCTGAACTTAGAAAAATATCAGGGCCGAAAATAAACCCAGGTGCATGGAGTCCTCGACACGGTCACAATTACAATGTAATCCCCGACTTACGACAATTACAACCAACATTTCTGTCGTTAAACGAGGCATTTGTTAAGTGAGTTTCTCTGACGACCTTTCTTGCCGCCGTTGTTAAGTGAATCCCTGCAGCCGTTACACCGGTAAACCCGGTGGTTCGGTGAATCTGGCTTCCCCGCTGACTTTTGCTCGTCGGGTCACGAAAGGGGACACACAGCAACCGTCGTAAATATGAACGATTGGCCAAAGCATTTGCATTTTGATCAAAAGACCCGCAAAAGTGGCGACTGTGAAAAACTGTCCTAAGTTGCTTTTTTCAGTGCCGTTGAACGGTCCACTAAACAAACGGCTGTAAGTCGAGGACTACCTGCTAGTCCTCCATTGGATGTCCACTGCTAAAGGAAACAAGGGGGATGTTAACGGAGCCAGGCCCAACTTCATGACTTTCCTTGCCATGGTTCTTAAGCGAATCACCGCGGTTAAGGGAACCCCACACAGCTGTTAAACGAATCCAGACTCCTCCGTTGATTTTGGTTGCTAGAAGCCAGCGAGGAAGGTTGTAAATGGTAATCGCATGTCCCTGGCATCCTGCAACCATGATATATACACGTCTGTTGCCAGGCAACTAAATTCTTATCACAGGGTGCTTTTTTTTTCCCCCAAGAGGCAACTGGACTTTCTGGTTTTTTTCTTTTGAAGACGTTTCGCTTCTCCTCCAAGAAGCTTCTTCAGCTCTGACTGGATGGTGGGGAACGGAAGGAGTTATGCTCCTTGCAGACAGCTGGTCATTTGCATCCTTTTTAGAGTCCTTGAGGCCACTTGGAGTCCCAAAGTTGCTTTTTCAAGAGGCAACTGGATTTTCTGGTTTTTCTTTGAACATGTTTCGCTTCTTATCCAAGAAGCTTCTTCAGCTCTGATCGGATGGTGGGGAAGAGAAGGATTGATACTCCTTGCAGATAGCTGGTCATTTGCATCCTTCTAGAGAGTCACTGAGGCCACTTGGAGTCCCAAAGTTGCTTTTTCAAGAGGCAACTGGACTTTCTTGTTTTTTTCATTTGAAGACGTTTCGCTTCTCCTCCAAGAAGCTTCTTCAGCTCTGACTGGAAGGTGAAGAATGGAAGGATTGATACTCCTTGCAGACAGCTGGTCATTTGCATCCTTTTTAGAGTCCTTGAGGCCACCTGGAGTCCCAAAGTTGCTTTTTCAAGAGGCAACTGGACTTTCTGGTTTTTGTTTGAAGATGTTTCGCTTCTTATCCAAGAAGCTTCTTCACCTCTGACTGGAAGGTGAAGAATGGAAGGATTGATACTCCTTGCAGACAGCTGATCGTTTGCATCCTTTTTAGAGAGTCCTTGAGGCCACCTGGAGGTTTATCTGTGTCATCAGGGTCACCCGAGTGATGCAAATAGGTGTGGAGCCTTCTTGGAACAGTTGAAAGGACTGAGTTGTAGGCTGGAGATCGATAATGTCATAACCCTCCCCTCGGCTGAGAGGGAGATGTTCAATTTTGACCCAGATGGCCTTGTCGACCGCACTTTCAAACCAATGGTCTACGTCACCCTCCTTCAAAGGGTCAACAACACCGTCCTTTCAGCAGTTCCAAGAAGGCCCCACACCCATTTGCACCAATCAGGTGACCCCGAGAACACAGGCAAACCTCCAAGTGGCCTCAACGACTCTCTAAAATGGATGCAAATGACCAGCTGTCTGCAAGGAGTGTCAATCCTTCCCTTCCCGACCATCCAGTCAGAGCTGAAGAAGCTTCGGAGAAGCGAAACATCTTCAAAAGAAAAAAAAAAAACAGAAAGTCCAGTTGCCTCTTGAAAAAGCAACTTTGGGACTCCAAGTGGCCTCAAGGACTCTCTAAAAAGGATGCAAATGACCAGCTGTCTGCAAGGAGTATCAATCCTTCTCTTCCCATCCATCCGGTCAGAGCTGAAGAAGCTTCTTGGAGGAGAAGCGAAACCTCTTCAACAGAAAAAAACAAGAAAGTCCAGTTGCCTCTTGAAAAAGCAACTCTGGGACTCCAAATGGCCTCAGTGACTCTCTAAAAAGATGCAAATGACCAGCTGCCTGCAAGGAGTATCAATCCTTCCCTTCCCGACCATCCAGTCAGAGCTGAAGAAGCTTCGGAGAAGCGAAACATCTTCAAAAGAAAAAAAAAACAGAAAGTCCAGTTGCCTCTTGAAAAAGCAACTTTGGGACTCCAAGTGGCCTCAAGGACTCTCTAAAAAGGATGCAAATGACCAGCTGTCTACAGGGAGTATCAATCCTTCTCTTCCCATCCATCCGGTCAGAGCTGAAGAAGCTTCTTGGAGGAGATGCGAGATGTCTTGAAAAAAAAACCCCAGAAAGTCCAGTTGCCTCTTGAAAAAGCAACTTTGGGACTCCAAGTGGCCTCAAGGACTCTCTAAAAAGGATGCAAATGACCAGCTGTCTGCAAGGAGTACAACTCCTTCCATTCCTCAGCATCCAGTCAGAGCTGAAGAAGCTTCTTGGAGGAGAAGCGAAACGTCTTCAAAAGAAAAAAACCAGAAAAGTTCAGTTGCCTCTTGGAAAACAAAAGCACCCTTGGGACAACCATGCCCTGGACGACTAAGAATCTCCATAGACATTTGATCACAGGGATATGGTAACTGGCCTTAAATGTCATTTGTCATTTTTTTTCCCCAGGGCTGTCGTAACTTAAAATAGTCACTAAACTCATGGTCCTAAGTTGAGGACCATCTGTACTTCTGTACAGATTTTCCCATTGCAGAAAAATGTTCGGAGGAAAGCTCACCAAGTGGCAAGGGCAAGCTTCGGAAACAGGTAACCTCGCCACTCACCTCCTCGTTGAATTTAGCGACCTCCTGGCGGCCCGTGAGTTGCCAGGCGCTATTGCAGCCTTCGAATGCCAGAAGAGCAGGCGCAAACTGGTCTTGGCTCAAAATCTCCGAATTGGCCGAGCTGCCCGCAATGTCTTCAAAGTGGTACCTGGCGGGAGGGGAGGGTTAAAAAACAAGATGGGTGGACGTCTCTCATTGGCCCGTCCAGCAACGAATCTCTTTCTCCGCATCTGAGACTAGGCCAGGTGAACCCCTTCCCCAAATTTCATAGGTGAACGTGGGAAAAAATGCAAAATAACCCACAGCTAGGGCCATTCTTATACACATAGTCCTCAGATTACGTGCCAGCGTTCCAACTGACGAGCCCAACCAAAGCCAACACGGTCGAGACGAGGCCATCTCTTAATGCAAAACTTTATCAAGCAGGGACGTGCGGTCAGGGGAGGCAGAGCCTCACCTCTCATCATGAAATAATAATATATAATAATAATATCCACCAGGGAGTTTCATATATATAAGAGGAAGAGGAGGGAGGAGGAGCGCGTGGGGGGCGGTGCCAGCTGGGCAACCGGCGGAGGCAGGAGGGTTCTCGGAAGCGCCAATAACCTCGCTGCCTCCGCTGTACTTTGCGAGCTCCTCGCGACTGCAATAGATGTCCAGAAGTGGCAGGGGCTTGATGACGTCACCGCAGCTGCCATGCGCGGACGGAAGGAGGTAGCCAGAGTGGCGCCGAGGCAGTCTGGCAGACGAGCGACCGAGGATCAGGCTGCCTGATCCTCCATCGCTCGCTCGCTCGCTCTTTCATCCGCCCAGACCCCTCAGCGCCACTCTGGTTATCTCCGTCCGGCCGCGCCCAGCAGCGACGTTGGCGACGTCATCAAGACGAAGTGGCTTGGAGGCGAAGTGCTTTTCAGTGATTTTCTGTGCGTCTGGCGTTTAGGTAGATAGCCGGATGTCCTAAACGCCAGACGCACAGAAAAGCACTGAAAAGCAGCTGCTGTTGGGGATCGCGGAGCGTGAGCCGGCGGAGCGCGCTCAGGAAGGCGGGGAATGGGATCACATGTGCTGGAGGATGAGGCAGCCTCAGCCTCCAGCACACGTGGTCCCATTCCCCGCCTTCCTGATGACGTCACCAGCCTCACCAGCCATAAACCTCACCGCCCGTCACTGTTATCGAGTACATCATTTTGGCACCAACGAGGGCAAAACCAGATCTGACTATTTCCCGCGCAAACACACATAGTTAAAGTTTAGATTCTCCCTCCCCGTGATCGACCAAGTCACACTGTCCAACGGAGTGTCATGGTGTTGTTATGAGAAAACGCCTTGGTGCTCTGGCAAACACCTGCCAAAGTGTCCTTGGTTCTCAAGGTTGGCTTCTTCATGTCTAGAGCCTACATTCCATCTCCCCCTTCCCTCCTCCCTGATTCATTGGCAAGCAGAGAAGTGACAATAGCTGTCACAACGAAAGCGCAGTTTTGAAGCTTGACATTATGACAATTGAGCCCAAAATTTACGTTGCTAAGCGAGACATTTGCAGAATGCCCCATGTTAGGACCTTTCTTGCCACAGTTGTTAAGTGAATCACTGCCGCAGTTCATTAGGAACACGGATCTTAAGTGAATCTGTCTGCCCCGTTGACTTTGCTTGTCAGAAGGTCGCAAAAGGGGATCACTGCAACCGTCATATATGTGAGTCGGTTGCTAAAGCATCTGAATTTTGATCACATAACCGCAGGGATGCTGCAACGCAAAGATAATTGCCTCTCTATTCCATCCGAAATATATTACAGGCAAGTCCTTGAGTTACGACCATAATTGAGCTCCAAATTAATGTTGCTAAATGAGGCATTTATTGAGTGAATTTTTACCCCATTTAATAACCTTTCTTGTCACAGTAGTTAAGTGGATTTTTGCAGTTTAGTAACACAGTTGTTAAGGGAATCTGGCTTCCTCGTTGACTTTGCTTGAACGCACGAAGCACGGGTAGCCCTCGACGTAGCCACAGTTCGTTTAGTGACCGTTGAAAGATACATTATTAGCAATATCACTGATAACACTACCGACAATCAAAGAGAAGCTGATTAAGGAAACGGAAGAAGGGCAGCGAAATTACATGAGAGATTTTATAAGCAAGGAGTTGCTAAGAGGAGTCCATACAAAGTTGATTAAGGAGATGATTAGAGGACTGACACCACAAATGGCAGAAGACATGAGACTGTTTTGCTACTGGAAAGATACAGGTTGATAGATGGAAGAGTATAATTTAAAACTAGTTAAACGTAGTGAAATTTAGTGACAATGGATATAGTTAAATAAATAATGGATAATGATAATAATGTATACAATGTGTAGTGTTAGGATAAGTAATAATGGGATATGAATATTGAATGGTACCCATGAAAGGAAGATTAGAAATCCTTTTGGATTATATATATAAAGGTTAATAAAAAAAACTAAGTTAGACATAGTTAAGTCTTGATTATTAGGGGGAAAATGTTATGATGCAGGATATAGTTAAATAAAGGAGGGATAATAACAACGTATTGAATACAGGTATGGGTACAACATAAGGAAACCGGATGTAAATTGTAAACAGTGATTTGGAAAGGAGGATTAGCAAAGTTTGTTATTAAATATTATGGATGTTTAGCTAGAATAGGATATAAGGATTCAGTGTTATTGGAGGATTTTAGAAATAGTAAATGAAATGCCAGTATGTGGTTATGTATTAAATCTTGGTCTATTTTATGATGAAGGACGTTTAAACAATTATAGCCAAATGAAAATGGAGGCATGACGATGGTAACATGTATAAATATCTGAGTTAAAATACTTGAGTTAATATGAATTATGTTTGTGGACTGTGGAAGAGATGCACGAAAGCCTTTTTGTAACCAACTGATACAATTTCTACAGTAGGTAAAGAAGGATGTGTTGTGTTTGGTTTGAAAATTTATATATATATATATATAGATAGATGGATGGATGGATGGATGGATGGATGGAAGGAAGGAAGGAAAGAAAGAAAGAAAGAAAGAAAGAAAGAAAGAAAGAAAGAAAGAAAGAAAGAAAGAAAGAAAGAAAGAAAGAAAGAAAGAAAGAAAGAAAGAAAGATACAACGGCCCTGAAAAAAAGTGACTTACGGCCGTTTTTCACCGTTACGACCTTCCCAGCATCATCACAGTCACGGGATCAAAATTCAGCTGCTTGGCAACCGGTTCGTATTTGTGACGGTTGCCACATGATCGTCTTTGGTGATCTTCCCACAGGCAAAGTCAACGGGGAAGCCAAATTCACTTAACGACCGGGTCGCTAAATTAGTAACTGCAGTGATTCACTTAACAACGGAAGCAAAAAAAAGGGTTGTAAAATGGGGCAAAGCTCACTTAACAACAGACACTTGAGGCTCCTTTGAATCGTATGTCAAGGAATACCTGCATAGGAGAGGGTAGTATTTTTATTTCTATTTTATACTATTTATGCCAATACCAACAGCGAAATACTTAATCCTGGCTTCCCAAATATCAGCCAGGCCCAGCTAAATGCTGCCACCTAGCTGTGACATTTTGTCATGACTTCCCCGCTCCCTGCACAAAGGAGTTGTCAAAGTGGAGACGCTGGGGATTGAACCCAGGACCTCATACATGATGCGCTCTACCACTGAGCTACACCCCCTTCCATGCCAAGCCTCCCAGCAGCTGGTCTCCTGTAGTACAATGGTAGCCTCAGAATATCATTTCCTCCTGCTTGTATTTTCAGGTTTCACCAGTGGAGCCAATATTTTTGCCTTTTGCTACACAAACGTGTTAGTTAGTGAGTCCTATATAAATGTTGCTAAGGCTAATTAGCCGTCAATTAATTAATGCCTATACTATACTATACTGTATTATACTAATAACACTAATAGTAATACTGATACAATTCTAGAATATATAGAATAACAGTTGGAAGGGACCTTGGAGATCTTCTAGTCCAACCCCCTGCTCAGGCAGGAAACCGTACACCACTTCAGACAAATGGTTATCCAACATCTTCTTAAAAACTTCCAGTGTTGGAGCATTTACAACTTCTGGAGGCAAGCTGTTCCACTGATTAATGGTTCTAACTGTCAGGAAATTTCTCCTAAGTTGCTTCTTTCCTTGGTTAGTTTCCACCCATTGCTTCTTGTTCTGCCCTCAGGTGATTTGGCAAATAGTTTGACTCCCTCTTCTTTGTGGCAGCCCCTGAGATATTGGAATGCTGCTATCATGTCTCCCCTGGTCCTTCTTTTCATTAAACTAGACATACCCAGTTCCTGCAACCGTTCTTTATATGTTTCAGCCTCCAGTCCCCTGATCATCTCTATTGATCTTCTCTGCACTCTTTCTACACAATACTATACAATAATATAATATACTATAATTAATATAATATACTGTAATTAATATAATATACTATCATCAATATAATATACTAGGCTATACAATAATATACTACAATTAATATAATATACTATATTTACTATGCTATACTATAATATACTATAATTACTATACTATTACTATTACTATACTACTATACTATACCATACTTATACCTATACAATATAATTGCTATACTATACACTATAATTAATATACACTATAATATACCTATACAATATAATTGCTATACTATACACTATAATATACTATACTCTACAATAATATACTATAATTAATATAATATACTATATTTACTATGCTATACAATAATATACTATAATTACTATACTATTACTATTACTATACTACTATACTATACCATACCTATACCTATACAATATAATTACTATACTATACACTATAATTAATATACTATACTCTACAATAATATACTATAATTAATATAACATACTATATTTACTATGCTATACAATAATATACTATAATTACTATACTATTATTATCACTATCACTATCACTATTACTATTACTATACTACTATACTATACCATACCATACCTATACCTATACAATATAATTACTATACTATACACTATAATTAATATACTATACTATACTATACTAAAAATAGAATACAATACAATACAATAATTGCTTATCCTGGAAATAAGCCAGTCTGGAAACTGATTTGCTTTCCAGAATATTTACAGGGAAGTCCATTTAATTTCTGCATTCATGGCCTCTCATTAAAATAACATACAGCTAGTCCTTGACTTGCGACCATGGCCAAGCCCAAAACATCTGTTGCTAAGCGAGACAGTTGTTAGTTGAGTTTACCCCACTTTATGAGCTCTCCTGCTGCCCTTGTTATGTGAATCCCTGCAGGTGTTAAGTTAGTAACCCGGATCCTAAGTGAATCTGGCTTCCCCAATTACATAAAGAGTGCAATTTTGTCCCGGGAGGCTTGAAATCCCAGCGCCAATCGGTCCTGCAACGAAATGTCCAATTTTGCACCGCGTACCTGGCAGCGTTTTCATCCGGCACCCCCGCTTGGTATTCCAGCAGTTCCACGATGACGCTCTGGTCGGTGCTGGGGTGAACAAAGACTTCCTGGTTGTCAGGAACCTGACGCAGTTCGCTGAGAGGGATAGACATAAACGGGGAGAAGAACTCAGGATCAGCCAGCCATCACATCTTTGTGAGCAAGTGGCCTTCTAAAGACCTAACAAGCAGGCCATGGTCTCTATGGGGATACTCCATATATATATATAGCTATGGAATGGAATGGAATAATAAAGGAATGGAATGGGATGGGATAGAATAGAATAGAATAATAAAGGAATGGAATGGAAAGAAAAGGAATGGAATAGAATAGAATAGAATAGAATAGAATTAGAGTAGAGTATAGAGTAGAATAATAAAGGAGTGGAGTAGAAGAGAGTAGAATAGAATAGAAAAGGATAGAATAATAATGGAATAGAACAGAATGGAATAGAATAAAATAGAATAGAATAGAATAATAAAGGAATGGAATGGAATGAAATGTAATATAGAATAGAATAGAATAGAATAATAATGGAATGGAATAGAATAGAATTAGAATATAGTATAGAGTACAGTATAGAGTAGAATAATAAAGGAGTGGAGTGGAGTAGAGTAGAGTAGAATAGAATAATAAAGGAATGGAATGGAATAGACCAGAATAGAATAGAATAGAATAGAATAGAATAGAATAGAATAGAATAGAATAGAATAGAATAATAATGAAATGGAATGGAATAGAATTAGAGTAGAGTAGAATAATAAAGGAATGGAATGGAATAGAATAGAATAATAATGGAATGGAGTGGAATATAATAGAATAATAATGGAATGGAATAGAATTAAGAGTAGAGTAGAATAATAAAGGAATGGAATGGAATAGAATAGAATAATAATGGAATGGAGTGGAATATAATAGAATAATAATGGAATGGAATAGAATTAGAGTAGAGTAGAATAATAAAGGAATGGAATGGAATAGAATAGAATAATAATGGAATGGAGTGGAATATAATAGAATAATAATGGAATGGAATAGAATTAGAGTAGAGTAGAATAATAAAGGAATGGAATGGAATAGAATAGAATAATAATGGAATGGAGTGGAATATAATAGAATAATAATGGAATGGAATAGAATTAGAGTAGAGTAGAATAATAAAGGAATGGAATGAAATAGAATAGAATAATAATGGAATGGAATAGAATTAGAGTAGGGTAGAGCAATAAAGGAATGGAATGGAATGGAATGGAATAGAATAATAATGGAATGGAATGGAATAGAAGTAGAGTAGAATAATAAAGGAATGGAATGGAATAGAATAGAATAGAACAGAAGAGTAGAGTAGAATAGAATGGAATAGCATAGAGTATAGAGTAGAATAATAAAGGGATGGAATGGATTAGACTAGACTAGACTAGACTACAATAAAATAGAATAAAATGGGTTGGAAGGGACCTTGGAGGTCTTCTAGTCCACCCTCCTGCTTCAGCGGGAAACCCTATACCACTTCAGACAAATGGCTATCCAACATCTTCTTAAAGACTTCCAGTGTTGGAGCATTTACAACTTCTGGAGGCAAGTTGTCCCACTGATTCATTGTTCCAACTGTCAGGAAATTTCTCCTTAGTTCTAAGTTGCTTCTCTCCTTGATTAGTTTCCACCCATTGTTCCTTATCCTGCCTTCTTCTGCTTCGCAGAATAGGTTGATCTCCCTCCTCCATGTGGCCGCCCCTCAAATATTGGAACATTGCTATCATGTCTCCCCTGGTCTTTCCTTTCATTAGACTGGACATACCGAATTCCTGCAATCAATCAATGCAAAGAACTGGACCGGTTATTTCCAAACCGGAAGGTCCAATCGCCTTTTTGTTTGATCCACAAGTTGCGTCGGGAAGCGGAGAAGCTACCGGGAAGGCCAAAATGATTCGCCTCTTGGGGAGATGTTGGTTACAGCAGAGAATCCAACCCACCTGATATCCAGACTTCCAGGAGGGAGGCGAGCCGAAAAGGCACCCCCAAAGAGTTGGCTTTCTTGGGGTTCCGCACCTGCCATAGCCCTTGCCTGCAAGACAAACCAGATGCATTGGAGATCCGCCGTCAAAGCCGCACACAGAAAATGGGGGCGCACAGGCTCACGGGGTAGGTTGCAAACTGCAAAGTTTTTGCAGAGCTTCCTTTCTTAGCAGCTGTTCTGACCGAGGCTTCCCAAAAGCATGAAACAAACTCCTTGTCCCGGCAAAAGCCCCTTTTATTCATTTACAGCGAATGCTGCTCATACACAGCCTTTCAAAGTCTTTCAAAGGAGGATTTACGGTCACAGACCTCATCGGGCTTGGAGAGCTGCCAGGCCGATATCTGCAAAACGTGGCAAGGAGTCTCGGAGAGTCACAAGCTAATTAAAGCAAAGTCATTGTTTCCTGCAAACTCCACTCCCCTGTGGCTCCTCTTTTCTTTCCTCTGGCAGGGGCCATTCATCGTCCACCTGTGGCCTTACTCCCAAGTCAACCCCTGTTCTTTAGCCGTTCCCTTCGTCTGGCAACTCTGCGCATGCGCACACTGGAACAGGCTCCAGCTGTTCTTCTGCCTCAGTGATGTCTGACTCTGAAGGCAGCTGATCACTGGCATACGGCTCTGACCCCCTCTCTGCCTCCGACACAGAACCCTCATCAGAGCCTTCCCCAGACTCCAGGACCGGCCCATGTTCCTCCCCAACCTCCTCACTGTCTGAATCTGCACAACAGAATCTAGGAGTTGTCCTAGTCCCTCTCTATAGGCATGAAAGGACCAGTCACTCACAGCCTGACCCACCTCACAGGGTTCTTGTTGTGAGGAAAGTAGCAGGAAGAAGGTGAGTGGGGTATGTTTACCACTTTGAATTATTCGTAAGAAAATACTAAAGGAGGGATACAAATAAACACCTTGATCTAGGCTGAAGGAATAAAACTCTTGCTGAAAACTCCCTGCACCCTTCTTAATCAACAACTTTTCCTCCACCAGATTAAGACAGACAGATTAACAGAGCTGGAAGGGACCTTGTAGGTCATCTAGTCCAACCCCCTCTCCTGCCCCGCCCAAGCACGAGAACCTACACCATTTCTGACAGATGGCAATCCGGTCTCTTTTTGAAAGCCTCCAATGATGAAGCTCCCACAACTTCTAAAGGCAACGTCTGCTCCATGTGCAAGTCTCATGCATCTTAAACAGGGTAGTCCTCGATTTACGGCCACAGTTGAGCCAAAGATTTCCATCGCTAAGGAAGACCGCTGTTAAGTGAGTTTTGCCCCGTTTTACGGCCTTTCTTGCTACGGTTGTTCGGCGAATCAGTGCAGTTATTCAGTTAGCAACACGGTTCTTCGGTGAATCGGGTTTCCCCATTGGCTTTGCACATCAAAAGGGGATCACACAACCCCGGGACTCTGCAACCGTCATAAATACATGCCAGTTACCAAGTGTCCAATTTTGATCACAGGATTGTGCAAACAGCGTGAAAAAATAGCCAGAAGTCACTTTATCCAGTGCTGTTGTAACTTTGAACGGACATTAAACGAATGGTTTTTAAGTTTTCGGGATCTCTTTGTATTCAGAAGTACGACGGCTATTCCTCGACTTACAACACTTCATTCAGTGACTGTTCAAAGTTACCTTGGCCCTGAAACAAGTGACTGACGAGCACGCTTACAACCTTTGGAGCAAGCCCATGGATCGTGGGATCAAAATTCAGACGCTTGGCAACCGGTTCATACTTATGACCATGGTTGTATCACCGGATTCCCCCTTCTGCGATCTTCTGACCAGCAAAATCAAATGGGGAAGCCAGATTCATTTACCAACTCACGTTACTCCCTTATCGGCTGTGGCCGTTCACTTAACCAAGGAAGGCCATAAAATGGGGCAAGCCCTTCACTACTCTCACCCTGATTTCAGTGTGATGAATGTCTCGCTTAACGACAGAAATGTCGGGCTCGACCGGGTGCCGTGAAGTCGAGGACGACTTGAACTAGAGGGCAGCGAAGAGGGTAATTTGAACTGCGGTGGCGCAGTGATTAGAAGGCAGTCCTGCAGGCTGCTTCTGCTGCCTGCTGGCTGCCTGCAATTTAGCGGTTCAAATTTCACCAGGCTCAAAGTTGACTCAGCCTTCCATCTTTCCCAGGTGGGTAAAATGAGGACCCAAATGGTTGGGGGAATTATGCTGACTCTGTAAAACCTCTTGGAGAAGGCTGTAAAGCACTATAAAGCGGTATATAACTCTCTCTCTCTCTCTCTCTCTCTCTCCTCTCCTCTCCTCTCCTCTCCCTCTCTCTCTCTCTCTCTCTGGTCACAATGAGATACCTGCTGAACAAAACTCCGCACTGGCGTCAGGAAGGGCATCCGGCCAGTAAAACACTCTGCTAGCTCCATTCAGTTGGCCCACAACGGATTAGGGATGATGATGAGGATAAAGATTCAGAAAAGAAGCAAGAAACGGGGATCTCCCTGGGAAGAGTCCCTTGGCCCCAATACCCAAGTCTTTGGAGGAGGGAGTGCGTTATGTCATTTCTGCTGCAAAGAAAGGAAGCCAAATAATTGGGGGCGGGAAGGATTGGGAAGGGTCCCCCAATAATTGAAAGTAGACATAGAAATCCCTGCAAGTAATAATAAATGTAAAAAAAAAGATTGGAAGGAAGGGGTTTCCTTGTAACTGCGTCACAAAGGGAGGGGATTCCCTCCCCGGGAATTCCGGAAACATGGGAAGAACCTATAAGATTAATGGGAGGAAGGAAAGGTGTTTTTGAACCGGCCAATTAACTGCTGTAGAACACACACACACACACACGCTCCTTCCATCTTTTCGAAGGACTCACCTTTCAGCCTGGCTTGATTGCACGCAAGAGGCGACGGTCCCTTTAAAACGTCCCTCTCCAATGAATTCCCCCCGCCCTGCCAGGAAGGAACGTTTAGCGAGCAAAGCGGCCAATCAGAAATCGGAGGGCGCGCTTAAGCGCTTCCCCGCGCCTCGAATTCCATTGTGACGACTACGGGAGGAAATGGGAGTGTGATGGACGAACGCCTCGTCCAATCGGCGAGGCAGATTCGGGGGGGGAGGGATGCTTTTCGAGATGGACGGGCCTTAAAGGGGCCGTGTGTAATTTTTTTAAAATGTAAAAAAAATCTGTATCGTTCGTGAAAGCGCGACCGGAGGATTGGGAAGTTTAATTAAAAGGAATATATTTTAAGCAATATAATATAGCAAAAGTAATATATTTACTTTTCAATATATTCAAAGTTCAAAATAAAGGGGTATGGAGATTCTGGCGGGGTCGGACTAGATGACCCATAAGGTCCCTTCCAAGTTCCAATTCTGTTAATCTGTTGTTAATTTCAGTTTCGCAGTCCTGATTTCGCACGAGTGGATGGCTAATTTTCAATCGAAAGAAATTTTTTAAAAAGACGTGTTAGTTATCCTTCTGCATCCGTAACCCCATTTGCTTCTATTAAAAGGAATTCTGCCTCGTTTAAATAAATAAATTAGGATCGTATTGTAACAATATATATGGTGGTGCGTAATGACTTAAGACACTGAGCTTGTCGATCAGAAAGGTTGGCAGTTTGAATCCCTAGTACAGGCCTCCTGAGTGAGCAGGGGGTTGGACTAGATGACCTCCAAGGTCCCTTCCAACTCTGTTTAATATATGTGGTGTGTGCATCAGCATGCTTTATCGCTGTCCTACTGTCCCCATTTATTTGTACTCGTTTCCCTTGTTCATGTCCATGTTTATACTTGTTATCTTGTACATGTTTGACAAACTAAATAAATAAATAGATACATAAAGACAATTGCACTTATCGTGGGAAAACAGCTTCACCTGTTGAATGTCTGCCTGTTGTGCCAGAAAAAAAAAAACAAAGTTATAACCTGATATCTAAAGAAAGCCAAATGCCCCCACCGGGATTGTTTTAAAACTACACACGATTGCTGAAATCAGAGATGATTCCTGAAAGCATACAAATAACTTCTGGGCTCCGAAATGGTATGAAATGACGCCAAAATTAGTCAAGGCAAAAATTAGTCAAGCCAATTATATTGTACCTTTTCCCTTTCCCATATTCCAACATTGTCCAAGGCACCTGAGGGTAGAACAAGAAGCAATGGGTGGAAACTAATCAAGGAGAGAAGCAACTTAGAACTGAGGAGAAACTTCCTGACAGTTAGAACAATTAATCAGTGGAACGACTTGCCTCCAGAAGTTGTTATTGCCCCAACACTGGAAGTCTTTAAGAAGATGTTGGATAGCCATTTGTCTGGAACAGTATAGGGTTTCCTGCCTAGGCAGGGGGTTGGACTAGAAGACCTCCAATGTCCCTTCCATCTCTGCTATTGTATTGTATTGTATTGTCTTTGATCTCAAAAGGAGGTGCCTATGCTGATTCTGGGTCATTTTTTCCCCCTTATAAATTATAATTTCCTTATCAATTCCTCTCTTTTTTGGCACAGGACACCTGGTTTCCCATCAGGACTTTCTATGGCCGTGATGGTGAACCTGTGGCAGGCGGAGCCCTCTCTACGGGCCCAGCTCAGCTCCATCACCCATGCGCCGCCTGCCGGCCAGCTGATTTTCGGGTCTTTGCTGTGCATGCGTGGGGGTCGGGGCACATGTGGGAGATGTGCACGCATGCGCAAGGGGTCATGTACGCATGCTCGGGAGAGGGGGGAAGCAAGGGAATGCAGTGCCCCCCCGCGGCCCATTTTTGGTGCCAGGAGGCTGCCGATTACCATCTGAGAGCCCCATGCAACAAAATCTCATTTTCATGTATTCACTTACATTTGAAGATAAAAGTCATTATTCTATATTTGATGATTAGGGGACTGGAGACTAAAACATATGAAGAACGGTTGCAGGAACTAGGTATGTCTAGCTTAAGAGAAAGAAGGACTAGGGGAGACATGATAGCAGTGTTCCAATATCTCAAGGGTTGCCACAAAGAAGAGGGAGTCAAGCTATTCTCCAAGGCACCTGTGGACAGAACAAGAAGCAATGGGTGGAAACTAATCAAGGAGAGAAGCAACTTAGAACTGAGGAGAAACTTCCTGACAGTTAGAACAATTAATCAGTGGAATGGCTTGCCTCCAGAAGTTGTGAATGCCCCAACACTGGAAGTCTTTAAGAAGATGTTGGATAGCCATTTGTCTGGAACGGTATAGGGTTTCCTGCCTAGGCAGGGGGTTGGACTAGAAGACCTCCAAGGTCCCTTCCAACTCTACTATTGTATTGTATTATTCTATTTATGAAACTGATTTTTAGCTATAAAAGAAACAAAACATAGGATGTCAGACTTGTCATTTGGAATGGGCTGCCCTAAGTTTCTCCCCGCCCCACTCCCTGGAGGGGGTGAGAGCAATGAAATGAGACAATTAGCAGAAAATTACAAACAAAACTATGTGTTGTGCGCCCCCAGAATCTGAAGTCAATCCCCTCAACCTCTTCCTCCACCCTGTGGTCGTGATTCACTTAGTGCCCGAAGTTAAAGCCGAAATGGGCGGTAGAGAACGGTGATGAATTACCGTATATATTTCAGACTATAAGACGGAGGGGTGTCCAAACTTGGGAACTTTAAGATTTTTACAGGAGAAAAACAAGACGCACCTAGATTTTTACAGGAGGAAAACAAGACGCACCTAGATTTTCACAGGTGGAAAACAAGACGCACCTAGATTTTCACAGGAGGAAAACAAGACGCACCTAGATTTTCACAGGGGGAAAACAAGACGCACCTAGATTTTCACAGGGGAAAAACAAGACGCACCTAGATTTTTACAGGGGGAAAACAAGACGCACCTAGATTTTTACAGGGGGAAAACAAGACGCACCTAGATTTTCACAGGGGGAAAACAAAACGCACCTAGATTTTCACAGGGGGAAAACAAAACGCACCTAGATTTTCACAGGAGGAAAACAAGACGCACCTAGATTTTTACAGGAGGAAAACAAGACGCACCTAGATTTTTACAGGAGGGTTCGGGAACCCAAAAACGGGCCCATTTTTAGTCTTCAGGGTGCTTCTGGAGGGCGAAAAGAGTATACATAGAGCTCTTCGGCGCTTCTGCACACGTGCACCGAGCCCAAGGCACCTGCGCGGCACTCCGCAGAGCGGCTGGAGCATCGCGGAGGCTCACGGAGGCCCTAAGACACATGTATGTGCTGCGCGCGTCCATGTGGCCGCCACCGCGCCGATCCGGAACCCACCACTGGAAGGTAACAGTGTTCCGTGCGCCTTTGCCATTTATTCATGCCGGCCACATGACTACAGAAACGTCTTCAGACAGCACTGGCTCTTTGGCTTTGAAACGGAGATGAGCACTGCCCCCTAGAGTCAGGAACGACTAGCACAGATGTGCAAGGGGAACCTTTACCTTTAAGTGTGTCTTATACTCAGAAAAATATGGTAAATAATGAATTAACAAAGGACCGGAAGCAGGTGCAGCTGCTTTTAACTCCCGAAACAGAAACCTATAATAAATCAGAGTTTGGGAGCAAAGCTGAGAAGTGGTTGTGATTGGTATCAGCCAGCTGCTACAGCCAAGTAGCTTTTCCCCCCTCCCCAATATGAGGTCTTTGGTGTTTGTAGGGTATGTGGCTTGTTTTATTTTTCATTTTAAGAGAAGGGGGGTGGGGTGTCTGCAAAAGTGATGTCTGGTTTTTCTTTTGAAAGTTTAGAAAAAAAAAAACTCAGTGTGATTCCCAAGGTGAAGTCTTTTTAAATGAGGAAGGCTGAGCAAACAGCTTTGGAGTGTGATTAAAAACCAGACACGGATTTTTGGGATTTGGAGAAGCGGGGTATGTTGGATATAATTTCCAAACACAGTAGTGAAGTTATTCTTTGTTTGGAGAACTATTTGAACCGTTTTTTTTTAAGGTGGCACAAATGTGTGACTTTCTAGAACTGCTGAAGTATAATTCACAGCTAAGCTCCCTTCTTCTAAGCCAGGGGTGTCCAAACTTGGCAACTTTAAGACTTGTGGACTTCAACTCCCAGGGAATTCTGGGAGTTGAAGTCCACAAGTCTTAAAGTTGCCAAGTTTGGACACCCCTGTTCTAAGCCAATGTTCTTGGGTTCCCACAGTATAACCTAGTTCCCCAAGTTGACCACAGTGTGGGTTTTCAGACTGCAGGCTAAATGATCTTTGGTTACTTTGGGGTTTTTAAAGGGTCTTGTGAACCTAGCCATGGCCAATTCAAGGTCAGTTCACGGTTCAGAACATGTCAAAGAAACCATGGTCGCCTGGGCGAAAAATTTCGGCTACAATGTGGAATTAGCTAAGTGGGGAAAACTTTGGATACTTAATCAGAAACTAACATTGGCTACGGCGTATAAAGAAAATATTTATAAGATGTTCTACAGATGGCATCTCCCCCCAGCACGGCTCTCCAAAATATTCAAAAATCTGGCCCCAAATTGTTGGAAGTGTAAAAAAACACCAGGCACTTTCTATCATATGTGGTGGACGCGCAATGAGGCAAAAATATATTGGAAAATGATTCAATCATGGTTAGAACAAATGGTGGGAGAACAAATGATGTTTAAACCAGAAACTTTTCTCCTAGGCATAATACCGGAGGGGTTTAAGAAAGATACACTTTATCTAATTATACATATACTAACTGCAGCGCGCATAACCTATGCACAGTATTGGAAAAAAGAAAATACACCATCAGAGCTAGATATAATCCGAAAAGTGTTGGCCTGTGCGGAAGCAGATAGGCTCCCTCTTGAACTTAAAAATAAAGGGGAATCAGAATATTTTGAAGTATGGAATAGACTTTATGACTGGTATAAGACAAGATGACAAGACTGGAACAAATATATATATTGTGATTGGACAGAAGGATATAGACAATGTATTAAGTAGATTGTTAATGGTTGAAACTAGCTGTATATAATGTGAATGTATGGTCACTCCGACTCCACGGTATTGCATTGTTTTAAATGTAAAAATGATAAAAATATATTTTAAAAAAAGGTCAGTTCATGGTTATGTCTTGTAACCAAGTGGGACAGTATGAAGTCTTTAAGACGGAGTAACAGAATAACAGAATCGAAGGGACCTTGGAGGTCTTCTAGTCCAGCCCCCTCAAGCAGGTGACTCTAAAGTCCATTTTAGGCAAACAGTTGTCCAATCTCTTCTTAAAAGTCTCCCAGCCAGGGCACCCACAACTTCTGAAAGCAAGCCGTTGAAATGGTTTTATTGTTTTCACTTCTGGAGTTCAACTCCCAGACATGCCCGCTGGGGAATTCTGGGAGTTGAAGCCCACAAGTTTTTAAAGTTGCCAAGATTGGACCCCTCCTCCCACCTAAGGCCTTAATTTACCCCTTCATTTAAGCCAGCCTTATGATCCGAGATGCTCTGAACAAAATATCTTGATTTTAAAACTGTTTTATTGCCTCTTTTTCGCAAGCCTTGAATATTTAACGATGGCTCCTTTTTCTATTCTGTTGGAAGACATGCCCATCTCGCTTCAGTTCCAAGTGGGAAGAAAGACACTGGAAACAACGGTGGCTGCTTGGAAAGATGGTTTAATGGTGGACAGGATCACATGAGTTTCTTGGTCCTGGGCAAAGAAAAAAAAAAGGGGGGGGGAAGATGCTGAGACTCTCCCAGATTTATGCCCTCTCTGGGCTTTTGCATTCGAGCTTGTATTCTGATTGGTTGTCAGACTCCCATGGGGCCATGCAAGGCTAACTTTGTAGGTTGTGTTTATGAGTCCCAAGTTCGGTTAACTCTTGCTGGGTGATGATGTAATGAAAGGGCTTTGGGATTCCTATTATGGCTCTGCCTGGAGGGGGGAGATCTTTGTTATGTAGAATAGACTGGCTCAGGCCTTAATTGGCAAAGGTGTGGGGGGGGGGCAGGCGAGTTTCTGCCTCTCTTTTAAGGGAAATATTCTGCCCTTTTAATATTTCCTAAAATATCTCATCCTTCTCTCCAAAGCAAAACTAATTTCATTTTTTTTATTGCCTTTGTTTTTCCAACAGTATCCTATTCTATATATTGGGGAGCCAGGTGGCAGGGACTGTACCTTTCCCCCCAGGTAAGTGCGTGGGTTCCACCGGGGTAGTGAAGAACCTTGGCGAATTTTATGTTTTAAATGCAAAGCAACCCAATTCCCTCTTCTGTATTAATATTCTGCTAATCAGGGACGGTTATTGCCTCATGCTTTTTCAAGTTTAGCACTGCTGTCTTCAGGGGAAAATAGACGTGCCCGGAAATCAGCAGTGGATTGCTGCTGGAGTTACTGCCGGTTTGCTGTGCGTGGCCAGTTGCCCATCAATGAACACAATACAATACAATAGCAGAGTTGGAAGGGACCTTGGAGGTCTTCTAGTCCCACCCCCTGCCTAGGCAGGAAACGCTATCAGTTCTTCTGTGCGTGCCCAGAACATTAAAAAAAAAAGAATTAAGAACATGCCAGCGACGGCGTGGCAAGCCTGCTGTCCCTACCGGTTTGGCGACCTGCTCCCAGTTTCCGCTCCCAGTTCGTCCGAACCGGTGTGAACTGGTAGCAACCCACCTCTGTCAGAAATGGCTGGAATAGGAGAAATCACTCGCCAAAATATAAATAACATGCAGGAAGTGGCTATTGAGTTTCCATGCAGACTTCAGCTAATAGAATATTTCTAGCGGCACCACCAGATTCTGTAACAGCTTTGTTCCCTAGGCCAGTGATGGCGAACCTATGGCACGCACGCTGGCCAGCTGAGTTCACCTTTTTAAAAGTTATTTTTCGCCTTCCCCAGGCTCCAGAGGCTTTATAGGAGCCTGGGGAGGGCGAAAAGAGCCTCCCCCGACCCCCCGGAGGCTTCAGGGACCGTCCCTGAAGCCTTCAGAACGCTTAAAACCACCCTCCGAGCAAACTGGAAGTCACTTCCGGTTTGCTCGGAGGGTGGTTTTAAGTGCTCCGAAGGCTTCAGGGACGGTCCCTGAAGCCTCCGGGGGGTCGGGGGAGGCTCTTTTTGCCCTCCCCAGGCTCCTATAAAGCCCCTGGAGCCTGGGGAGGGCGAAAAAAGCATGTAAAAATGGGTGGGGGGTGTCACACGTTGTGCGCGCATGTGCACTGGGGGGGGGTCGCACGTTGCATTATGGGTACGGCACACCCGCACTCAACCCCCCTGCGCTCCCCCCACTTGTGGCACGTGAGCCAAAAAATGTTTGCCATCACTGCCCTAGGCCATCCGTCTGGCAAACTCAGAAGTTTTGTTTTTCTCCCTATAAATATGTATACATCCGAAATACACCATATTTCTCTGTGTCACATAATATATGTGCGTATATGCATAATTTTGTATTTATTTATCTTGTTATGTTTATGTAGTGTAAAATTGGAGGTGGTCACCCTCTAAGAGCTGTATGTAACGAAATTTCATTTTTAATGTATGCCAATAGTGTACATTCAAAGCGACAATAAAGCTATTCTATTCTATTTTCTATTCTATTCTATTCTATTCTATTCTATTCTATTCTATTCTACTCTACTCTACTCTACTCTACTCTCCATTCCATTCCATATTTTCTATTCTATTCTACTCTACTCTATTCTCCATTCCATTTCATATTTTCTATTCTATTCTATTCTATTCTATTCTATTCTATTCCACTCCACTCCACTCCACTCCACTCTATTCTCCATTTCATTCCATGTTTTCTATTCTATTCCATTCCATTCCACTCTCCACTCCACTCCACTATTCTCTACTCTATTCTCCATTTCATTCCATATTTTCTATTCTACTCTATTCTATTCTACTCTATTCCATTCCATTCCACTCCACTCTATTCTCCATTTCATTCCATATTTTCTATTCTATTCTATTCTACTCTACTCTACTCTATTCTCCATTCCATTTCATATTTTCTATTCTATTCTATTCTACTCTACTCTACTCTGTTCTCCATTCCATTCCATATTTTCTACTCTACTCTACTCTACTCTACTCTACTCTACTCTACTCTACTCTACTCTCCATATTTTCTACTCTACTCTACTCTACTCTACTCTACACTACTCTACTCTACTCTACTCTACTCTACTCTCCATATTTTCTACTCTACTCTACTCTACTGTTGGAAGAAATGTCCTTCTGGGTTCAGTTCCAAGTGGGGGGGGAAAGAGACTGGAAACATGGAGGCTGCTTGAAAAGATGGTTTAATGGTGGACAGGATCACATGGCTTGAGCTCCTGAGCAGAAAAAGGCAGAGATGCTGAGAGTCCCTGGTTTTATGCCCTCTCTGGGACCCCACCCCTCTGTTTCCCCTGTTTCTGTGTAAGAAATGCATTCTGATTGGTTGTCAGACTCCCAGGGGCGAGGGTCTTAGTTAACTTTGTAGGTTGTCCTGAGACCCAAGCTTGCCTTGCTGGCTGATGGAATTTTCCCAGGTGCCTTGTGGTGAGTTTCTGTTTGCTAGATGGGTCTGCCTGAAGGGGTAGATCTTTGTTATGCAGAATAGACTGGCTCAGGCCTTAATGGCCCATTGACAAAGGATGGGTGGGGGAGCTGAGTTTCTGCCTCCCTTTTAGAGGAAGTATTCTGCCCTTGTAATATTTCCTAAAATATTTTTATTTTCTAGGAGAGAGGTGGGTTTTAACTTCCTACTCTACTCTACTCTACTCTACTCTACTCTACTCTACTCTACTCTACTCTACTCTACTCTACTCTCTACTCTTAATAATCTAGGCCAGGATTTCTCAACTGTGGCATATTTAACATATGTGGACTTTAACTCCCAGAAACCCTCAGCCAGCATGGATGGCTGGAGAATTATGGGAGTTAAGTCCATACATCTTAAAGTTGTCAAGATTAAGAAATAATAATATTTATTTATTTATTTATTTTCAATATTTCTAGACCGCCCCCTCTCCCCGAAGGGACTCGGGGCGGTGTACAGGTGTGTCATTAAAACGAATACAAAAGACGAATATCCCATACCCTTAAAAACGAATTAAACCTCATACAACTGTACAAAAAGTAAAAATTAAAAATTGAATTAAAAAACAACTAAAAGTATACCCCTAGAAAATTTTAAAAAATGCAGGCTTGAGGAACTAAAATTGGGAATTAGGAATTAGGCCAGGCCGGCTAGATTGAACAGGTGGGTCTTTAGTTTCTTACGGAAGGAGCGGAGGTCGGTGATAGTCCTGATATCTGGGGGGAGGTCATTAATAATAATCCAGATGAGAGCATTAGAATAAGAAATCAAATTTTGCCGGGCTGCCTGTGACATTGGCTCACAGCACAAGCTAACCCGAATCCCAACAAACTCCATTATGGCTTCACACATAATGTTAAGCCATAATGGAGTTTGTTAGGATTCAGTCTCAAGAATTTCCAGAGGCAATAGCTGAGTTTTAAGTAGGCATCCAAGGAAACAGTTTTCTGGAATGCTACAAAGAGCTGGAGAGGCGGAGGGGGGGGGGGGGAGGTTAAGTTTTTCTTGCTTGCTTATTAGAAAAAAACTGTTCCCTTTTCTGGAAGGGGCCGTACGGACGGAATGTCGTGACCGCTATTTTTGGATATGGCTGGACAAATCAGCATTGGGACAAAATTCTTGGAGTTACAGTGTCTTCAGTAAGTAAATGGGCCGGTAAGGATTCAGGTGGAGTTTCAGGTGAGGCTGACTTGTTTCTCAATGGCAGAAATATTTAGTGCCTGCTCAAAGACACATTCCATTGTGAAAAAAGTAAGGTTCTACATTTAGGCAAGAAAAACGAAATGCACAGGTACAGTATAGGTGGTAGGTACCTTGCTCAACAGTAGTAATTGTGAGAGGGATCTTGGAGTCCTAGTGGACAACCATTTAAATAGGAGCCAGCCGTGTGCAGCAGCTGCCAAAAAAGCCAACAGTTCTAGGCTGCATCAACAGAGGGATAGAATCAAGGTCACGTGAAGTGTTAATACCACTTTATAAGGCCTTGGTAAGGCCACACCTTGGAATACGGCATCCAGTTTTGGTCTCCACGATGTAAAAAAGATGTGGAGACTCTAGAAAGAGTGCAGAGAAGAGCAACAAAGATGATTAGGGGCCTGGAGGATAAAACATCTGAAGAACGGTTGCAGGAATTGGGTACTTCTGGTTTAATGAAAAGAAGGACTAGGGGAGACATAATAGCAGTGTTCCAATATCTCACGGGTTGCCACAAAGAAGAGGGAGCAAAGCTATCCTCCAAAGCACAAGAAGCAATGGATGGAAACTAATGAAGGAGAGAAGCAACTTAAAACTAAGGAGAAATTTCCTAACAGTTAGAACAATTAATCAGTGAAACAACTTGCCTCCAGAAGTTGTGAATGCTCCAACACTGGACATTTTTAAGAGGATGTTGGATAACCATTTGTCTGAAGTGGTGTAGAGCAGGGGTGTCCAAACTTGGGAACTTTAAGACTTGTGGACTTCAACTCCCAGAATTCCCCAGCCATGCTGGGGAATTCTGGGAGTTGAAGTCCACAAGTCTTAAAGTTCCCAAGTTTGGACACCCCTGGTGTAGAGTTTCCTGCCTAAGCAGGGGGTTGGACTAGAAGACCTCCAAGGTCCCTTCCTACTGTATCAATACAATACAATACAATACAATAGTAGAGTTGGAAGGGACCTTGGAGGTCTTCTAGTCCAACCCCCTGCCTAGGCAGGAAACCCTATACCGTTTCAGACAAATAGCTATCCAACATCTTCTTAAAGACTTCCAGTGTTGGGGCATTCACAACTTCTGGAGGCAATCTGTTCCACTGATTAATTGTTCTAACTGTCAGGAAGTTTCTCCTCAGTTCTAAGTTGCTTCTCTCCTTGATTAGTTTCCACCCATTGCTTCTTGTTCTACCCTCAGGTGCTTTGGAGAATAGTTTGACTCCCTCTTCTTTGTGGCAACCCCTGAGATATTGGAATAATGCTATCATGTCTCCCCTAGTATCATTCTATTCTATTTCCTTATTCCTGAGTTGCAGTCAACTAATGTAAACATAATAAATTATTATAGTCCTACAACCTTAGTGTAGCCTCAATAACAGAATAGTGTCAAGAGTTTGCTGCATACATTCAAATCCAGAAAGCACAGACAGATAACTGATGCAGCTGGATTCATTAACTTCTTTATATACATAAGAATAGGTGAATAAACGTACACTACCAACAGGTAGTTCTTCCAAGTAAACACAAGGCAGGAGAGTTACAGGCAAACGCAATCAGTTAGATTCATTTCAGCAGACAAGCCCAGACAGACTGCTTAAGTTTACTTCTCACAGCAGCAGACTGCTTTCTTCTTAAGTTTCTGTTTCAAGTCTTTGCACAGACTCAGATCTGTTTAAGCTCCCATCGGCTGACTTAGTTGCTATGCCTAATCATCGGCTGACCTTGTTCCCATGTCTCTCCCAGTCATGAATACTTTAACAAATAAACAGAGTTGGAAGGGACCTTGGAGGTCATCTAGTGTCGAGTCGAACCCCCCTGCTCAGGCAGGTGACCTTGTACCATTTCAGACAAATGGCTGTCCAGTCTCTTCTTGAAATCTTCATGGTTGGATCGCCCACAACTTCTGGAGGCAAGCTGTTCCACTGATGAATTCTTTTCACCGTCAAGAAATGTCTCCTTGGTGCTAGGTTGGATCTCTCCTTAATTAGTTTCCATCCATTGGTTTTTGTCTTTCCTTCAGCTGCTTTGGAGAACAGTTTGACTCCCTCTTCTTTGTGGCAGCCCCTGAGATATTGGAACACTGCTATCATGTCCCCCCTAGTCCTTCTTTTCATGCACCAGGGGTGTCAAACTCAATTTCACTGAGGGCCGCGTCAGAGTTGTGTTCGACCTTAGGAGGGCTGGGGTGGGCGTGGCCAGCATGTCACTCATGCTGTCACTCATGTCGGGGGCGCCTCTGGCCAGCGAAAACATGCTCCCGAGCTCTTATTTTCAGCTACGACAGCCTCCTGCAACCCTCTGCCAGTGAAAATGGCGCTCGGGAGGGCTGCATGCCCAAGCTCCATTTTTTGCTGGCAGAGGCACTGTGGGATGATTCTTCGCTGTTTCCAGGGTGGCCCTGCACGCCAGATCTAAGCCGGCTCCGGCTCTCGGGCATTGAGTTTGACACCTCTGTCATACACCATACCTATTGTGATAGTATGGTGAACCCCAAGGGCAAAGGATGCTGCAAGCTGGCTTGGATATCGAATTTGTTTTTTCGCTTTCCTAGACGAACCTGGCCAGCGTATCTCCGTGACTGATCACATCGCTACCCAGTGTGGATTCACCCACGGCGTGGATCTGCGTGGAAACCCGGAAATTCGTGTCTCCTTCCTGGCTTGTTCCGTCCGCAATGTGGTAAGACTTAACGTCCTGTCTTGGGTGAAGCTGGGCTGGAGAGTTTATAAACCAGATTCTGTAGTGATCTGGGGGGAGGGGGGGATGACATGAGTTTTGTAACTTGTCAAGTAACCTAGTTAGTTTGCATTTTAATTTGACTTGCTTTCTCTCTTTTTAAAATGATGTTCGGGTTCCTTACGGATTGGAATGTAGCAATAGCTTTTAACATTCCTAAATTGACAAGATAAAACTAGCTGAAGACTAGTTTATCAAGAGAAGAAAAAGTTGGTTAATGCATATTGGGGAGCTGGTTTTATCCCTTTGGTGACCTCTAAACAACCTTTCCCCTTACCATTTACCCGCCCCCACCCCCTTCTGACATCAGACCTCATTTTAATGAACATGTGTGATATTATGGGATGCAAACCTGCAACCTGTTTGACTACCGTATTTTTCGGAGTATAAGATGCACTGGAGTATAAGACGCACTGGAGTATAAGACGCACTAAGGTTTTGAAGAGGCAAATTAAAAAAAAGTTTTTGCACTCTGCAAACCTCCCAAAAATGGCCCATTTTTCGTGAAAACGGGCCCGTTTCCCCCCACCAAAAAGGCATGAATAGCCTTTAGGGGGCTTGCAGGGTGCTCCTGTTGGGTGGGGGGGCAAAAACGAGCAAAAAATGGCCCGTTTTTCGCAAAAACGGGCCTGTTTTTCATGAAAAAAAGGGCATGGATAGTCTTTAGGAAGTTTACAGAGTGCTCTTGGAGGTGGGGGGTTAAAATTGAGCAAAAATGGGCTGTTTTTTGCTCATTTCTGCCCTCCCCAGCCTCCAGGATCTCTCTAAAAGCTTCCTAAAGGCTATGCACGGCCATTTTGGTGAAGGGGACGGGGCTTCGTGAGGCAAAAAATGCTGTATTCAGTGTATAAGGCGCACCCAGATTTTCAGCTTCTTTTTTGTAGAAAAAAGGTGCGCCTTATATTCCAAAATATATGGTACATGTAACATGATTTCCTATGCAAAGGAGCAGGGGTAACCTTTATCCTGTCCAATTGACTTACCTCTTGCATTTCCTTTGTTGTGTTAACTATAAAAAGGAATATAAGATGGGCCTCAGGGTTCTCCCTTTTCATAGAGAGGTCCCACTTTATCAGGGTACTCGAATAAACTGCTTTTAAACGATCTTCTGAATTGGTTGCTTATTGGGAAGGTAAAGCGAGGCAGAATCTAGGGACAGATTTGGCTATCGGTAGTAAGAATGGAAATCTTCCCCAAGAAAGCAAAGGGCCTATTCCAGTGATGGCTAACCTTTTCCGTTCCGAGTGCCCAAAGTGTATGTGTACCAGGGGTGGGTTCCTGCCAGTTCTAACCTCTTCTATAGAAGAGGTTCCACAAATCTACAGTGCCGTTAAGAACCAGTTCCAGCTCCCTCCCCCTGCTCGTCTGCATATCATAAAGATGAAGAGCGAGAGGAGGAATTCTGGGAGTTGAAGTCCACAAGTCTTAAAGCTGTCAAGTTTGAACACCTCTGAGGTTTTTTTTTCTAAAGGGTTAGGGGTGCAAGGGTCTTGTAACTTGACAGCTTTAAGATTTGCACATTTCAATGTCAAAGTTCCTGAGCCAACATGACTGGAGAACGAATTCTGGGAATTGAAGTCCACAAGTCTTAAAGCTGACAAGTTTGAACACCCCTGGGTTTTTTTCCCTAAAGGGTTAGGGGTGCAAGAGTCTTGTAACTTGACAGCTTTAAGACTTGCACGCTTCAATGCCAGAGTTCCTGAGCCAACATGACAGGAGGAGGAATTCTGGGAGTTGAAGTCCACAAGTCTTAAAGCTGTCAAGTTTGAACACCCCTGGGGTTTATATATGAATGTTCCAGCATAACTCTGGAACGCCTCAAGCAATTTCAACCAAAGGTGCTACACAGATGACTTACTCCCTGGAAACAAATACTGTGGGAGTAAGACATCCCTAACATCCCTCGGGGTGTGTGTTCTGTTAAGATCCAGCCTGTTGTGCCTTAAAACGACTTCTACTGTACTGCCGTAAAATGGCTTCTACTGTACAGCGCAGTGGAATTGCCATGGTAACAGCTTCACAGTACTCCACAAGGGGGCTCCCTTTGGTAAGAGGGAAAATCCAACATTAGAAATTGCATTTGGTCCGGACATTTTCCGCTTATAAATAAATACCCGGGGAACGCCAGGTTATCGGCTTGTCAATAAATAAATAAACCTCATCAGTGCAAGCAACACCCATCAATCTCAGAGAGCACCCAGGCCCCCAGAATTCATTGTTTCCCAATGTTGTCAAGTTGATGGGAGCTGGAAATGCCAAGTCAGGAAGAGTGATGGATCCAGGTAGATCAGGCTTACGATTGCTTCCAAAGCTGGGTTCTTCAAACCCAATTAATAATAATAATAATAATAATAATTTATTAGATTTGTAGACCGCCCCCTCTCCCCGGAGGGACTCGGGGCGGTGTACAGGAATAAATTTAAAAACCATACAAACAATCATATACATAGCTAAAAATCAGATTAAACAAAACCTGTACGAATTTATAAAAATTAAAAACAGACCATAAAACCAATCATAAAAATTTAGAAATAAAACTGAGGTGGGAAAGGTGGAATTAGGCCAGGCCGGCTAGCTGGAACAGGTGGGTCTTAAGTTTCTGACGGAAGATCCGTAGTCATTCTAATGTTGGGGGGAAGGTCATTCCAGAGGGTCGGGCCCATCACAGAGAAGGCCCTTCCCCTAGGCATCGCCCGCTGGCACAGCCTAGTGGACGGCACCCGGAGGAGTCCCTCTCTGTGTGAGCGAATCGGCCAAAGGGATGTATGGGGCAGGATACGATCCCGCAAATAGCTAGGTCCTGTGCCATGGAGCGCCTTAAAGATGATGGTCAACACCTTGAAACGCACCCGAAAAACCACAGGCAGCCAGTGTAGCCCGCGCAGGAGGGGTGTTACGTGGGACTAACTAAAGACTCCCGAGACTGCCCGTGTGGCCGCATTCTGAACCAACTGCAGCCTTCGGGTGCATCTCAAGGGGAGCCCCATGTAGAGAGCGTTGCAGTAGTCTAGCCGGGACGTCACAAGCGCATGAGTGACTGTGCGAGACCTGTGAGACCTTTTGATTCACAACAAATGCTCTTTAAATTCCCTTCTGCAGTTTGACCAGGATTTCAGCCTCCGGCTCCAGGTGGAGATGACCAGCCTTGATAACGTAACTGCTGCTTATGAAGTGTCTATGAATTGTCCCCTCAACACCCCGTGGAGTCCCCGTGAGATCGTCTGTGAGGAAAATTACATGGAGGTGAGTAAAATCAGAGTGCTGAAATCATCAACTGATATAGTTTGATGTAGGGAAATGGAACCTCTTTTTTTTTTTGAACAAAATTTTATTGGTTTTTTTAAGAAAAAAAAAAGGAAAGGGGTGGTGGAATGGGTTACAAATTTTGGCAGTTACAATATGTAGAAGGTGTCCCCTCCCTCCGTACTCATAGTATTCATTTAAACATAAACTTTGATACTGAATAACAATATTTTGTCAGCATATAAATTCAGGTAATAATTTCAATCAATTTTTATCAAGCAGATTTTCCTGTTCATTTTTGTGATCTGAGTTTTCTTGGTATTGCCCCTTCTCCCCCCGCCAGCAGAGCTCCGGCCCCTCCCGTGTCCTGTAGATCTGGTGTAGGATCGTCAGTTTTATCTAGGAGTGCTTTATTTTTTTCCATAAAGGCCTGAGCCTCTGTGGTTGTGTTAATTCTAACTCTAGCATCCTCCCAGAAAATTAACATACCTTCAGGCATCAACCATCTGAACCACACCCCCTTCTGGTAAAGCTTCTTCACTAATTGCGAATAGTTTTTTCTTTTCTCTCCCACTTTCTTAGGGATCTGTTTCAGAATGGTTATTTCTCTATCTTGATATTTCAAAACTTGCCCCCTTTGTGAACTCAGAATCTCATCTCTTGTAGTCTTTCTAAGAAATTTAATGTGTACCTCCCTGGGGGAAATGGAACCTCTTGTTCCTTGGATTAAATCAGTTGAGTTTGCTGCATGTGTCAACACGCTATTTAAAAAAAAATTATAATAATTACGTATGGCCCAGTTTATTTAATGACCATTCAAAGTGACAACAGCACCGGAAAAAAGTGACTTGCGACCAATTTTCACACTCACAACTGTTGCAGCATCCCCTTAGTCATTTGATCAAAATTTGGGCTTCTGGCAACCGACTCATATTTATGACGGTTGCCGTATCCTGGCATCCCGAGATCACCTTTTGCGACCTTCTTCTCAGCAAAATCAAGGGGACAACCAGATTCGCTCAACAGCTGCGCTGTTAATTGAACAACGGCAGTGATCCACTTAACAACGGTGGCAAGAAAGGTTTTTAATATGGGGCAAATTGACTTAAGAAATGTTTCCCTTGGCAACAGAAATGTTGGGCTCAATTATGGTCGTTAGGTTGGAAATTACCTATACTATAGTCTTCTGACCCCCTTCTCCACACCTGTGAATAAACCAGAACTCAGGCTTGGCTGTTTGCCACTCTTTAATTACTGAGATAATGAATCCTTTGGCTGAGGGCCCAGACAACTCACGTTCAATAGAGCAACTCAGATAATTCAAATGAAGCAACGCAGGTAGTCCAAACAAGCAGACACAGCTAGAATACATAGATTTTCTTAACTACTAATTCGAATGGTTGTTTCCTGCAAATGTCCCCTCCCAACGCCTCACCTATAATCTCTCTTGGGAGGGGCCAATCCACAACCACCTGTGCTTAATCATCTTCTGTGAGTCTGCCTACAGAGTTGCGGCTTCCGTTTCTCAGCCCTTCTCAATCTATCATCAGGGACAAACTGCCTTTGCTCCTCCCCACTGCTCCATGCCTCAGGCGCCTCCTGGTGGCCAACCAGCCTCTCTGGTCCCTGCTCTGAGTCTGAACCCTGCACAGGGTCCTCCACATCGCCCAGGGCGGGCTCATATGGTTCCTCGCTATCCGAGTCCATCAGCAGCTCAACCGGATCCTATTGAACCACAACACTATAGTGTCTTTGCATAGACACTGACCCACTTAACTGTGTGTGCGCGCTGTTGTTAATGCAGTTGCAAGTTTGGGCCATTTTTTGCCCTCCGGAGGCTTCAGGATGTTTTCCCAAAGTCAGAAAACGGGCTGTTTCCCGCCTCTGGAGGGCCTCCAAGGGGCGGGGGAGGCCATTTTCGCTCTCCCCAGGCTCCTAGAAAGCCTCTGGAGTGAAAAATGGGTCCACCATGCCATTGCGCGGCAAAAGCGGGGTAGGTGGGCGTGGCGCTCACGCACACACGCATGGGTGGTAATGTTGCTTCTATTCCAGGTTTCTGTTCGGCGAGCCGTCCCAGGAATAGCAAGTGAAGCCCTGAACGAAGATTGGATGGCAGCATGGCCTGTGGTAAGGATACCGGACACAATAGGAGTAGAGTTGGATTAAAGTTGGGATATGTCAGACGTGCCACAACTTCAACCCCAGGATAGAAAAAATCCTTGGCTCCATTTGTTGAAAAAGGTGTAGTTTTATTAGAGGTCAAGTGTAGTGCAGTATGGCAAGGCCAGAACTGAGAATCGCACGCCAAAATTCCTAAGTTCTACTTTTTCCTTCCCTTGAATGTCTCTTACTGCCCACCCCAGTCTAACCAATTAAGTTCAGCAAAATGTTTTTATAACGGTCAGTCCAAGCGCTGTTTGGTATGCAGCTCCCTCCTCTTTCCAGCTGGGTGACCTTGAGGCAGCATCTTGAGAAGGCACAGGCACTTACTTTCATTTCCCCAAGCATCCCCAAGCAAGTATAAGATGGCAGCTGTAAAAGAAAAGGGAAACTTGGTACTCTTCTTTGATGTAATTGATACCAGCTGGGGAATTCTGGGAAATTGAAGTCCACAGACTTTTAGTTTTTCAGAGCTGAGGAGCACTGAAGATGACACTAAGATCCTCCAGGTGTGGGGACTTCCAGCTTCCAGAATTCCCAGTAACGGCTCCATCGGGTGGTAAATTTGGGGAAATGGCATTTATGCATTTTAAGGATACTTGATTTAGAGAAGGTGGCAACCTTTTGATCTCATTCTTTCTTTGACTGGAGAGATACCACTACAGGCCAGTAGTGAAATCTAAAAATATTGCCTACCGGTTATGTGGGCGTGGCTTGGTGGTCATGTGACTGGGTGGGTGTGGCTTGGTGGTCATGTGACTGGGTGGGTGTGGCTTGGTGGTCATGTGGCTGGGTGGGCGTGGCTTGGTGGTCATGTGACTGGGTGGGTGTGGCTTGGTGGTCATGTGACTGGGTGGGCGTGGCTTGGTGGTCATGTGACTGGGTGGGTGTGGCTTGGTGGTCATGTGACTGGGTGGGCGTGGCTTGGTGGTCATGTGACTGGGTGGGTGTGGCTTGGTGGTCATGTGACTGGGTGGGCGTGGCTTGGTGGTCATGTGACTGGGTGGGCGTGGCTTGGTGGTCATGTGACTGGGTGGACGTGGCTTGGTGGGCATAGTTATGTGGCCAAGTGAGCTCAAAAACCAACTTTCACACTTCACACACAAACAACACAAAAGCCACACCACTGACTCACGCACAATGCAAAAGCGTACAAAATGGTCCCTGCAACAACAATCAGGAACCTCACAGAGCCACAAAGAGCTCAAAAGCCAACTTTCACACTTCACACACAAGCAACACAAAAGCCACACCACTGACTCACGCACAATGCAAAAGCGTACAAAATGGTCCCTGCAACAACAACCAGGAACCTCACAGAGTCACAAAGAGCTCAAAAGCCAACTTTCACACTTCACACACAAACAACACAAAAGCCACACCACTGACTCACGCACAATGCAAAAGCGTACAAAATGGTCCCTGCAACAACAATCAGGAACCTCACAGAGCCACAAAGAGCTCAAAAGCCAACTTTCACACTTCACACACAAGCAACACACAAGCCACACCACTGACTCACGCACAATGCAAAAGCGTACAAAATGGTCCCTGCAACAACAATCAGGAACCTCACAGAGCCACAAAGAGCTCAAAAGCCAACTTTCACACTTCACACACAAGCAACACAAAAGCCACACCACTGACTCACACCCAATGCAAAAGCGTACAAAATGGTCCCTGCAACAACAATCAGGAACCTCACAGAGCCACAAAGAGCTCAAAAGCCAACTTTCACACTTCACACACAAACAACACAAAAGCCACAAAAGGATTGACTCCTACACAACTGACACGGACAATGCAGAAGCAGCTGGGCTTCAAACAAAATGACCCCTGCAACAAGCAGGAAACCCACTGAGTCACGGTTAAGGCTAATAGATAGTAAAAAAATGCTTTAAAAAAGTAAAAAAAAGAAAAGAAAAACATCCCCCAGCACAGTTGATTGTCAAAAAGCTGATAGTAGGAACCTTTTTAAAAAACTTTTTAAAGCATTTGTTTGCTACCAGTTGGGCGAATAGATAGTCAAAAATGCTTTGTAAAAAGTTTTACAATACAATAGTAGAGTTGGAAGGGACCTTGGAGGTCTTCTAGTCCAACCCCCTGCCTAGGCAGGAAACCCTATATTGTTTCAGACAAATGGCTATCCAACATCTTCCTAAAGACTTCCAGTGTTGGGGCATTCACAACTTCTGGAGGCAACTTCTGTTCCACTGATTAATTGTTCTCACTGTCAGGAGGTTTCTCCTCAGTTCTAAGTTGCTTCTCTCCTTGATTAGTTTCCACCCATTGCTTCTTGTTCTACCCTCAGGTGCTTTGGAGAATAGTTTGACTCCCTCTTCTTTGTGGCAACCCCTGAGATATTGGAAGACTGCTATCATGTCTCCCCTAGTCCCTCTTTTCATTAAACTAGACATACCCAGTTCCTGCAACCGTTCTTCGTATGTTTTAGCCTCCAGTCCCCTAATCATCTTTGTTGCTCTTCTCTGCACTCTTTCTAGAGTCTCCACATCTTTTCTACATCGTGGCGACCAGAACTGAATGCAGGATTCCAAGTGTGGCCTTACCAAGGCATTATAAAGTGGTATTAACACTTCACTTGATCTTGATTCTATCCCTCTGTTGATGCAGCCTAGAACTGTGTTGGCTTTTTTGGCTGCTGCTGAAGCTTTTTTAAAAAGGTTCATTAGCTGTGATAATCAGCTGTGCCGTGCGATGTGGGAACCTTTTTAAAAAAAACTTTTTAAAAGCATTTTTTACTACCGGTTCGGGAACCCGGAAGCATTTGTTACTACCAGTTTCCAGCGAACTGGGTAGAACCGGTAGCATTTCACCCTTGCTACAGATTGTATCAGGATTCTGCTTTTAGAGTTAGGAAATAGCTGTGTATTGAGTGAGGAGGAAACATCTTTGTTTCAGGCAGCTGCCTTTAGCTTCACAACATCTGTCTGTAGCCTCAGGCTCTATATTGGTGGCATCACTGATCCATCATCTTCCCGGCAGGAAACTTCATTAAAAGCTTGTATCTCCTAGAACTGGGATGGTGAACCTATGGCCCGCCTGCCCAAAGCACATGCAGAGTCATGTCGGCTGGCACACGCGCCCTCGCCTGTTGCTCTTCCGGATTTCTGGTGGGCATGCGTGTGCGGCGATCAGCTGCCTTCGCACACACGGCAGTGCCGAAAACCGGAAGAGCTGGTCTCCTGGTTTCCGCGGGTGCATGCACGCTGCCAAGCTGATTGGCGGGTGCGCATGCGCTCCAGAAACTGAAAGAGGATCTGCCCGGCGTGCATGCGTTCTGGCGTGCGCATGCAGCCTGGGCAGCTCATTTCATTTCATTTTATTAAATTTATAAACCACTCCCTCTCCCCGAAGGGACTCGGGGCGGGGGAAAAGATAAAAGTTAAAATACCATATACATAGACAAACATCAAAACCCCATAAAAACGAATTACATAAAATCTGTACAACAATAATAAAATTAATACAACATTAAAACCTACCCCAGAAATTTAAAATACCGGCCAGGAGGATTAAAGAATAAAACTATAATTGGGCCAGGCCAGCTAGTTGGAAAAGGTGGGTCTTGAGTTTCTTTCGGAAGGAGCGGAGGTCAGTGGTGATTCTAGCTCCTCTTCCCTGGCGAGCGGTTTGCTATCACTGTCCTGGAAGAATCTGTAGCACACCGTTAATTCTCTCCATTTCGACAGAGTCGCATTTGATGAACGTAGCATGCAAGACCATTCTGCAAGTATTGCGCCTTCCTCCTCAAGGCACCTAGAACCCCCATTTTCTTCATAAATACTGTTTAAGCCAGGGGTCAGCAACCTGCAGCTCTGCAGCCGCACGTGGCTCTTTCGTCCCTCTGCTGCGGCTCCCTGTTGCTCAAAATATGCGTCACGATCACCATTGCGTGATACCTGCCGGCACACGATTTATTGAGCTTTTCAACCCCCCCAGCAGGCCAACCGTGGATAAATCCAAGAAAAGTTTCAGAAGAAAACAGATTTAATTCAACTACATATGGTAGTTTTACAGCCGCTCAGGAAATAGTCGGGCAAGGGAAGGGTTTTGTGTTTTCTTTTCTGTAGGAAACGGGTCCAAAAGGCTCTTTGAGTGTTTAAGGTTGTCGACCCCTGGTTTAAGCCTCAAGCAGGACCCTGGATCTCTGACCGTCTTCCTCCCTCCTTCATTCTCATCTGTGTTTGTCCTTGCAGGCCCAAGGGGCTATGAACCAAGTCTGGCAAGTCATTTTCCATTTCCAAAATGGCTCCGTTGAGGACATGATGGCTACCCAAGCTTACAGCTTGGGCTACGGCTTCAATACAACCTCCACCCGTGTTCTCTTCCGCACCCCTTATGGCACCCAGCAGACCGAAGTGGCTATGGTAAGGGAAGGTCCAAGGTTTGCTAAGGTTCAGAACGTCAGGTCTGGCGGCAGAGATGGGGCTGAGGCAGAAGCTGAGCGTCATTTTGAAAAGCCTCACGCCGGGAGAGGTTTGCAAAAGGGGCTCTGGTTTGCTTCACCCAACAGATAAGGCAGGGGTGTCCCACTCAATTTCACCGAGGGCCACATCAGTGTTTGGCCTCGGGGAGGGGGGATGACCGGGATGGGCATGGTCAGGTTGGGTGTGGCCAGCTTGAATCCCTCATGTCGGGGAGGGTGACCCCGCGGACTAGATCTAGCCAGGGACTGGATCTGGAGCACAGGCCTTGATTGCGACACCCCTGAGATAAGGCAAAGAGGTGGCTGATTCATCTGTGGCATGAACGTAACTGTTCTGACTGACGCTTCCCGAGGGCGTGAAGCAAACTCCTGGTCCCGACAAAACCCCCTTTTATTTATTGACTGTGAATTCTTCTCATTCACATCCAGCAAAGTCTTTCAAGGGAGGATTTACAGTCACAGACCTTCTCTGTCTTGGAGAGCTGACAGGCCGATATCTGCAAAACTTTGCAAGGAGTCTCGGAGAGTCACGAACCAATTAAGCAAACACACCGTCTCCTGCAAACTCCACTCCCCTTTCGCTCCTCTTTTATTTCCTCTGGGAGGAGCCCTTCATCGTCCACCTTGGCCTTACTCCCAAGTCGACCCCTGTTCTTTAGCTGTTCCCTTCGTCTGGCAACTCTGCACACGTGCACCCTGGGAATAGACTCCAGCTGTTCGCCTGCCTCACTGATGTCTGACTCTGAAGGCAGCTGATAACTGGTATATGGCTCTGGCCCTGTCTCTGCCTCTGACACAGAGCCTTCATCAGAGTCTTCCCCAGACTCCAGGACTCGTCCATGTTTCTCCCCAACCTCCTCACTCTCTGAATCTGCTGCCAGCTCTGCTGGCCACTGGTGGGCCACAACACTAACATGGTTAGTTTATGGTTTCAGGGTATTCTGTGATTAAACCGTGTTTCAGTTGACCATGGGTTAGACTTCCAGTAATGAAGCGACATAGGTTATAGTGTCCCGATAGTCCTTGAATTACATTCGTTTAGCGACCTTTGAAGGTACAATGGTGTTACAAAAAGGGACTTAAAGAATCACAGAGCTGGAAGAGACTTTGGAGGTCATCTAGTCCAACCCCCTGCTCAGGCAGGAGACTTACAGAATCACAGAGCTGGAAGGGACCTTGGAGGTCATCTAGTCCAACCCCTGCCCAAGTGGGAGCCCCTAACCCAATTCAGACAAATGGCTCTCCGGTCTCTTCTTAAAGACCTCCAGTCTTGGAGCATCACACAAGTTCTGGTGGCAAGCAGTTCCCCTGTTTAATTATCCTTCCTGTTAGGAAACTCCTCCTTAGTTCCAGATCCCTTCTCTCCTGGATGAGTCTCCATCCCTTGTTTCTCGTCCTGCCTTCCGGCGCTTCGGAGCGTGACGTTGACCAAAACAAATTAATGGTCAAAAATTTGTTGTTGACCCTCATCCCGCATGGGGCTCACTCCCCCACTTCCTCCGAAGGTCCTCCGTGGGTTTCACATTGTCGAAGCCATTAACTTTCCAGGGGAATCCAGCCCCCTCCACTCCTTTGCGACTTGTGGCCATTTTACACAATTCTGGCATCTCCCTAGTCACATGATCAAAAGTTGGAGGCTTGGCAACTGGCCAGTATCTCTGACGGTTGCGTGAGACCTTCCGATGAGCAAAAAATCGATGGGAAAGCAGAGTCACTTAGCGACCGAGTTACTAACTTTACCGCCGCAGTGATTCGCTTAACCACCGTGGAAAGGAAGGTCGTAAAATGGGGCAAAAAAATCCTCAGCCAAGGTGTAAAAGCTCATCTGTTCCTTCCACTGTAGGTCGAGGGTTTGGAAGTAGAAGTTGCCCGAGCCACCATCTTCTATAAACAGGCCTGGATGATCCTAATGGTGGATACTGCTGTGGCCTGCCCTGTCAGTGAGTCACTTGCTTATTATTATTATTATATACTTTATTCATTAAACATGAAACTCAGCCAACTGAACATTCAAAAATGCATTACAAATACCAGTGACTGGTGCTAATGGTTGATACGGTTTGCTGCCAGCATCCTAGGTCTCAACCAAGGACCTTCTTAAAATATAAGACGTTCCGAGTAGCGCCATTGTTTGCAGTTCCACTGGTGTTATTTCAGGAAGCTGCAATTTGTGGATGTATCTTGCAAAATTCTTGGACATGGTGCCAAGGTCCCCGATGACAATGGGTATCCCTGTTACATGCTTCATCCATAGCCGTGTAGTTTCGATGGCCAGGTCGCGATATTTCATGATTTTTTCTAGTTCTTTTTCTTCGACTCTGGCATCTCCAGGAACAGCGATATCCATAAATTGTACACTTTGGCCTTCTACAACCGTGATCTCTGGCGTGTTGTTCTCCAAATGACGATCCGTTTGTATTCGAAAGTCCCACAAGATCTTCACCTTCTCATTTTCGATAACTTTTTCCACTTTATGTTTCCATGACTTTCTGGGTACGGGTAAATCATATTTTTTACATAATGACCAGTGGATTAATTTAGCCACTCGGTCACGTCTAGCTTTGTAATCAGTTTGTGCAATTTTGTTGCATTCACATATGAAATGTGACACAGTTTCGACTTTGTTATTGCAAAGTCGGCAATTTGGGTTATCAGTGGATTTTTGTATCTTCGCTTTCATGGCATTAGTTTGTAGTGCTTGTTCTTGAGCAGCTAGTATTAAACCTTCCGTTTTTTTCTTGATAGTTCCCATCTTAAGCCATGTCCATGTCAAGTTGTCATCACATTTTCCTTCAATGTTTTTCAAGTGTTGTCCATGCAAAGCTTTGGTTTTCCATCTATTTATTATTATTATTATTATTATTATTATTATTATTATTATTATTATTATTATTATTATTATCATCATCATCATCATCATCATCATCATCATCATCATCATCTTTGGTGAGATTCACAGCCTTTGGGGCTGATTGGTAGCTCAGCAGCTCGAGTCCTAACCAAGGACCTAGGAACTGTTAAGGTAACGTCGGAGGATATAAGTTGTTCCAAGTAGGGCGGTTTTTTGTAGAATCAGAATGTTCAAGTCAGGTAAATGTAGAATTTCCAAATAGCGAGGTAGCCCTTTAGGTATTGCTCCAAGGGCTCCAATTACAATCGGGACAACACATGATTTCTTTTTCCACAGTTGCTCAACTTCAATTTGCAAGTCCCGGTACTTTGTAACTTTTTCTTGCTCAATTCGTGCATCACCAGGTATTGCAATGTCAGTGAACCATACTTTTTTCTTTTCAACTATTATTATGTCAGGTGTGTTGTAGACCAAGTGCCTGTCAGTCTGGATTCTAAAGTCCCACAAGATCTTGACTTTCTCATTCTCTAAAACCTTCTCAACCTGATGGTCCCAGTGGTTTTTGCTGTACTCAAATCCAAACTTTTGGCACAATTTCCAGTGAATAATCTTAGCAACGCAGTCATGGCGTTGTAGGTAGTCAGTTTGTGAAATTTTGCTGCACCTGCTGATCAAGTGGTCGACTGTCTCATCTTTCTCATTACAGAGGCGACGTTTGCTGTTGGTGGTAACATGTTGAATTTTTGCCTTCATGCAGTTTGTGGCTAAGGCTTGTTCTTGAGCTGCCAAAATGAAGCCTTCTGTTTCTTTTTTCAGTATTCCTGATCTTAACCAGTTCCAAGTTAGTTTTTGCTCAGCTTTGCCTTCAATGCTTTTCAAGTATTGGCCATGCATAGCTTTGCTTTTCCAATTTCCAGCTCGCTTCTCAATTACTTCTTTCTTATATTCAGCTTTTAACTTAGTTGTCTTCAAAAGGCCTCCTTTATTTACTTCCTTAATCATTGGTTCTTCACTTTTCTGTGAGTCCTCGACCACTCTCTGCTCTTGGTAGATACAATCGGTCAACATCACTTTTAGGGTGCAAAGCATGATTCATTGTCATAAGCTTCCTTGTTTTTCTGTCCAAATTGTCCAACTCCATCTGGGTCCAGTCAATTATTCCTGCAGAGTATCGAATCACAGGTATAGCCCAGGTATTTATGGCTTTTATGATGTTTCCTCCACTCAGTTTGGACTTTAATATCTTGCGAATTCGTCAAATGTACTTGGCTGAGGTTAATTCCTTGACTTTATTATGCATTAAGTCAGAGGCCTCTAAAATCCCCAAGTACTTGTAGCCTTCTTCTGGTTTTAACTGCCTTTATCATTCCTTCATTCTCAAGTTCTATTCCATCATCTTCTATGATCTTGCCTGCTTTGGTTGCCATTGTTGCACATTTGTCAATTCCAAACTGCATACCAATGTCTTGGCTAAATTCTTTTGTGCTTTCAATTAATAAATTCAGTTCAGCTTTTGTTTTATCAAACAGCTTCAAATCATCCATGTACACCAAGTGTGAAATTTTCAGTCCTTTCTTTGCAAGTTAGTATCCACAGTTCACCTTCTTCAAAATGGTTGTCAGTGGTAGCATTGAGAGTATAAAAAGTAGGGGTGAAAGGGAATCACCCGGGAAAATGCCTCGTTTAATTTCAACTTTACCCAGTTCTTCTCCATTAGCCGTAAGCTTCGTTTTCCAGAAGTTCATTGAAGTTTCCATGAATTTTTGTATGTTGCTGCTGATGCCAAAGATTTTCAGGCATTTCTTGATCCAGCTGTAGGAACTGAATCAAATGCTTTCTTATAGTCTATCCAAGCCATGAACAGCTTGGTTCGTCTTTTCTTTGAATTCTTTAGGATTAGCTTGTCAATCAGCAGTTGGTCCTTTGTTCCTCTTGAATTTCTGCAGCATCCTTTCTGTTCTACTGGAAGCAAGTCATTTCTTTCCAAGTATCCGTAAATTTGGTTTGCAATGATACCAGTAAGGAGCTTGTATGTTGTTGGCAAACAGGTGATTGGCCTATAGTTTCCAGGGTCCTTTCTTTTTTCTTTATCCTTTTGGATCAAAAATGTCCTTCCAGGTGTCATCCATTCATCATTGTCAGGTGTTTTTAAGATCTGGTTCATTTGGGCTGCCAATCTTTCGTGCATACTTGTAAGTGCCTTTAGCCAGAAACCATGTAGCTCATCTGGTCCAGATGCACTCCAATTCTTCACTTTTCTTGACTGCCCCTTCACCATTTCTTTTGTTATTTTCACATCTTCCATTTTATGCACTTTAATAGAATCCTCAACCTGCTTGATCCATGTTGCATTTCTGTTGTGCTTCTTGTTGTTTTCCCACAAATTCTTCCAGAATTTCAGAGCTTTCTCTTTATCAGGCTTTTCATTTGTTGTTACTCCATCTCCACTTTCTAAGCTCTTATAAAACTGGCGCTGATTTGCTCTGAACTGTGAGTTTTCCTTGAACTGAGTTACTCGATTTTCAGACCATTTAATCTTTTCTTTTTAATCTTTTTTATTATTATCATTATCATTATTATTACAGTTCCTTGATAGTTAATAGATGATAACATGGTGCTTTCTTCCTCCATTCTTAAATTGTGGATTGTGGGTGAGCTGTTTTCCTTTCCTTCCCTCCCTCCCACCCTCTTTTCCTTCCTCTACTTTTTCTTCCATCTTCTCTCTTGTCATTCCTCCCTACTTCTTTCTTTCTTTTCTTCCTTCCTCCCTTTCGTTCTTTCCTCCCTCCTGCTTTTCCTTCCTTCCTATTTCTTCCCATCTCCCTCCCTCTCTTTCCCTTCCGCCATCCCTCTGTCTTTCCATCCTACCTTCCTTCCTTCTTTCCACCTTCTTTTCCTTCCTTCCTTCCTTCCTTCCTTCCTTCCTTCCTTCCTTCCTTTTGTTGTTGTTCTTAGTTGCGAAGTCGTGTCCGACCCATCGCAACCCCATGGACAACATTCTTCCTTTCCTCTACCATCCTCTGGAGACCATTTAAGCTCATGCCTACTGCTTCAGTGACTCCATCTAGCCACCTCATTCTCTGTTGTCCCATTCTTCTTTTGCCCTTTATCTTTCCCAGCATCAGGCTCTTCTCCTTCCTTCCTATTTCTTCCTATCTCCCTCCCTGTCTTTCCCTCTCACCCCTCCCTTCCTCCCTCCCTCCTTCCTTCCCGCTTTTCTGTCTTTCCTTTTTCTTCCCATCTCACTCCCTCTCTTCCCTCACTCCCTCTATCACTCTATTTCCATCCTTCCTTTTTTCTTTTCCTTCTTTTCTATTTCTTCCCATCTCCCTCTTTCCCTCCCTTCCACCCTCCCTTTCTTTCTCTCCCTTCCTCTTTTCAACGTTCCTTCCCACTTTTCCTTTTCCCCCGCCTTCATTCTTTTCCTTCCTTCCATCCATCCATCCATCCATCTGTCAGGACTTACAGGCTAAGAAAATCTAAAAACAAAGAGATAAATTGGGGGTGTCAAACTGGATTTCTTTGAGGGCCAAATCAGCATTGCAGTTCTCCTCCGTGGGCCAGCGGGGGGGCAGTGGGGAGTAGGGGGGGAAATGGGACGGATGCCTCCTGCAGCACTTTACCAGCCAAAATGGGGCATGAGGGCCGCCCTGCACCTCATTTTTGCCCTCCAGGGAGTCCAGCAGCACTCTGCCGGCCAAAAATGGGCTGAAAACAGGCCTCCCGAGGCTCCCACATGGCCCGTTTTCGGCTGGAAGAGTTCTGCTGGAGGCCATGGAAGCCAAAACAAGACATGCAGCCTGTTTTTGGCCCATTTTTGGCCTGTTTTTGGCAGCAGAAGTACCACGGGTCAGTCCTTTTATATTCTCAAACAGGCCCTACGGGACAGATTTAAGCATCCCCACGGATGGATCCTGCCCACAGGGCTTGATTTTGACACCCTTGATGTCAGTTACTCTAAAACGAGAAGCAACCAAAACACCACGCAAAAGGTCCATCCCCCTTTCTAATCTGAGGCCTAGCAGAAGAGGTCATTCTTCCTGGCAGGGTTTTTGTTGAGACCCCCTGTAACACCTCCCCCAAATTACAGGTGTGTCCGCCCCCCCCAAAGAATCAAGCGTCGTCCTATCGCCCCCAAACACATTCAGCTTCTTTCTCCTGCAGATCCTCCCACTTTCACTGCTGGGGCCTTGCGCTGGACCTCGCCCCGCATCATGCCATCGCTGGTGCTCTTCCCCCGCCAGTTTGAAGATGAAACCATCGAGATGGGCCTGGATGGGCGTAGGATTGATAGGACCGCGATTGTACAGAATGGCTACATCTTCCAGACCGACGGTCGCTTCATCAGCATCACAGTACCGATTGGCGCTGTGGGAGGAATCACAGAGGTCAGTGCTGGGGGAAAGAGGTCCTTTCCCTGGGGTTGGACATTAGGATTTTTGAGCCAGATGTCCCAAGGGCGCTTTTGCAAAAGGCAGACGGACTTTGTTTTTTCTGGAAAGACATTTCGCTTCTCATCCAAGAAGCTTCTGGAGGGAGGGTGGGTGGGAGGAGGGAAGTGAGGGAAGAAAGGAAGGAATGAGGGAGGGAGGGAAGGGAGGAAGGAAGGAAAAGAAAGAAAAAAGGGAAAGGAAAGGGGGGAAAAGCAGGGAAGGGAAAGGAAAGAAAAAAGGGAAGAACAGAGAAAGGAAAGGAAAGGGAGGGAAAGAAGGAAGGAAAATAGGAAGGAAGGAAAGAAAAAGAAGGGAAGGGGAAGAAGAGAGGAAGGAAGGGAAAGGGAAAGAAAAAAGGGAAGGGAAACGAAAGAAGGGGGGAGGGAGGGAAGAAAGGAGGGAAAGGAAAAAGGAAGGAACGAAGGGAGGCAGGGAGGGAAGGAAGGATGGAGGGAAAGAAAAAAGGAAGGAAGGAAAGAAGGGAAGGAAGGAAGGAAAGAAGGGAAGGAAGGAAGGGAAAGGAAAGGGACAAAGGAAATGGAAAGGAAGGAAGGAAGGAAGGGAAAGGAAAGGGACAAAGGAAATGGAAAGGAAGGAAGGAAGGAAGGAAGGAAGGAAGGAAGGAAGGAAGGAAGGAAGGAGCAAGCGAGCTTCTTGGAACTTCAAGGAAAATCAAAGCCCAGTTGCCTTTAGAAAAAACACTTTCGGGCCAACTACAATCGGGATGGCCGAGAATCTCCACAGACTTTCAGACAAAAGGCTCCGAATGAATAACGTTGGTCTGTTTCTTTCCAGAGTGACGTGATCGACAATCATTATGGCACCACGTATACCATCAAACTCCTCCTGGACCGCAGATGGCGAGGAGATGAAAGTGACCGGACCCGTCACTGGATCTTCAAGTCTATCCGCACCCCCTTTGCCCCGCAGATACCGGTGCTCACTGACAGTAAGTTTTGGATCACTCCCGGCTTTTCCTAGGTGAGGAGAGCAAGCCTTGGAAGACACCTGGTGGAACACAAATGTTCTGACCCAAACACGACAAACCGTCGGTAGTTGAAAGCAATGATTCCTTCATTAGGTATGCCAGAAGCTCTGATAAAAAGTTTCCCTCTCACTGCAGGGAGATGAATAATTGTCTGCCACATCTATTCATCTCCGCCCCCTGCCTTTTATCCCCAGAGATAGGGTGAGGCTTCGCTAGCAGCGGTGGCTCTTCCCTCCCAAGGATTAGCCCATAGATTTCCACTGCTCTCCTCTCCTCTGCCTTCTGTGCATCCATGCGTCAGGCACTGGACCCAGCTGTTCCTCCTCTTCCCCATCAGCCACCTCCAGACCTGGGGGCTGTTGACTCTCCATCTGAGGGCTGAAGGACAGCCCATGCTATGTCTCTCTCTCTCTCTCTCTCTCTCTCTCTCTCTCTCTCTCTCTCACTCTCTCTCTCACTACATCTCTCTCTCTCTCTCTCTGCCTGCCTGCCTGCCTATATCTATATCTATCTGTCTATATCTATATCTATCTCTATCTCTATCTCTATCTCTATCTCTATCATCTATCTATCTATCTATCTATCTATCTATCTATCTATCTATCTATCTATCTATCTCTGTCTGTCTCTCTGTCTCTCTCTCTCTCTGTCTATATCTATCTATCTATCTATCTATCTATCTATCTATCTATCTATCTATCTATCTAGCTAGCTATCTATTTATCCATCCATCCATCTATCTCTATCTATGTATCTCTCTCTCTCCATCCATATCTATCTATCTATCTATCTATCTATCTATCTATCTATCTATCTATCTATCTACCTATCTCTATCTCTATCTCTCTCTCTCTCTATCTCTATCTCTATCTATGTAACTATCTATTTATCCATCCATCTATCTATCTCTATCTATGTATCTCTCTCTCGCTCTCTTGCTCTTGCTCTCTCCATCCATCCATCCATCCATCCATCCACCCATCCACCCATCCACCTATCCACCTACCTACCTACCCACCCGTCCATCCATCCATCCATCCATCCATCCATCCATCCATCCATCCATCCATCTATCTAACTATCTATCTATCTATCTATCTATCTATCTCTATCGCCTCTGAAACTTGTGCTTCTCCTCAGACACGGTTCCAGAGAGAGGCTACTTCGATGTCAGCATAGGGAACTTCCTTGCCGATGTGGAGCTGACTACCATTGCGATAGGCGGCAAACTCTTAACGCCACTGGAAATCAAGGCGCACGGCTGCACCCTGGCGGAAGTCCCCAGTGCCAACCACACCCGAGTTTTCATTCTCCAGGTCCCTTTCTCCAACCCTCTGGTGGAACAGAAGGTAAGAAGGGGGAAATTTCCATGGCAATGTTAAGGGAAGAGCTTTTGTCCAAGCGCCGGACGTTTGCAGCTTTGATTGTGACAAGATCCTAGTTCCTGTTGCTCAAATGAGTAGATATCATTAAGCTTACTAAGTTAAGTTGCACTCGCCCTTTGTGGAAGATAAGAACATGGACTCTTTTTTTATTTAATTTAATTTAATAATTTAATTTAATTTAATTTAATTTAATTTAATTTAATTTAATTTAATTTAATTTAATTTAATTTAATTTAATTTAATTTAATAATTTAATTTAATTTAATTAATTTAATTTTTAATTAATTTAAAGGTAAGTGATCAACTTTTGCAACCTTCTGATTAGCAGTCAATGGGGAAGACATATTCACTTAATAACTGGGTTACTAACTGAACAATGGCAGTGATTCGCTTAGCAATGGTGGCAAGAAATGTCGTAAAATGGGGCAGAATTCACTTAACAAGTGTCCCCGATAGCTGTTCTGACTTAAGGCTTCCGAAAAGCACAAAGCCAACTCCTTGTCCCGATAAAACCCCTTTTATTGAGCTGAAAGGGAATTCCTCTCCAGCAAAGTCCCAGCCAACAGAGATTCCACAACCGCAGACCTTGATCAGGCTTGGAGAGCTGCCAGGCCGATATGTTCTTAACGCCACGCTGTAGCAGCAAGTCCTCGGCAAGAAGTCAGGAACAGAGCTTCACCCTAATGAATTGAACTCATTGTCTCCTGCAAACTCCCCTCCCCTTTTGCTCCTCTTTATTCCCTCTGGGAGGGGCCATTCACCATCCACCTGTGCCTTTACTCCGGAGTTGCCCTTGTTCCTTAGCCTTTCCCTTCTCCTGGCAGCTCTGCGCATGCGTACACTGCAGTGGTGGGATTCAAATAATTTAACAACCGGTTCTCTACCTTAATGATTTCTTCCAACAACCAGTTCACCAAACTGCTCGGAAAGTTAACAACCGGTTCTCCCAAAGTGGTGTGAACTGGCTGAATCCCACCACTGGAGCACTGGGAACAGGCTCCAGCTGTTCTTCTGCCCCACTGATCTCCGACTCCGAAGGTAGCTGATAACTGTCAGATTGCCCTGGCCTCATTTCTACCTCCGACACAGAGCCCTTATCAGAGCCTTCCTCAGAGTCCAGGACTGCCCCATGTTCCTCCTCAACCTCCTCACTGTCCAAATCTGCTGCCAGATCCACTGGCGGGTCGCAACAATAGCTATGGAAATTTTGGGCTCAATTGCGGCCGTAAGTCGAAGACTTCCTGTACTCCTTCAGCCAAAGTAGATGGGTTTCTTTGAGGATGACTACGGGTTGGGGAATTGCAGGACTTGACAATTTGAATGCTTCTGGCAGGGGAATCCCTATATGTCAATGGGTTTGTGTGCCTAAAGAACTTAATTTCTCTTGTAGTATCTCTATGGCAACTTCAGAAAATACACTTTGCATCTCGAGTACACATTTTTCCTGCTCCCGAAGGGCAAGTCGTTTACTCATCCGGGAGTCCTTCAATGCGAAGTCGCTGATGTAGGTGAGTCCGCTTGGCCAAACTGATCCCCTTAAAAGTCATCAACATCCAATTAGGTCAGGGGTGGGAAAGAGTGGCCCTCTTTATGACTTGTGGACTTCAACTCCCAGAATTCCTGAGCCAGCCATCAGGAAAACACAGTACCCTCCCTCCTTATCTCTATCTATCTATCTATCCCTCTATCCCTCCCTCCATATCTATTTATCTCTCTATCTCTCTATTTCTATCTATCCCTCCCTCCCTCCGTATTTATCTAACTCTCTATCTCTCCATCTCTCTCTCTCTCTCTCCCTCCTCTCCCTCTCTCTCTCGCTCTCCCCCACCCTCCCTCCTCCATCTCTATCTATATCTATCTATCTATCTATCTATCTATCTATCTATCTATCTATCTATCTATCTATCTATCTATGCACCTATCTCTCTATCTCTCTCTATCTCTCCCTCCCTCCATCTCTCTCTCTCTATCTATCTATCTATCTCTCTCTATCTCTCTCTATCTCTCCCTCCCTCCATATCTATCTATCTATCTATCTATCTATCTATCTATCTATCTATCTATCTATCTATCTTTCTTTCTTTCTCTCTGTCTCTCTGTCTCTCTGTCTCTCTGTCTCTCTGTCTCTCTCCCTCCCTTCCTCTGTATCTCTCTCTCTATCTCTCCATCTCTCCATCTCTCCATCTATCTATCTCTATCTCTTTCTATCCCTCCCTCTCTCTCTCTATCCCTCCCTCCCTCCATCTCTCTCTCTCTCCCTTTCTATCTATCTATCTATATCTTTATCTATCTCTCCCTCCCTCTGTATCTGTCTGTCTGTCTGTCTGTCTCTGTCTCACTCTCTCACTCTCTCTCTCACTCTGTATCTCTTTCTCTCTCTCTCTCTCTCTCTCTCTCTCTCTCTCGATCTATCTCTTTCTATCCCTCCCTCCCCCCTCTCTCCCCCTGCCTCCCTCCATATCTACTCTATCAATCTATATCTATCTATCTATCTATCTATCTATCTATCTATCTATCTATCTATCTATATCTATCTATCTATCTATCATCATCTATCTATCTATCTATCTATCTATCTATCTATCTATCTATCTATCTATCTATCTATATCTCTATCAATCTATTGATCTATCTATCTATCTATCTATCTATCTATCTATCTATATCTATCCATCCATCCATCCATCCATCCATCCCTATCTATCTATCTATCTATCTATCTATCTATCTATCTATCTATCATCTATCTATCTATCTATCTATCTATCTATCTATCATCTATCTATCTCTATCTCTATCTATCTCTATCTATCTATCTATCTATCTATCTATCTATCTATCTATCTATCTATCTATCTATCTATCATCTATCTATCCCGAAATCAAATAAAATGAATCCTGACTGAGCAGGAAATGTAAAGCTGCCCTCCAACTTTTCCTATTTTCCTTCCTGCGTCTGATTGCTCCTGTTGTCCAGTTCTTCCACGGTTTGAGGCCTTCTGCGACGGAGGACAGATTGGCCTCGGAATGACCCGCGGGAATCTGGATCGCTATTGGGTTCCTTTTGTGGGTGGCCTTCAGCTGACAAACGAACTTGTCGCATCGCAGAACTACACCGTTCAAGATGATGGCAGCTACTTCTACCTGTCGGTGCCATTTTTGGCTATTGGCTTGGTGTATGAGGTGTGTTGGAAATAGACACTCGGCAGGAATTCTGGTTGAAGGAAGTGGTTGTTCTGACCTAGGTTTCCTTAAAAAGCATGAAGCAGAAGCCTCGGTCCCGGCAAAACCTCTTTTATTTATGCGACTGTGAATTCCTTTCATTCACAGTCAGCCAGGCTTGGCAAACAGTCTTTCAGAGGAATGTTTATCCACACGAACCTTATCTCGCTTGGCAAGCTGCCAGATAACTAGTTTCCAAACGCAGGGCAAGGCAAAACGTGGCCCAGAGTCTCTTAATGGTCACAAACAGAACTTTCCACTCTTGAAACGACCGAAGGAACGAATTGTTTCCTGCAAAAGCCCCCTCCCCTTTCGCTCCTCTTTTGTTTCCTGTGGGAGGGGCCAATCATCTCCAAGGTGTGGCTTTACTCCCACGTCTACTATGCTTTCTTAGTTGTTCTTGTCTTCTGGCAGCTCTGCGCATGCGCAAACTGGGAACAGGCTCCAGCTGTTCCTCTGCCTCACTGCTGTCTAGCTCCCTCTCTGCCTCCGACACAGAGCCCTCGTCTGAGCTTTCCTCAGCTCCCCAGGACTGACCCATGTTCCTCCCCAACCTCATCACTGTCCGTCTCTGCTGCCAGCTTCGCTGTCCGCCGGCAAGCCACCACCGTAGATGTTTTTCTGGAACTCCCTAGCTTTTTCCATGATCCAGCGTACTTTGGCAATTTCATCTCTAGTTCCTCTGCCTCTTCGAAATCCTGCCTGTACTTCCGGTAGTTCACGATCCACATACAGCTCAGTGACGTGCAGTGAAGTTTATGACTGGTGAGGCTGGTGACGTCATCAAACTGCGTGGTTGCTCCGATTGCACGAGCGCAGCCCAAACGGAGAAGTTTCTCTTCTCAGAAATGTCAGAAAGGGACAGGCAGGCTGCCACAGCTCCACTGAGAAGACATTTCCGAGAAGAGAAACTTCTCCTTTCTCCCCCCCCCCCTTTCTAGCACTGATGATGTTACCTAGGCATTTTTTGCATCGGGCGAGCCCGGGATCCTTGCAAGGGGAATGGGACCACGTGTGCAGGCGGCTCCTCAGCGCACAGCCTCAGATTAGCACAGCCGCGATCCCCTTCCCCTGCACACGTGGTCCCATTCCCCTCCTTCCTAAGCCAACATGAAGGGGACCGCGACTGCGCTGATCTGAGGCTGGCATTGAGGAGCCGCCTGCACACGTGGTCCCATTCCCCTTGCAAGGATCCCGGGCTCGCCCGATGCAAAAAATGGCGAGATCGGCACACTTGGGACTGCTGCTGAGATGTCCAGGGAGGCTAAAACAAGCCGCTCGCCTCTCCCAGCCACTTTCACGGCTTCCCAGAGTAATTTTTTTTTAATTTTCATGATGAGAGCGGTGAGGCTCTGCCTCCCCTGACTGCACGTCACTGATACCGCTGGAGCCTGGCTTGTAGGATCTTAAGCATAACTTTACTAGCATGTGAAATGAGTGCAATGGTGCGGTAGTTTGAACATTCTTTGGCGTTGCCCTTCTTTGGAATTGGGATGTAAACTGACCTTTTCCAATCCTGTGGCCGCTGTTGAGATCTGTCCAAAAATTGGACAGCCCTATAAATGGGGCTGAAGATCTGAAGACCTCTTCTTCGGGCAGGAGGTTGCACTAAAAAAACTTTGTAGGACATCTCTTCCAACCCTCTGATTCTTTGAGAAGGAAGCCTAAAGAAAAGTCCCTTCTATGTCTTAAACCCAGAGAGCTATTTAATTGATTTTAGATGGAGAAAGAAACAAATAACAAGCGAGTGAAAACCTTTCTCCTTCACTGTTTCTCGTCATTTGTCCTGGTCAGAGAGATGATGGTGCACCTTCCAAGGTGAGCAAGCTGTGTTGGGATGGCGGCATAGAATCATTTACAATCTCTTGTCTTTCTTCCATGGCTCAGGATATCTCTCTCTACGGAGTTACTGTCCGTCTAGATTTCAGCCTGCGGGATAACAAGACCCTGTTGACGATGGTGGAGTTCTCCAGATCTTGTGTCTTCCCTGCTGGAAAATTACTGGGTGAGTCCAAGATGTAGAACGTAAACTGAGAGCTGATGCCAGGAGACAAATTCTTTGTCAGGCCCGCAGCCATCTTTTCTTTTGGATCTTTGGCCTGCCACACTTTCTATTATTCTACTATGCGTTTTCTATTGTGGGAAAACGGGAAGGGGGATTGTGCAGAGTTACTTACTGAGTAGCCAAAACAAAATTCTTTCTAGAAAGCCAAGGTCACCCTTTGCCTCTGCACCTCTGCACCTGACCGGAACTGGATGGGTGGAAGCTGCCAACATGGCAGTGGGAGATTGGACCATGGGATGGACTTGTGGGTGTGGGGGCAAGATCGTGAATTTTCACCTAGGTGGGGAAAACCTGGAAACTTTCAGATTCGGGTTTTCCCAGATGTGCCAATATGGCTCCCTTAATAAACTGTGAAAAGAGTAAGGTTCTACATTTAGGCAACAAAAACGAAATGCACAGGTACAGTATAGGTGGTACCTTGCTCAGTAGTAGTAACTGTGAAAGGGATCTTGGAGTCCTAGTGGACAACCATTTAAATAGGAGCCAGCAGTGTGCAGCAGCTGCCAAAAAAGCCAACACAGTCCTAGGCTGCATCAACAGAGGGATAGAATCAAGATCACGTGAAGGGTTAATACCACTTTATAATGCCTTGGTAAGGCCACACTTGGAATCCTGCATTCAGTTCTGGTCGCCACGATGTAGAAAAGATGTGGAGACTCTAGAAAGAGTGCAGAGAAGAGCAACAAAGAGGATTAGGGGACTGGAGACTAAAACATATGAAGAACGGTTGCAGGAACTGGGTATGTCTAGCTTAAGAGAAAGAAGGACTAGGGGAGACATGATAGCAGTGTTCCAATATCTCAGGGGTTGCCACAAAGAAGAGGGAGTCAAACTATTCTCCAAGGCACCTGAGGGTAGAACAAGAAGCAATGGGTGGAAACTAATCAAGGAGAGAAGCAACTTAGAACTGAGGAGAAACTTCCTGACAGTGAGAACAATTAATCAGTGGAACAGAAGTTGCCTCCAGAAGTTGTGAATGCCCCAACACTGGAAGTCTTTAAGAAGATGTTGGATAGCCATTTGTCTGAAACGGTATAGGGTTTCCTGCCTAGGCAGGGAGTTGGACTAGAAGACCTCCAAGGTCCCTTCCAACTCTACTATTGTATTTGTAAACTGGAACTTGGAGCAATTCTTTGCCTTGGATTCTGATTTACTTTTGGAAGCTATTTGGAATCCTGACATTCCTTGTGTGTCTAATCACATAAAGCATTCTTTTCTAACAGCGTCCATTTAGTGCTCCTGTTAGGTCAGAGGTGTCAAACTCAAGGCTGTCAGGCTGGATCCAGCTTGCAGAGGGAGGGGGGAACCCTGCGCAGCCCCCACCCACGAGCTCTGTTTTCATTGGCCGAGGGTGGCAGGAGGCTGTTGTGGCCAAAAATGGGGCATTTGTTTGGAAAACAAATTCCCCCCCCCTCTTTGTGACAGCCTCTCAAATACTGGAATATTGCTATCATGTTCCTGCTAGTCCTTCTTTTCTCTAGACTAGTGACGGCTAGCTTTTTCAGCACCGAGTGCGGAAACTGGAGTGTGTGTGTGTGTGTATTGCGGAGCGCCACAACCTGGAAGAGAGCAGCGGCCTGGTGCTCATGCGCGTGACGGCCAGCTGGAACCCGGAAGAGCAGCTGGCGATGGTGCATGTGCCCACAGAAAGGGCTCTGTGTGCCACCATTGGCATGCGTGCCGTAGATTCGCCATCACTGCTCTACACTAGCCAAACCTAAACCCCTCCAACGTTTCTTCATATGGTTTATCCTCCAGGCCTTTGATTATCTTAGTTGCTCTTCTTTGCACTTTTTCCAAAGTCTCAACATCGTTTTTGTAACGTGATGACCAAAACTGAACGCAATAATCCATGTGTGGTCTTACCAGTGGTGGGTTGCAGGCGGTACGCCCCGGTACAGGCGTACTGGAGCCTGCCCGGAGCACCGGTTACTGTTCCGGTACGGTGCTCCGGAGGGCCCACCCGCCCGCCCGAGCTCCTTACCTGTCCTTTAAAGCCTTCGGGGCTTCCACGCATGCTCACGGCGCGTACAGCACCTGCGTGACACTTGGCTGAGCAGCTGAAGCATCGCGGAGGCTTGCAGTGGTGTCGAAGGCAGGTACGACGCATGTGGGCAATGCCAGGTCTTACCCAGTGCTGGGTTCCGGCTGCCACTACTGCTGGTTTGCTCGGGGGTGTCCGTGCACAGAAGGCAAAAACAAGATGGCAGCGGCTATGGCGCTGCCGAGAGAACCAATTCAGGGGCGTGGCAGGCTTGGGTCGCTGTCGGTTCCAGCAATCCAGGCCGCCAAGTTACTATCGGTTCAGTCGAACCTGTCCGAATCGGTAGAAACCAGGGATGGGTTCCTGCCAGTTCTTCTATTGAAGAGGTTCCACAAATCTACTGTGCCGTTTAGAACCAATTCCAGCTCCTTCTCCCCACCCGTCCGCACCACACCCACCACTCACTGATTGGCTGGCTCACCAATCGCCCTGCCCGCCTCTAAGAATCCTATCTAAACCTTAAAGTCTTAAAGCTGTCAAGTTTGAGCACCCCTGGGTTTTTTTTTTCCTAAAAGGTTAGGGGTGCAAGAGTCTTGTAACTTGACAGCTTTAAGACTTGCACACTTCAATGCCAGAGTTCCTGAGTCAACATGACTGGAGGAGGAATTCTGGGAGTTGAAGTCCACAAGTCTTAAAGCTGTCAAGTTTGAACACCCCTGGGTTTTTTTTCCCTAAAAGGTTAGGGGTGCAAGGGTCTTGTAACTTGGCAGCTTTAAGACTTGCACACTTCAATGCCAGAGTTCCTGAGTCAACATGACTGGAGGAGGAATTCTGGGAGTTGAAGTCCACAAGTCTTAAAGCTGTCAAGTTTGAACACCGCTGGGTTTTTTTTTCCCTAAAGGGTTAGGGGTGCAAGGGTCTTGTAACTTGGCAGCTTTAAGACTTGCACACTTCAATGCCAGAGTTCCTGAGTCAACATGACTGGAGGAGGAATTCTGGGAGTTGAAGTCCACAAGTCTTAAAGCTGTCAAGTTTGAACACCCCTGGGTTTTTTTTCCTAAAGGGTTAGGGGTGCAAGGGTCTTGTAACTTGACAGCTTTAAGACTTGCGTGCTTCAAATGCCAGAGTTTCTGAGCCAACGTTTTGGTTGCTAAGCAAGAATGTTGTTAAGTGAGTTTCACCATATTTTACAAGTTGGCCACGCCCACCCAGTCACATGACTACCAAGCTACTCCCACTCAGTCACATAGCTGGCAAGCCACACCCACCCGGTCGCATGGCCAGCAAGCCACTCCCACAAAGCAGACCACACCTACAGAAGAGGTTCTAAAAATTTTTGAAACCCACCACTGGTAGAAACCCACCTGTGGTCTTACCTAAGGCTTTATAAAGTGGTACTAATACTTCACGTGCCTTTGATTCTAGGCCTCTGTTTATACAACGTAGGATTGTATTGGCACAGTGCTGGCTCATGTTTGCAGGATTGTCCGCAAAGAGTCGTAAGGTCCTTCTCATAGATACTGTTTTGGGACCAGGTTTCTCCTAATCTGTACTTCTACCTTTGGGGGGGAGGTTTGACCAGGTGTAAAACTTTTACTTTTCTCAAAATTACTACTGTCCCTAATCCATAGACTCTGATTCTCTATGGAGATTCTCAATCATCCAGGTCATGGTTGTCCCAAAGTGCTTTTTCCTAAAAGGTAACTGGATTTTCTTAGTATTTTTCTTTGAAAATGATTTGCTTATCATTTATTTATTTATTTCATTTACCGTATTTTTCGGAGTATAAGATGCACCTTTTTCCCCCTCAAAAAAAGAGGCTGAAAATCTGGGTCCGTCTTATACACTGAACACAGCATTTTCTGCCTCTCGAAACCCCAACCCCTTCACCAAAATGGCCGTGAAGAGCCTTCAGGAGACTTATAGTGTGCTCCTGGGGGCTGAGGAGGGCAGAAATGAGCGAAAAAAGGGGCGGTTTGTGCTCAATTTTGCCCCCCCACCCAGCCTCCAGGAGCACTCTACAAGCCTCCTAAAGGCTATGCATGCCCTTTTTTTGAAAAAAACAAGGACCTGTTTTTACGGAAAATGGGCCATTTTTGGGAGGTTTGCAGAGTGCAAAATTTTTTAATTTGCCTCTTCAAAACCTTGGTGCGTCTTATACTCCGGTGCATCTTATACTCCGAAAAATACGGTATTTAGTTTGTCAAACACATACGAGATAACTGGTATAAGTATTAACATGGACATGAATTCAGGAAATGGATACGAAGAAGTGGGGACAGTAGGACAGGGACGGTACTAGGCAGTCTGGTGCGCTTATGCACGCTCTCTTACAGACCTCTGAGGAATGGGGTGAGGTCCATGGTAGCAGTTTAAGGTTAAAGTTTTGGGGGTTTGAGGCTGTAATGTAACAACAGTCAGTAGAACTTTTCAGGCGTTGACCACTCTGTTGCTGAAGTCGTATTTTTTGCAGTCGAATTTGGAACAGTTTACCTTGAGTTTGTATCTATTGTTTGCCCGTGTATTATAGTGGTTAAAGGATGAAGTGGTCATTGACAGGTAGGACGTTGTAGTAAACAATTTTGTGTACTACGCTTAGGTCAGACAGTAGGAGGAGGAGTTCTAGTTTGTCCAAGCCCAAAATATCAAGCCTGATGAGTAGAGGAGTGGAGGACTCTTCTCGTGAAATACCTCTGGACCTGCACAATTGTATTAATGTCCGATACACAGTGTGGGTTCCAGGCGAACGAGCTGTATTCGAGGATTGGTCTGGCAAAGGTTTTGTATGCCCTAGTTTGCAGTACAATGTTACGGGAGAAGAAGCTTCGCAAAATTAGGTTAACAACTCTGAATGCCTTTTTGGCAATGCTGTTACAGTGAGCTCTGGGGCTTAGGTCGTGTGAGATGAGCCATCCAAGATGAAAGGTGAAACATTTCCGAAGAACAAAAAAATTAAGAAAGCCCGGTTGCCTTTTGGAAAAAAAAAAAAAAAGCACCTCTGGGACGTAGACTCTGATTGCGTAAGTCTAGTTTTGGAAATAAACTCAGCAAGTGAGACGTTCTGGATTAAATGACTTCAGTTCTCCCATCGCTGGAACTTTGCCGGCGTATTAATTGAATTATTTCGTTTGCCGTTATTCCGCAGTATGCTTTCCCAATGGAACCATGACTGCTACCATGCTCAGCTTGGATACCAAACCGGAGTTAAATCCTAGGAGAACTCATCTGCGGGATAAGAGCTGTAGACCAGTAGGCGTGGATGACACCAAGGCCCTCTTCACCTTCTCTGTGACCACCTGCGGTACCATCAGAAGAGTAAGTAAGAGTTGTTGGAATGCGGATAGGAGCCAGGATAACGAGGAACTCGAGTGTAGGGTAGCTGTGCCTCAGAGGACTTGTCCAACTGATCCAAGAAGTATCAGTTGCTCCATGGAGGATCTTTTGCTTCTCTGTTGTGTTGCATTGTCTTTCTTCTGGCTTAGATGCTGTGGGATTGACAAGTCTCTTAAACCAGGGGTCACCAACCTTTCGGACCACTAAATTCATAATTTTAAATCCTGCAAACCACTAATATGATCTGCCTAATGACCGGCTAGGTGGTCATGTGACTGGATGGGCGTGGCCAACTTGGCGCCACTCACATCGAGGGGCGCCTTGCCGGTCTCTACTCACTGCAGCCACTCCTTGCCTCCCTGCCCGAGCTCCCTAGGGCCCCAAAAAGAAGCAGTTGCTGGAGCTAAGCAGCCACCATGAGAAAGAGTCGGCAAAACAACTGGCTCAGTTCAAATTGAATCTGACTGAGAAGGAGGCTCAACAGAAGCACCTCACTGAGGACTACCAGCATAGGCTGTCCAAGCAGAGGGAAGACTTGCGGGAGCGCAAGGCCAGGTACCGGTGCCTGGAAGTTCAACGGGCTGAGATGGTCAGCCGGTTTCAGACCATGATATGGAACAAGGCCCTCCAGCTCTTTGCCACCAGTGGTGCTTCCCTCCAGCCTTCGCCCAAAGCCCAGTACCAGAAAGCTGAAGAGACCCCAAGTTGGAATTTCTTCCCCCTGTTGCCCCACACCAAAAGACTCCGAAGGGGAGGACTCTGCAGCAATACAAACATTCATTGCACGTATCCAACCCAGGTGCCGTAGTTTGAGGACCCCTGATTTAGTGCAATATAAAAAATGCAATATAAAAATATTTTAAAATTATTTAAAAAGCATTTTTCTGCGGACCACCAAAAATTTTCTCATGGACCACCAGTTGGTGATTGCTGTCTTAAGCTGTTTTTGGGTACAAGGAAGAATTGTGTGATGACCTGGGGCATGGCACAGAGATAACACAGGCAGTTGGCAGTTCAAACAAAAGTGGTGACAATCCTCCCACTCCCCCAGACTCCTTAGGCAGCCTCTGGCTGCAAAGAGTACAGCCCAGCGCTGTGTACACCAAGACTGCACAGCAATAAATCCAGTAGGGCAAATCCAGGAATTCAGGAAGCAAAAGATCCAGTTAATTAGTCCAGAAAGCCAGAAAAAATGCAAGGACTCTTGGAAAGTTCAAACTCAGTGTTTGTTCCCAACAAATGCCCCTTCCCGCAGCGTCTCCTTAAGTCTCATTCCCCCACATGTGCCTTGTGAAGATAGATAGGGCACTTTCTCCTTTGTAGCCTGCTCAGTCTGCACTGTTCTCACCATCTCTTCACTCTCCATACTCTTGGATCAGGAGGCAATGGTCCTTGCTCCTCGCCTGAGCTCATATTGGTTCATATTTATGACGGCCGCAGCGTCCTGGGGTGTGTGTTTCTGTGTGTCATGAGATCCTTTTTTGTGACCTCTTGACAAGCAAAGTCAACGGGGAAGCCCGGTTCACTTAACAACCGTGTTAATAACTTAACAACTGCAGGAGTTTACTTAACAACCGTGGCAAGAATGGTTGTCATATACTGGGGAAAAAACTCACTTAACAAAGGTCTCCCTTAGCAACAGAAATGCTGGGCTCAATTTTGGTTGTAAATCGAGGACTACTTGTATGGTAGAGCAATATTGGCCCTTGGTGATACGTTCTGAGAGGTGTTTGGCCCACACTTCCAGTGAAGTTAAATGTTTAGCATCATATTTTTTTTTGCCTGTCCTCTTTCAGTTTGAAGAGAACTACTTGCTCTATGAAAATGAAGTGATCTTCGAGAGAGAGATGATTCCGAAAGCAAAACCCATCATAACCAGGGACCCTGAGTATCGGTAAAAAGCAAAAAAAAGGGGGGGGGAGTGGGGGGGGAGTGGGGGGGAAGAACTCTCCTAGAGGAAGATGTTCCAGCTGAGTCAATTGCTGGATATTTATTTATTTAGACCAGGAGTCGGCAACCTTAAACACTCAAAGAGCCACAAATGTCCTAACCGGAACCCCCCCGTTCAATTCTGGAGCCAACTAGAAGTCCAATTCCCCCACCATAGAGTCTCTTCCTAGTGTGGCATCATTTTTCCGCTGCCGACCGAGAGTCTGGTTCCCCCACCATAGAGTCTCCTACCACAGCGTCCTTTTCCTTTACCTGTCTGAACTGAAAGCCCTATCAATTGTGGCACCACCAGTGGTGGGTTCCTGCCGGTTCGGCCCGGTACGGCTGAGTAGGTAGCAACTCAGCCTGCCATGTTCCCAAACCGGTTTTATCATCGGCAGCGCCATCTTGAACAATCTTCACTGCATAAAATTATTTTTCCCTCCTTTTCTAACATTCTTTGCAAAAATGTTTTTTACCAGATTGACCCTGCGCTGCCGTTACCGGATCAATGAGACCCTCCGAATATGGGCACAGCGATACCTGAAGGAGGGGGTGGCCGCCAGACCCCACTCCTTTCACCTCAAAGGTAGGAATGTCTTCTCTTGCCGGTGATCCTGAATGAGATCAATCCTGAGGGGGCTGATGTGGCTTGATGAGCCGTGCTGCTGAGACAAGACGTGGGGTCCTTACGGTCCCTAAAATGTGGTGTTGGAAGAAATGTCCTTCTGGGTTCAGTTCCAAAGACACTGGAAACGATGCTGGCTGTTTGGAAAGATGGTTTTTAATGGTGGACAGTGTAACCATCCTCTGCTACCATTTATTGTCAGGGGAAATTTCACCCTGAGCTAATGAGGTGTAGACCGTCTGCTTTCCTAAAAAGCATATCTTCAGAAAAAGCGAGACCCGATAACATGTTCTAATTAAAAACAAAACTTTAATATGAAAATAAAATGAAAACAAATCTATCTAATTGTTACATTTTGGCAAGAGCAATTGTCGCCCACCTTCTTGGCAGACGAACAGAAGATCAGAAGTAAAGAAGTCTCTGGAATGTGTGATGTCTTAAGAAACGTGTTAAGAAGCATGCGCAGTACATCACTTGCTGATAAGGCCTATGACCTGCGCAGTAAATTTTCAGCTCGGCTAGCAAACAATTAACGCAGTGACAGACAGGATCACATGCTTCAAGATCTTGGGTGAAGAAAAAAAAAAGGGAAGAGACGCTGAGAGTGCCTGGGCTTTATGCTCTCTCTGGGCTTTTGAATTCGAGCTTGCATTCTGATTGGTTCTCAGACTCCCATGGGGCCATGCAGGGGCAACTCTGTCCTGAGTCCCAAGCTTGGTTGACTCTTACTGAGTGATGATGTAATGAAAGGGCTTTGAGATTCCTATTATGGCTCTGCCTGAAGGAGGTAGATCTTTGTTATATAGAATAAACTGTCTCAGGCCTTAATGGCCCATTGACAAAGGTGGCAAGGGGGTGGGGGGCTGAGTTTATTCCTCCCTTTTATGGGAAATATTCTGCCCTTTTAACATTTCCTGAAATATCTTGTTTTCCTAGGAGAGGGGTGGAGGCTAACTTCCTACAGTGGTTAACACAACTCCACCTTGAAGTAGGAGAAGGCTTAGAAAAGAGCCCTGCTTAGTGCTGTGGGAAAAAAATACCCAATTGGGTTCAGTCCCAAACTGGGAGAAAGACACTGGGAACATGGAGGCCGGTTGGAAACATTGGTTTAATGCTGAAGCAGAACCACGTGTGATTCTGGGTCGATTCTGACAAAATGGAGTTGAGAGTGGGTGGGATTTTATACCTTCTTTGGGCTTTGAGCTTCCTGTTCCTGTGCAAGAACATATATTCTATTGGTTGTTGTCAGATTCCTATGGAGTCATGGAGAAGTTATGTAGGGGGCCATAGCTGGCTCTATAGGCAAAATGCTAATCCTAGGTACTTGTCTGAGCTAATCTGGTCAACCTCTGGTTTATTGTTAATCTGAGCTCTCAGGTTTCTGTGACTTTGGACTGCTGGGGGTTGGTGCAATGAAGGGGCCTTGGACTGCTCTGGTCTGCTTCTAATCCTACCATTCTGCCTTTGTTTCCAAAATATCCAGGGGCGAAATGCTACCAGTTCGAGTCAGTTCGCCTGAATCGGTAGTTAAAAATACTAAAAAAAGTTAAAGAAAAAAAGTTCAAAGAATTAAAAAAAAAAACTTTTTAAGCATTTTTTTTAAGTACAGGTTCTCCGAAAACTGGGGATGGGGTGGGGGTTCATTTTTGCTCCAGCAGGCCTCCCTGAAACCTGCTAAGCCAAAAATGGGTGATGGTGGTGGCTGGGGGGGGGGGGTCGTTTTTGCTCCCAGCAGGCTTCCCTGAAACCTACTAGGCCAAAAACGGAGGTGTGGGTGGGAGGTGCTGAGAAAGAAAGAGAGCGAGTGAGAGAAGGGAGAAAGAAAGAAAGAAAGAAAGAAAGAAAGAAAGAAAGAAAGAAAGAGAAAGAAAGAGAGAAAGAAGAAAGAAAGAAAGAAAGAAAGAAAGAAAGAAAGAAGAAAGAGCGAGGGAGGGCGGGAAAAAGGAGAGGAAGGAAGGATTGCAAACCTGGCACTAGACGCAGCTTCAGAGGATAATCCAGGGCTAGAAGGGACCTGGAGGTCATCTAGTTTAACCCTGCTCCAGCAGGACATTGTTAAAGTGAGTTTCTGTCTTTTGATCCCCCAGTTACATGACTATGTAGTCACATGACCCCACCAAGCCCGCCCAGAGAACCAGTAGTGAAAAAAAATTAGATTTCACCACTGAAAATATCCGAATGGATTACCAAATCTGCATTTCTAAAAGCTGCCTCCTCAGTTTCTGCTTGGGGGCAGGGAGACAGGGGCTGCTTCCTGCCTCTAAAAAACAACATGCTTCTCTATTTCTCACTAAGGGAAATATAATATTCTTCCTTTTTAAATATTCCTCAAAATATTTCATTCTTCCAGGAGAGGGCGGCTCCCCACGGTGCAAAGAGACATTGTTCCACCAAAAGATAGGTTGTAACAGAGGCGGAAAGGAATCCTGGCCTCCTCTCCTGGTGTTTATACAGTTTTCTAAGTTACCACGAGGTTTTTTTAAAAAAATAAATAAATTTTGACTTAGCTTCTTGGGTGATCCCCAGAGGTTATGGTTTGATGAGTAAACTACAGGTAGCCCTCGACTTACAACCACAGTTGAGCCCAAAATGTATGTTGCCAAGTGAGAAATTTGTTAACTAAGTTTATCAGAGTATGCACAGTCAGTGTGACTATGGGAGACAACCCAGGAGCAAATACAGTAAACACAAAGATATGTATTTAAATAGTGGTTTTATGTACAAAGAATATATACATACATATACTTTAGTCAGACCTCAAATAAACAGCAATCGGCAATTACAGAATGGAGAGAGACCGACCCCAACAGGGCCTCTTCTTATTACAGGCTCTTAAAGAGATATCAGCCCCAAAACCTTGCTGACTCATTCCCAGCATTACATCGTCGTAGCAACTGGTCAGCTCTTAAATCTTTACCCTGACAGAGTTTCATTGTACGACTTTTCTTGCCACGTTTGTTAGGTGACTCACTGCAGGTGTTAAATTAGTGACACGGTTGTTAAGTGAACCTGGCTTCCTCATTGACTTTGCTTGTCAGAAGGTGATCACATGGGCCTTGGGACACAGTGGCCATCATAAATATTAACCAAATGTAAATCACGTGACTCTGGGGATCCTGCCATGGCCATAAGTGTGAACAATGCCATAACATAAGTCAGGTTTTTTTCAGTGCCATTGTAACTTTGAACAGTCACTAAATGAACTGTTGTAAGTCGAGGACTATGTGCACAATTAACCAAGCCACAGCTGTCTGAACCAGAATACATTGCCCAAATCAAAACTTGAGCTTCTCGTCAGATGTTATTAGACTAGTTTTTCTCCACTGTGGGAACTTAAAGATGCAGGAACTTCAATTCCCAGAATTCATTGCTGGCTGGGGAATTCTGGGGGTTGTAGTCCACACGGCTGTAAGTGGCCAAGGTTGAGAAATACTGTATTAGAGCAAGCCAGCAAGCAGAGACCAATTGCAAGGATTGCTGGGAAATGTAGTGTAACCCTCTGCAAAGCCTGAAGGGAAGGGCCCAGAAAAGCCTTGTTTTCACACCCTCTCCCTTTGTTCCCCTAAATACTAAACCCCATTTCTAAACCAAGCCCTCTTTGTATATCAAGGATTGCAGACAAGATGTTGGGGCCCGCCAGCGGCCTGCAGAGCTGGCAGCAGATTCGGACAGTGAGGAGGTTGGGGAGGAACATAGGCCAGTCCTCAAGTCTGGGGAAGTCTTGGACTAGGGCCAGTGACGTGCAGTCAGGTGAGGAAGTGAGGCACAGCCTCACTGGTCTCATCATGAAAAGAAAAGGAAAAGGAAAAAGCTGAGCTAATTGCTGCCTCACCGTGGATGACTCTGCTTAACTATGAGGCAGGAGAACTGCATGCCTCATCTAGTTTGACTTTAGGCATTTTATAATCACTCGAGCAGAGTTAAGCAATGGTTAAAAGCCTAAAAATTCCTGACGTAGTTGAGGCACGCAGTTCTCCTGCCTCATAGTAGAGGGCGCTTTTTTAGAGGCTTTTTTTAACAGTTAAGCAGAGTCATCCATGGAAGCCAGGCAAAGAGCCATGCTGTATCACACACACTTTCCCCCAGCCTCTTTCTTTTGGAAGGCTCGGATCGGCTCCCCTCCGGCTTCTCTGCCTCTCCTCTCACCCCAGCCTGCCAACAGGAGGTGAGTGGGTGGGCTTTATTGCGTTCCAGGCATTTCCCACCCAGACAGCAGGCTGCATTTGCAATGGTAGAGGTGTTTGGGGAAGGCAGCAGGGGAATGGGGCGGGGGGTGGTGGCAGAGGAGCTGCTTTCAAGCCACTGGAAAAGATATCCAATCCAACTTTTGTGTGTGTGTGTGTTTGTTTGAGAGTGAGTGAGAGAGGGAAGGGGGTAGGAGAGATAGTCCAATTCAACTTGTGTGTGTGTATGTGTGTGTGTTTGAGAGAGGAGGAGGAAGGGAGAGAGAAACAAATGCGGTCGTTTTCAATCGGAACTGAGCATGCCTGGCTGTGGAATTCTGGGAGTTGAAGTCCACAAGTCTAAAAATATTTGAAACCCACCACTGTGTCAGTGCCTCACCAGCCATAAACCTCACCTCACGTCACTGACTAGGGCTCTACATCAGAGGTAGAGATGGGGCCAAGGCCATCTGGTAGTTATTTGCTGCCTCCGGAGCCTGACATCAGCGAGGCAGAAGAACAGTGGGAGCCTGTTCCCAGGGTGCGCCTGCGCAGAGCTGCCAGAAGGCAAGAACAATTAAGAAAACAGGGTCAACTTAGGCTTGGCCCCTGCCGTAAGACATAAAAGAGGAGCGAAGAGGACCTGAGCTTTTGCAGGAAGCAATTAGTTCATCTGGTCGGTTCAAGCTTTGAAAAGTTGGGTTTGATTCTGTGCGAAGTTTGGCCTTGCTCTGCGTTTGGCAATTAGGTCTCTGGCAGCATTCCCAGGGAGAAAAGGTGGGTGTTTATCAACATTCCCCTGAAAGACTGTGGCAACTCAAGCAGACGTCTGTTGGAATCTTCACAGACTGTTTGTGAAGCCTTGCGGGCTGGGAATGACGATACTTTGCAGCCTTATAACTAAAAGAGGGTTTGGGGGACTAAGATTGTGATGTATGCTTTCTCAAGAAGCCTAGGTCAGAACTCAAGGGAATAACTCTGTTTTTGTTTAATCCTTCTTGCTGCAATTTATTTACGACTTGCCTCTTGCAGGACACCAGAAAAAAAGAGCTGCAAATGGACATAATGTCTCCCAGTTAGCAGGCAACGCTTCAACAGGTGAGGCTTTGTTGCTTAGTACGAAAAAATAATAATTCAGGGACTCTGAAGGCGTCTGTTTTTCTTCTTTGAAGTTGTGCAATAGGAGATTATTAGCATTTCCTGGGTGAATATGGAGGAGAATGGGAGACGCATGGATGAGATTTATTAATTTTTAAATTTTTATTATTACATTTGTTAACCACCCATCTTACCACAAGGTAACTCAAGGAGATGTCTCTAACTCCTTTGTGCTTGGAACGCAACAGTGCTACGTTGACGGGAAACGACACAAAATTTCCACTTTTTACATCAACAGTCTCTTTACTCCTTCCAAATCTAAACTATCTCTTGGAAAGAAATATCCATTGGCTTCCAGAAACACTGGAAACAGGGAGGCTGACTGGAAAAATGGTTTACTGGTGAACCGGACCACATGGGTTTGAGGTCCTGGTGCAGCCGAACACATGAAGGAGAGAGACGGTTGTTTATACCTACCCTTGGGCCTTGCCCTTGAGCTTCCTGTTCCTGTGCAAGAAATATATTCTATTGGTTGTCGTAGGGGTCACTGCTAACTTTGTAGGCTGTCTTGAGTCCCAGGCTTGATTGACGCTTGCTGGGTGATGCAATGAAGGGACTTGTTGGGCCATGTGGTGAGCCCTGCTGCTAGATGGTAGAGGGCCGATCCTATTCTGTCCTGAGGGGCATGGGTGGGTTGCTGCCAGTTTTACTACCGGTTTGCTTTGCGTTCGTTTGTGTGCTGTGTGTGCAGTTCAATGTAAACTGTTCTTTGCGCCTGTGCAGAACAATTAACAGCAAACTGCGCAGAGGAAGTCACTACAAAACAACATAGCAGCGACATCAGCGGCGGGGAGGGAACCAGTTCAGGGGTGTGGCAAGCTTGGGTCGCTGCTGGTTCTGCGACCCAGGCAAAAATACCACTACCAGTTCTGCCGAACCGGACCGAACCGGGAGGAACCCACCTCTGCTGAGAGATCATGTCTTAATCCCATCATCCTGGAGCTGAAGGTCTTTTGTCCTGTAGATAGGCTGGCCCAGTCCTGCTGGGGCTATTAAGAAATAGTGGAGGCTGTTTTTCAAGAGCACGTTTTTCCTTTAGGGAAATATAATATTCTGCCTTTTTTTAATATTTCAAGAACTAGCTTGAAAGGTTTAGAAAGGCAAAGCAAAAAAGGAGGATTATTATTTTTATTTTTGTATTCTACCACTCTGGGTAGAAAAAAGTTGGCCGTACACTATTTTTGGTTTTACCGTTTTCTGCATTTTTCTTCCTCTCTTTTTCAAATTGGATTTGTATTTTACTTCATAATAAAAGTTGAATAAAGTTAGAAAGGTATCTACAGTTACAAAAAAAAGAGTGGGTAACAAGAAAGGGCTGGGTGTGTTAAAAACAGGACGAAAATATTGCTACAAGACTGTGTACTTGGTATTCTCTGAGCTTGGTGGTTATCTTTCGGGCATTTCATAACTGAACTAGGTAACATCAGCACTGTTAGAAATGGAGTGGAATTTGCTCTTCTTTGCATATACTACCGTACAGGGACCTGCGGTCAGCCTCACCACTCTCATCATGAAAATTTTAAAAAAAAGGGAAAAGGGAAAAGGCGCTGAGGAGCCTTCTACACACGTGGTCCGGGAATGGGACCACGTGTGCAGGAGGCTCCTCTAGCCTCAGCCTCCCTCTTGCACACGTGGTCCCATTCCCCGCCTTCCTGAGTCAACATGATGGGGACCGCGGCTCGCGCTGATGACGTCACCAGCCTCACCAGCCATAAACCTCACCGCACGTCACTGCTACCGTAGTAGTTTGCCCCGTCAGTGTTGGTGGGAATGGTGTTGGAGATTCCTTGCTTAGGCTGTTAGTTTACTGCCAAGCCACCAAGTTGTCTCTCACCAATCCTGACAGGACAAGCCACTAGTACAGGGGTCGGCAAACTTAAACACTCAAAAGAGCCATTTGGACCCATTTCCCACAGAAAAGAAAACACCGGGAGCCAATAAAGGTCCTAACCGGAAGCCCCCTGTTCAATTCTGGAGCTGACGGGAAGTTCAGTTCCTCCCACCATAGAGTCTCCTCCTAGCGCGGCGTACTTTTTCCTCTACCTGTCATAACCGAAAGCCCCTATCAATTGTGGAGACAACCGGAAAACCCTCCCCTTGCCATAGAGTCTTCTCCTGGCGCACTGTGCTTCTCTCCCCACCACCACCACCGGAAGCTCCTCTCAAAATTGTGGCACCGACCGGTGAAGAGGGAGGAAAGAGCCACATGCGGCTCCAGAGCCGCAATTTGCTGACCCCTGCACCAGTATATAAACAGGGAGCAAAACCACACTCCCTTCTAACACTGATGCTGTTACCTAGTTTGGTAACGAAAAGTCTGCAAGAATACAACCCAGCTCAGAGACCACCAAGGTCTCCACAGTTCAAGCCTAGTCTCTTCTGTCGGTACAAGACAGCGTGCTCGATTTTTGGTGAGTGGATTGGGGCTTCCCTTCCACCAAGTGCTGATTGTATATGTTTATTTCTTACAGATGCCAAGGGGAAGATCTGGCTTTGGTTTCTAGCGTTCAGTGTGGCTCTGTGTGGATTAGCAACGACAATCGACACCCTTCTTCCTGTTCAATTGTTTGGCCATTGAAATGATGATTAAAGACACCCTTGGATATCCTTTGTTGTTGTTGTTTGTTGCGAAGTCGTGTCCAACCCATTGTGACCCCATGGACAACGTTCCTCCAGGCCTTCCTGTCCTCTACTATCCTCTGGAGTCCATTGAAGCTCACACCGGCTGCTTCAGTGACTCCATCCAGCCACCTCATTCTCTGTCGTCCCCTTCATCTTTTGCCCTCAATCTTTCCCAGCATTGGGCTCTTCTCCAGTGAGTCCTTCCTTCTCATTAGGTGGCCAAAGTATTTGAGTTTCCTCTTCAGGATCTGGCCTTCTAAAGAGCAGTCAGGATTGATCTCTTCTAGGACTGGTCTTGCAGTCCAGGGGACTCGCAGGCATCTTCTCCAGCACCATAGTTTCAAAGGCCTCAATTCTTTAGCGCTCAGCCTTTCTTATGGTCCAACTTTCACAGCCATCCGTTGCAACTGGGAAAACCATCGCCTTGACTAGACGCTCTTTTGTTAGCAGGGTGATGTCTCGGCTTTTTAGTATGCAGTCTAAATTTGCCATCGCTTTCCTACCCAGGAGCAAGCGTCTTTTCATTTCTCGGCTGCAGTGCCCATCTGCGGTGATCTTGGAGGCCAGGAAAATAAAATCTGTCACTGCCTCCATTTCCTCCCCATCTATTTGCTAGGAATTGAGAGGGCCGGATGCCATGATCTTAGCTTCCTTAACGTTGAGTTTCAAGCCAACTTTTGCACTCTCCTCCTTCACCCGCCTCAAGAGGCTCTTTAGATCCTCTTCACTGTCTGCCATTAGAGTGGTATCCTCTGCATACCTGAGGTTGTTGATATTTCTCCCGGCAATCTGAATTCCAACTTTTGATTCCTCTAGCCCTGCCTTTCTCATGATGTGCGCTGCATATAAGTTCAGTTGGAGTTTGCGTGAAGCCAATTTTTTTATAGAGACCAGGATTGGGAAGGAAGTGGGGCCTCTGCTTGAGGTGGGAAATACACATTTTGGTTTCAAAAAGGGAATTAGGGAATGCTCATTTACAAAGTGATGGCGGGCTGCCGGGGGTTCACACAGCCTTGCTGGACTGGATATCTTATGCTTCCATTTTTCATTTGGATACTGAGCAAGTCAGGTGCCCGGATGCCCTCTGGAGGCTATAAACAGGCCTCCTGAACGTCCTGTAGGCCCGTTTTTCGCCCTCCTCAAGCTTCCGTGCACACCCTGCACTTACCTGCATCCAAAATGGGCTGCATGGGGACTCCTGGGTGGGGCGAGGCAGGGTGGGCATTTGGGGGTTTGCCAAACCAGGCAGAATCCTAGCTAGAGGATCAACCGTACCTGTGTGAATCCCCAGCAGCCCACCATCACTTTGTAAATGAGCATTCCCTAATTCCCTTTTTGAAACCAAAATGTGTATTTCCCACCTCAAGGAGAGGCCCCACTTTCTTCCTAATCCTGGTCTCTCTAAAAAAATTGGCTTCACGCAAACTCCAACTGAACCAGAAACCATCGGCCTTCTACTTCCAGGTTAACCGCACAAATGGCTGGTTGGCTCTATACCAGGGGTGTCAAACTCAAGGCCTGGAGGCTGGATCCGGCCCATGGGGTGCTTAGATCTGGCCCGCGGAGCCACCCTGGAAACAGCGAAGGACCGGCTGGCGGTGCCTCTGCCTGTGAAAATGGAGCTCGGGAGGGTCGCGTGCGGCTTTTCCGAGCTCCGTTTTTGCTGGCAGAGGGTTGCAGGAGGCCATCGCAGCCGAAAACGGACCTCAGAGCCTGTTTTCTCTGGCAGAGCGCTTATCCCTGACATAGGTGGTTGAGCTGGCCATGCCCATCCTGCCTTCCTGAGATCAAACACAACCTTGGTGCAGCCCTCGATGAAATTGAGTTTGGCACCCCTGCTCTATACAATTTGAGACAAGTGGCTGTTCAGTCTCTTCTGAAAAACCTCCAGTGATGAAGCACCAAAACCTCTGAAGGCAAACTCTTCCACTGATTAATTGTTCTGTCAGGAAATTTCTCCTTAGTTCTAGGTTGCTTCTCTCCTTGATTACTTTCCATCCATTGCTTCTTGTCCTGCCTCCTTGTGTTTTGGAAAGTAGGTTGATCCCCTCTTCTTTGCTGGACAACCAGCTAGCGGTGTGCAGTGACAGCCAAAAAAGCCAATGCAATCCTAAATTGCATTAACAGAAGGATACAATCAAGATCAAGTGAGGTACAAATACCACTCTATAAAGCCCTAGTAAGACCACACTTGGAATACTGCATTCAGTTTTGGTCACCACACTATAAAAAAGATGTTGAGACTCTAGAAAAAGTGCAGAGAAGAGCAACCAGGATGATTTGGGCACTGGAGGCTAAAACATATAAAGAATGGTTACCGGAACTGGGCATGGCTATTCTAGTGAAGAGAAGGACCACGGAAGACACGATAGCAGTTTTCCAATATTTGAGAGGCTGCCACAGAGAGGAAGAGATCAAGCTATTTTCCAAAGCACTTGAAGGCCTGACAAGGAATAGTGCAGTGATGGCGAACCTATGGCACGGTGGCATGCGGAGCCATTTGTCAGGGTGCATGCACGCACTGGCCAGCTGAGTTCACCCTTTTTTAAAGCCATTTTTTGCCTTACTAAGCCTCCAGAGGCTTTATAGGAGCCTGGGGAGGCGAAAAGAGCCTCCCCCCCCCCACTGAGGCCCTCTGGAGGCTTCATGAGCTTCCCTGAAGCCTCCGGAGCGCAAAAAACGGCCCTACGGGCAAACGGGAAGTTTGGGAACGGACTTCCTGTTTGCTCGGAGGGTCCTTGTGACTGCTCCGGAGGCTTCAGGGAAGCCTCTTGAAGGTCCCTGGAGCCTTCGGAGCGCTCAAAACGACCCTCAGAGCAAACCAGAAGTGACTTCCGATTTGCTTGGAGGGTCGTTTTGAGCGCTCCGGACGCTTCAGGGAAGCCTCTTGAAGGTCCCTGAAGCCTTCGGAGTGATTAACACAACCCTCCGAGCAAACCGGAAGTCACTTTCGATTTGCTTGGAGGGTCGTTTTCAGTGCTCCGAAGGCTTCAGGGAAGCCTCTTGAAGGTCCCTGAAGCCTTCGGAACGCTCAAAACGAACCTCAGAGCAAACCAGAAGTGACTTCCGGTTTGTTCGGAGGGTCGTTTTGACTGCTTCGGAGGCTTCAGGGAAGCCTCCTGAAGGTCCCTGAAGCCTCCGGAGGGCTTCTCGGGGTGGGGGGCGGGGGAGGCTGTTTTCCCCCTCCCCAGGCTCCTATAAAGCCTCTGAAGCCTGGGGAGGGCGAAAAAAGCATGCAAAAATGGGGGGATTGCGCCTGTAGTGTGCGCATGCACACGGGGTCGCGCATTGCATTATGGGTGCGGTACGCCTGCACACGACCCCCCCTGCGCTCCCCCCACTTATGGCACGCGAGCCAAAAAAGGTTCGCCATCGCTGGAATAGTGGATGAAAACTGATCAAGGAAAGATTCAACCTAGAAATAAGGAGAAACTTTCTGACAGTGAGAACATTCAACCAATGGAACAGAAGTTGCTTTCAGAAGTTGCGGGACCTTTAACACTGGAAGTTTTCAAGAAGAGATTGGACTGCCATCTGTCAGAAGTGGTGTACGGTCTCCTGCTTGAGCGGGGGGCCGGACTATATGACCTATAAGGTCCCTTCCAACTCTGTTAATCTCTTTATCTGTTCATCTTTGTAGTAGCCTCTCAAATAATGGAATATTCGTAACTCCCTGCAAAAACCAGGGGCAGAAAAATGCCAAAAACAGCAATAAGGGTCCCCCCCCCTTTGCTCCGAGGTGTATATATATGGAGTACCCTCAGATGGTGGGTACTCCTGGCCTATTTTGTCATCTTCTTCCAAAAGTGGTTGGAACACCACGTCCTCCAGCAAACGCCAACGGCCTCACCCTGCCAAAATCTGACCTATGTTGTTGGATTTGAGAGAAGCCTGAGTTGGCGAATGACATGAGGATGGTGTAACGTGGCCTTGACCCCGATATTTTCATTTATTTCTTGTTATTTTTTGGCATTCATGCAGTGACGCCAGCAACCAAAGTAGGCAGTGATTTCAACATTATGTCCTGGAGGATATTTCTGCTGAGGTGGCTCAGAAAAATATCTCCTGCTGCCAACAAGCTAGCAGGCCTTTGGTTTTAAGCCAAGTTTCAGCTGTTCTGTAAAAAAAATATAAAAAATGGCAGTTTTATTTCTCACACTCCCGGAGTCTGAAAGGGATACAGTAGTAGCCGACTGCCACAAGCTTTCTCTGGTTATCTCATCCTCAATTACAGAATAACAGAGTTGGAAGGGACCTTGAAGGTCTTCTAGGCAGGGGTGGGTTCCTGCCCGTTCTCACCTCTTCTATAGAAAAGGTTCCACAAATCTACAGTGCCGTTTAGAACCAGTTCCAGCTCCCTCCCCCGCCCGTCCGGACATCATCAAGATGAAGAGAGAGAGGAGGAATTCTGGGAGTTGAAGTCCACAAGTCTTAAAGCTGTCAAGTTTGAACACCCCTGGGGTTTTTTTTCTAAAGGGTTAGGGGTGCAAGGGTCTTGTAACGTGACAGCTTTAAGACCTGCGTGCTTCAAATGCCAGAGTTTCTGAGCCAACATTTTGGTTGCTAAGCAAGAGCATTGTTAAGTGAGTTTCATCACATTTTACAAGTTGGCCATGCCCACCCAGTCACATGGCTGGCAAGCCACTCCCACCCAGTCACATGGCCGGCAAGCCACTCCTACAAAGCAGGCCACACCTACAGAAGAGGTTCTAAAAAATTTTGAAACCCACCACTGCTTCTAGCCCAGGGGTCTCCAAGCTTTCGGTCCCCAGAGACCACTTAATTCATAATTTTAAATCCCGCGGACAACTAATATGATTTTTTAAAAGACAACAAAGAGCATTTAGTGCAACATTTAAAAAATGCAAATAATAATTCTGCGGACTACCAACCTTTTCTCAGAGACCACCAGGTTTCACGGACCCCTGGTTGGTGACCACCGTTCTAGGAGGTAAAGGGATCAATTCAGCGGATCCACAAAGTGGCACCCTGCCCACGTGTCCTTCCTGAGCTTGGTATAAATGTAGTGCACCAAGACTTTGCATGTAAACATCAGGACAGATATGGTAGGGGAAGAATCTACCATCCTACAATACAATAGCAGAGTTGGAAGGGACCTTGGAGGTCTTCTAGTCCAACCCCCTGCCTAGGCAGGAAACTCTATACCGTTTCCCACATCTTCTGGAGGCAAGTTGTTCCACTGGTTAATCGTTCTCACTGTCAGGAAATTTCTCCTCAGTTCTAAGTTGCTTCTCTCCTTGATTAGTTTCCACTCATTGCTTCTTGTTCTACCCTCAGGTGCCTTGGAAAATAGTTTGACTCCCTCTTCTTTGTGGCAACCCTGAGATATTGGAACACTGCTATCATGTCTCCCCTAGACCTTCTTTTCATTAAGCTAGACATACCCAGTTCCTGCAACCGTTCTTCATATGTTTTAGTCTCCAGTCCCCTAATCCTCTTTGTTGCTCTTCTTTGCACTCTTTCTAGAGTCTCCACATCTTTTCTACATTAGGGTGACCAGAACTGAATACGGTATTCCAAGTGTGGCCTTACCAAGGCATTATAAAGTGGTATTAACACTTAACGTGATCTTGATTCTATCCCTCTGTTAATGCAGCCTAGAACTGTGTTGGCTTTTTTGGCAGCTGCTGCACACGGCTGGCTCCTATTTAAATGGTTGTCCACTAGGACTCCAAGATCCCTTTCACAGTTACTACTGTTGAGCATGAAGAAGTGTGGGGAAAGACGAGGCTTGACACAAAGAGAACGTCCAACTCTGTTTTATTCACAAGAAGCAGTGTCAAGTAATACAGGAGAGAATCACCCGTTCCTTAGCCTGACAGCTATTTAAGGGAAAGCTGTCAGGCCGAGGAACCAATCAAGAGATCAGATCAGCCCGCCTTCAGCCATGCCGCGCCTGATTGGCTAAGGCGCAGCATGGCTGTTGCTGGCTGACAACAGGGGGAATTCCCCGGTCGTAAGTCGGGGAGGAAAGAATACAATACTCCTTCCCCCCCAGCGAGTACGCATGCGTAGCAGTGGAGCATGCGTAGTCGCTAAGATAGGCTGGGCGGCGACGGACACGCCCAGAACGCCTCAGAACTGGGCAGACCGTCGGAGAAGGAGGTGGTGTCCGTGGGAGCTCCTCCCTGAAGGGAGTGGAGCTCCGGGCGCCATCTTGAAGGCCTACCCCAGCCGGAGGAGGAGGCGGAGACTCAGGAACAGGTAGGCAGGGCCGGGGTGGCGCGGCCGCTGGCGGGTTTGAGTCAGGGAAGTTTGAATTGTTGCGAGGGACAGGCTGGCCTGATTGAGGGAAGGCCAAAGTCGGTTGCAATGGCGGAGCTGGTAGCCCAACGGGGGCTGAAACGATGGAGGGCTGTGGAAGGCGGAAGGCGCCGGGAACAGTCTCTGGCGAAACTTCTTGCGGCCTGGGCAACTGCCACGGCGGGGGAATCGGGTGCGGCGCCAACCCCGGGGCCTCGGGATGAATTGGCGAGGCCGACCCTGCGGGGTTGTTGTGTGGATCCAAAGGTTCGCGACGCCTTAATTGATCCACGTGGCGGCGCCAGTCTGCACCGTCGGCGGTCCGGACCCTGTAAGAGCAGGGGCCGGTTACAAAAGTGACGGTGGCAGGCACCCACTTAAAATCCCCGGAGAAAGCCCTTGCCCATACTGGATCGCCCTCACGGAAGGAACGAGGAGGGGGTCCCAGGTTGCTCGGCTGTGCCTCGGAATAGGTTGGGTGCAACCTATCTAAGGTGGTCCGCAGGCGCCGGCCCATCAGCAGCTCAGCTGGGGTTTTGCCGGACAAGGGACACGGGGTGGAATGCTGAACCAGGAGGTAAGCAGCCACCCTCGTGGGCCAGTCGCCCTTGTCCATTCGGCCAAGGGCGTCTTTGGCCGAGCGGACAGCGCGTTCCGCCCGGCCATTGCTGGCCGGATGATAGGGAGCGACGAGGGCATGCCTGATGCCTTGGGTGGCCAGGAAGCCCTGGAACACGGTGGACGCAAACTGAGGACCATTGTCCGACACAACGACGTCCGGCAAGCCGTGGGTGGCAAACAGGCGCGTCAGTGCTCGGACAGTGGCCTCGGCTGTGGTGGAGGTCATGATGATGAGCTCCACCCAGCGCGAGTAAGCGTCCACCACAACCAGGAAAACCTGACCTCGGAAAGGCCCGGCGAAGTCCAGGTGGAGGCGTGACCACGGGCCGCGGGGAATCTCCCACTCCCGCGGCGGGGCCGCCGGAGGCGCTGGACGGGAGACCTGGCAGGTCGAGCACCTGGCAACCCAGGTAGCTATCTCGTCGTCCAGACGGGGCCACCAGACATAGCTGCGCGCCAATGCCTTCATGCGCGCTATGCCAGGGTGGCCCTCATGGAGGCGAGACAGCACCTGGTCACGCAGAGTGGGTGGAATGATCACCCTGTCCCCCCACAGGAGGCACCCACTGTGAAGGGACAGCTCTAACTGCCTGGCCTTGTAGGGGCGGTGGCCGTCGGGCACCGGCCCCCCAGGCCACCCCCGCAGAACCCAGGTCATCACCTGGGAGAGGGTGGGGTCGGCCAGAGACGCTGCTGCCACATCGCCCGCAGAGAGCGGCAAGGCCAGGTCTGCAATGGCCAAAACAGACAGGCAAGGCACTGTCTGAGGATCGGAGACGGGCAAGGGGCAGCGGCTGAGGGCATCAGCGTGCCCCAGCTGCTTGCCAGGGCGGTAGACTAGGGCATACGAGTATGCCGCTAGGAACTCTACCCAGCGTGTCATCCGGGGGGACAGAATGGGAGGGGTCGGACGGTCACCGGCCAGAAGCCCAAGGAGCGGCTTGTGGTCAGTGAAGAGCGTGAAATGCCGTCCGTAGAGGTATTCGTGGAACTTTTTAACCCCGGACACGGCAGCCAGAGCCTCCTTGTCGATCTGGCTGTAATTTCTCTCCGCTGGAGAGAGTGTCCGGGAATAAAAAGCTATGGGGGCTTCCGAGCCGTTGGGGAGGACGTGGCTCAGGACCGCCCCCAAACCCACGGGGGAGGCGTCACACGCCAGAGTCAGGGGCATCCTGTCACTATATTGGACTAGGACTGCCTCTGACGTCAGCATGTCTTTGACAGCCGCGAACGCATGCGCTTCGCGGCTGCCCCAGCGCCAGGCTGCCGATCGGTCGAGCAACCGATGCAGCGGCTCGGCTAGTGACGCCTTGTGCGGCAAAAATGGCGCGTAGAAATTTAAAAGCCCCAAGAACGACTGCAGCTCCGCCTTAGAGGCGGGGGTGGGGGCGTTCTTGATGGCTGCGACTTTAGTAGGGGTGGGGTGGATTCCGTGGGCATCAATGGTGAAGCCGAGGAAATCCACTTTAGGCACAGCAAATGAACATTTGCTGCGCTTTAATTTGAGACCCGCGCCCCTAAAACGGTCGAGGACCTTCCCCAGTACTTCGAGGAGTCCTGAGCGGCTGGATGCAGCGATCAGGACATTGTCGAAATAGGGTACAACGCCAGGGAGCCCATGGAGCAAACGCTCCATGAGGCTCTGGAAGATCCCCGGGGCCACGGAAACGCCGAATTGGAGGCGGCGGCAACGGAAAGCCCCACGGTGGGTGACGATAGTCTGCGCAGCCGCCGCTTCGTCATCCACCGGGAGCTGCTGGTAGGCCTGCGCCATGTCCAGTTTCGCAAAAATACAGCCCTGCCCCAGGGAGTGGAGCAGGTGCTGTATGACAGGGACTGGATAGGGGTTTGCCTGAAGGGCCAAATTGATGGTTGACTTAAAATCGGCGCAGAGGCGTATGGAACCGTCGGCCTTCACAGGGACCACTATTGGGGTCTCCCAACGCGAGTAGTCAACAGGCTCCAATACACCCTGCGCCAACAAGCGGTCAATCTCCTCATCAACTTTGGCCCTTAAGGCAAAAGGCACCCTGCGGGCCTTCAGCCTAATGGGAGCAACCTGGGGATCTAAATTAAGAGAGATGGGGGTGCCCTTGTATAGTCCCAGCTGGCCGTCAAAGACGTCCGCGTAGGCGGAGATGACAGCAGCTACGTCAGGGGGCGTGTCTGAGATGGAGTGCACCCCCTGTACGGAGAGACCAAGGGCGGGGAACCAATCTAGCCCCAATAATGCGGGGAGGGACTTCTCAACCACTAGGATTGGCAGGCACCCCGAAAACCCCCCGTATTCAACCCTGACTGTGTGACAGCCCAGGGTTGGGATAAGTAACCCCTGATAGTCTCTTAAAGCCACGGGGCTAGCAGACAACTGGCGTTTAAGGACGCCAGGGCAAAGTTTCTGGAAGTCTGCCCAGGCAATCAAGGAGCGGGACGAGCCGGAGTCCACCTCCATTACGCAAGGCGCGCCCTCAATGAGGACTGACGCCTTGATTCTGTCCGCACCTGCGGAGGCCTGGTAGATTGCCTCAGCAGGGGCGGCTGCTGGGCCGGGCTCCACGGTGTAACAGCTGGCTTTCGATCGCGGCTGGCGACGAGGCTGCTGCTGCGGTCCGGCTGTCATCTGCTGGCCTGTGGCTCCCTGGGATGGCGGTGGTGGTAGCACAGCTCGGCAAACTTGGGCCAGGTGCCCTTTCTTCGAACACCGGCGGCAGATGGATGCCCGGAATGGGCAGGCGGACCGGTCGTGGCTGCCTCCGCAGCCAAGGCAGGCTGTCACAGTCTGGCGCGGAGGTCGCGGATTGCGGCGGCTCCGCAGCTCTGCCAGGCGAGCCACGAGTTCTTCCTCTTCCTCAGCCGGGCTCGGAATGGGCACCAGCTGATCAATGAGGCAGGTCTGCGCTGGGGAAGATTGAAACGGGTGGCGGTCCATCTCAGCGACGGATTGCTCCGACAACTCCGCCGCCCGTGCCTCAGCGACCGCCTCTGACAGGGTGATTTCTGGCCGAGCCAGGAGACGCCTCCTCAGCCGGCGGTCCCTGATGCCGCTCACGAATTGTTCCACCAGGTTGTCCTCCAAGTCTGGGAACTCGCAGGGTATGGCTGTGGTCCGCAAGGACTGGAGGAACTGGCTGACGTCTTCGTGCGGCTTCTGGACGCACTGGCGGAAAGCGTACCGCCTGGTGATTTTCGATGGGGTTGGGGCGTAATGTCCCTTCAGCTTGGCCATCAGCGTGTCCCAGTCGAGGTCGTGGACTGGCACTGGGGCTGCCAACGCCCGGGCGGCGTTGAACATCGGGGTTCCGCAGCTACTGAGGAAGAAGCTGCACTTCTCCTCCATCGGGATACCCCGTTTCCCGTTGGCTCGTAGGAAGCACTCAAATCGCTCCAAAAATCCCGTCCATCCCTCTCCCTCGGTTCCGAAGGGAGCGAACGGTGGAAGCGAAGACATTGCGGCTTGAAGTTGTGCGGCTCGGGGAGCTAAACTCAAGCGGCTGTGTAAAGAGGTCGGGTTCCGTCAGGGTCGTCGCCTCAGAAAGATCCCACCTTCGTCGCCAGTGAAGAAGTGTGGGGAAAGACGAGGCTTGACACAAAGAGAACGTCCAACTCTGTTTTATTCACAAGAAGCAGTGTCAAGTAATACAGGAGAGAATCACCCGTTCCTTAGCCTGACAGCTATTTAAGGGAAAGCTGTCAGGCCGAGGAACCAATCAAGAGATCAGATCAGCCCGCCTTCAGCCATGCCGCGCCTGATTGGCTAAGGCGCAGCATGGCTGTTGCTGGCTGACAACAGGGGGAATTCCCCGGTCGTAAGTCGGGGAGGAAAGAATACAATAGAGCAAGGTACCACCTATACTGTACCTGTGCATTTCGTTTTTAATCCTGCGAGAATTTTACAGTACAATAATCTTGCACGCAGGATGCCCTCTTCAAAGTGATATTGTTGATGCGACTGATTGATTGATTGATTGAGGAAAGCATCAACTATGCAGAACCAACCTTGCCCATTTTTCAATGTCAAAGATTAGCCTTCAAGTAACCAGCATGTATTCCCATCGCCCAGCACAGCTGGTTAATTCATAAACGAATGGGGATGAGCTGCAGTTTCTGTTGCCATGGAAACCCCCTTTCTAAGAAGGAAGCAGTTGGTACCCGCCAAGCTATTGCAGGAAGTATTGAGACACATGAGGAAAAAGCAGATTATATATATATGTAGGGTAGTCGTGGCCGAGTGGTTAAGGCGATGGACTAGAAATCCATTGGGGTCTCCCCGCGCAGGTTCGAATCCTGCCGACTACGAAAGAGAGTGCAAATTACTTTATCTGGGGTTTTTTCCCCCCTCCATTGGGTTAATTCAATTTTTAAATCTTGTTTGGAAAAAAAAAGGAAAAGCATAGGAGAGGATCACCCTTCCGCTTAGAAGGTTGTTTTTGAATGTTTCAGCCACGCCTCCCCCCCCCCAAACTGAACCTAGATTAAATTGACCCCCATGCAAAATATAAGGGACCCAAATCTTTACGCTTTTCCCCCCTCGTAGTCGGCAGGATTTGAACCTGTGCGGGGAGACCCCAATGGATTTCTAGTCCATCGCCTTAACCACTCGGCCACGACCACCAGGTGCTTGCTTCTTATTTAGTCTATGTCAATCAATAGACTAAATGTATTTATTCTGCAGTCCACCCGCCCCCCGCCCCCCAGCCCCCCCAACTCTGGCCAATATTTTTCTGTGCCAAGCTCAGAGCAACTGAAGTCACCATTTCTGTGCAGCTTTTAAAATTGGAATCTTTGGTGGTCTCTGGGCTTGCTTGTTTTCCTGCAGACGTTTCATTACCCATGATAGTAACATCATCAGTGCTGGTAGGAGACTTAAAGTTAATAAAATAGCAAATTGATAATAGAATCGAATAGAAAGAATATATTTTTATTCTTGATGAATGTATTTTTATTCTCCTTATGTACACTGAGAGCCTCTGCAACAAAGACAAATTCCTTGTATGCCCAATCACACTTGGCCAATAAAGAATTCTATTCTATTCCATTCCATTCCATTCCATATTCTATTCTATTCTATTCTATTCTATTCTATTCTATTCTAGGTTCCATTGGCCAAAAAAAACATATTTTTGGAGATTCATTTGAGGTGGTTCTATAAACATCGCTTTCTGAGATACATTATTTGCTTAGTTGCCTCTGCTGTCCGTTGGAGACTTTCTCCAATGCGTTTATGTGACATTTCCAAGCAACGTTTTTTAACAGATTTACAGAGAGTTGGAAGGGACCTTGTAGGTCATCTAGTCCAACCCTCCCTCCCAGCAGAATATATTGGCCAAGTGTGATCGGGACACACAAGGCATTTGTCTTTGGTTCATATGCTCTCAGTCTACGTAAAAAGAAAAGATACACTCATCACGAATCATAAGGTACAACGCTTAATGATAGTCATGTTCTTTCTGCGCCAACTCAGGAAGCTCAAACTGCCCAAGGAGCTGCTGATTCAGTTCTACAGAGGAATGATTGATTCTCTATAACTGCCTTTTTGGTTCCGCAATCCAACAGGACAAACACAGACTTCAGAGGAGAATCAGAACTGCAGAAAAAACAATTACTGCCAACCTGCCTTCCACTGAGGATCTGTACGCTGCACGAGTCAAAAAGAGGGCTGTGAAAATATCTACAGACCCTTTGCATCCTGGACATCAATTGTTTCAACTTCTACCCTCAAAACGACCCTGTGGAGCCCTGCACACCAAGACAATTAGACACAAGAACAGTTTTCCCCCAAATGTCATCACTCTGCTAAACAAATAATTCCCTCACCACTGTCCAACTATTCACTAAGGCTACATTACTATTAGTCTTCTCATCGTTCCTATCACCCATCTCCTCCCACTTATGACTGCAGGACTGTAACTTTGTTGCTTATATCCTTACAAATTATATTGATATTGTTTCCTGATTTGTACCCTAGGACTACCATTAAGTGCTCTACCTTATGATTCCTGACGAATGTATCTTGTCTTTTTACTTACAGAGAGCATCTGCACCAAAGACAAATTCCTTGTGTTTCCAATCACACTTGGCCAATAAAGGAGTCTAGTCTATGCGTAGGGTACAAATAAGCAACCCCCATCATACTAGGAAACAATATCAATCTAAATCGTAAGGATGCAAGCAACAACATTATACGCCTGCAGTCGTAAGTGGGGGGAGATGGGTGATAGGAACGATGAGAAGATCAGTAGTAATAGCAATGCAGCCTTAGTAAATAGTTTGACAGTGTTGAGGGAATTATTTGCACAGGTACAGTATAGGTGATACCTTGCTCAACAGTAGTAACTGTGAAAGCGATCTTGGAGTCCTAGTGGACAACCATTTAAATATGAGCCAGCAGTGTGCAGCAGCTGCCAAAAAAGCCAACACAGTTCTAGGCTGCATCAACAGAGGGATAGAATCAAGATCAGGTGAAGTGTTAATACCACTTTGTAATGCCTTGGTAAGGCCACACTTGGAATACTGCATTCAGTTCTGGTCGCCACAATGTAGAAAAGATGTGGAGACTCTAGAAAGAGTGCAGAGAAGAGCAACAAAGATGATTAGGCGACTGGAGACTAAAACATATGAAGAACGGTTGCCGGAACTGGATATGTCTAGTTTAATAGAAAGAAGGACTAGGGGAGACATGATAGCATTGTTCCAATATTTCGGGGGTTGCCACAAAGAAGAGGGAGTCAAACTATTCTCCAAGGCACCTGAGGGTAGAACAAGAAGCAATGGGTGGAAACTAATCATGGAGAGAAGCAACTTAGAACTGAGGAGAAACTTCCTGACAGTGAGAACAATTAATCAGTGGAACAGAAGTTGCCTCCAGAAGTTGTGAATGCCCCAACACTGGAAGTCTTTAAGAAGATGTTGGAGAGCCATTTGTCTGAAACGGTACAGGGTTTCCTGCCTAGGCAGGGGGTTGGACTAGAAGACCTCCAAGGTCCCAACCAACTCTGCTATTGTATTGTATTGTATTTCTTTAGCAGAGGGATGTAGAGACCCCACTACACCACTACGCGTTATAGCCAACGAAACACAACGGGTGTGTCTGCAGGATCTCGTCCTCATCCGACTAAGACTAAAAGGAGCGCGCGTTTGTGCGCAAGCCAGGATCGCTTTTGCACGCGCCCTTTCTTTCCCTCGCCCCCCTTTTTTTTCAAGGCTTAAAAAGAGGAGGAAGCGAGGCAGCCAATGGGAGATGAGGGCGGGGCCCTGGACACCTCCCACCCACCCGCCCACTCCTCTCTCCTCTTGCCCGGGAAGTTCCCCTCCCAGGAAAGGGGTCAGTGCGCGCCGCAACCTCGCCAAGTGTCCCGTGATCGTAGCGATCGCGCGCGGGGATTCAGAGAGAGAGTGAGAGACGATCCAAGCCAAGCCCCGGGCAGGTAAGCCTTGCAGCCCTGAGACTGGCGGGGGAAAAGCGGTGGGTGGGCTTTTCTCACGACCCTCTTCTGCCTCCCAAGTTGGGATCGTGGGGAAAGTCGCGCACTTTCTTGGAAGGAAGCGGGCCGGGGTCTTCCTTCCCCCCCTTTTTGGGGAGGGTGGGCAAACTTTCCTTTGGGCTCTGCAGAAGAAGAAGCACGTGCATCCGTGGGAGGCGTCCTGGACGCGTGGGATTACAACTCCCATCACTCTGGGCCGGCTGAAGGGGAAGATATTTGGGGAGGGGGGCGTACGGTTTTGCTGGGGGCGCCGGTTCAAGCAGGAAATGTTTTAGGTGTTTATTTTTTTAAAAAAAGAAATATGGAGAGATTGGATGGTGAGAAAGATTTGGCTGAAGTTTTAGGTTTCTGTTTGATTTGAGATAATTTTGGATTTATTGTCATTTTTTTACTGAGAGCACACCGCCTTAAAAGCAGAACTCTGTGGCCTGCTCTCAAGAGAAAGTGTATAGCGAACATAGGTGAACAAAGTTGGAAGGGACCTTGTAGGTCATCTAGTCCAACCCCCCTGCCCAAGCAGGGGACTGTACCATCCCCAAGAAATGACAGTCCAATCTTGAAAGCCTCCAGTGCTGAAGCTCCCACAACTTCTGAAGCTGTTCCAAGGGTTGATTGCGCTCAGTGTCAGAAAAATTCTCCTTTTTGCACCCCTTCCTGGATCGGGATGCTCTGTGCACAGTCACTCATGCCCTCGTCCTTTCTCACCTGGACTACTGCAATGTTCTCTACACGGGGCTGCCCTTGAAGAGCACCCGGAGGCTTCAGTTGGTCCAGAATGCGGCCACGCGGGTTATCATGGGGGTACCTAGGTGCTCCCATATTACACCCCTTTTTGGCAGCCTGCACTGATTGCCGGTTGTTTTCCGGGTGCGATTGAAGGTATTAATTATGACCTTTAAAGCGCTCCATGGCTTAGGCCCAGGGTACCTGCGAGACCACCTACTGCCACCAGTAGCCTCCCACCGTCCAGTACGATCCCACAGAGTTGGCCTCCTCAGGGTGCCGTCGGCCAGACAGTGTCGGCTGGTGACCCTCAGGGGGAGAGCCTTCTCTGTGGGAGCACCTTCCCTCTGGAATGAGCTGCCCCCGGAGCTGCGCATAATCCCCGACCTCCAGTCCTTCCAACGCACCCTAAAAAGTTGGCTTTTCCAGCAAGCCGGCCTGGCCTGTTAATTTTAACTCATTTTTAAATGGATTGTCTTTTAAATTTGGTTTGTTTTTTTGGATATGTATTTAATTGTTTTTTAACTTTTGGGATGTCTGTTTTTTTAATGTTGTATGCCGCCCTGAGTCCTTTTGGAGAAGGGCGGCATATAAATACAAACAAACAAACAAACAAACAAACAAACTTCTTTCTAGGTTGAATCTTTCCTTGTCCAGTTTCCGTCCATTGTTTCTTGTTTGGCCTTCAGGTGCCTTGGAAAATAGTTGACCCCCTCCTCTCTGTGGCAGCCCCTCAAATATTAGAAGACTGCTTTCATGTCTCCCCTGGACCTTCTCTTCACTATGGTAGCCATGCCCAGTTCCTGCAACCGTTCTTGTCCACCCAAATACATACATAGCACACATATACACATGTTACATGCATACATAAATATATACATGCCTTCAGTGTGTAGTCATGCTGGCCATATGACCCCGGAATTGTCATCAGACAGCACTGGCTCTTCGGTTTACAAATGGAGATGAGCACCACCCCCTAGAGTCGGGAACGACTAGCACGTATGTGCGAGGGGGATTTTTACCTTTACCATACATATATATGCATTTGAATAGAATTGGATATAATTCCCTTCTTTACTTTTACACCTCCAACCGAATAGAATTAGAATTTAGAATAGAATAAAATAAATTAGAATAGGAAATAAAATAGAATAAAATAGAGAATTAGAATAGAATAGGAAATGGAATAGAATAGAGAATTAGAATAGAGTAGAATAGAATAGAATAGAATTCTTTATTGGCCAAGTGTGATTCGACACCCAAGGAATTTGTCCTGGATGCATTGTTCATTGTATATAAAGCTACAAGGGGTAAAATCATGATCATAGTCATCATAAAAATACATTCATCATAATGGGACACTGTTTAGACTTCCTGCCTGGGGCGCCCCTAACTTGATTTTTTGAATTTTGACTCTTAGTGTGTCAATTTGCACCTTAGTAGCATTTAACCTATGTTTGTTGGTTGTTTTATACATTAGAGAGGCGGTTACGGTGAAGGACATCAAGCTAGTAACTGGGCGATGGTGAGTTCTAGTCTTGCCTTCAGTTGGGTGACCTTGGGCCGGTCACTTTCTCTCAGGCCTAGGAAGGAGGCAATGACAAACCACTTTTGAAAGAAAAAAAAAACCCTTGCCAAGTGCAAGATGGACCCTTGCCCTGCGATATGCAATTGTTGTCATTTTTGTGCAATTGGTAGGCTAAGTAATGAAGGCTGTTGCTCTGCAGCTTTGAGTGAAGCAAGAATTGCGAGCAGTTTGTAGGCCAACGACCTCTTTGGCTCGTGTCCGTTGGGTATTTGCTCCGAGGACTTTGAGATCAGTCAGCGGCTCTCTGGAGTAAGACCTACGTCTGCTAGTACCACACAGCAGTTGCCAGATGTACTTAGGTGACTTCTGAAATAAAATGCAGTATCTGCTCCCTTATCGCTCCAGTCTTTTCCATGTATTGACGACTAGGCCTAGAAAATTCTTTAAAAAATTAAAAATTGCATCCTCGACTTATGACCACAGTTGGGAGTTCTTTTCTTTAATCAAAGTAGTCAATTTTGCCATTTCAGGCAACTCCATCAACTTCTGCAGCCATTCGTCCATAGCAGGAATCGAAGTGTCCTTCCATTTATTTTGTGCATATGCTAGCCTTGTTCAGTCAACGTATATAATAACAAAGTTCCAAATTTTTTCTCCAGTTCTTTTTCCAGCAGGCCCCAAAGGAGAAAAAAAACCTGGTTTCTTTTTTATCTCCACTTTCAAATTATTTTTTTTGCTTTATCACATGTCTAGCATAAATGATAAAAAGTCCCTTCTTTACTTTTATGCTTCCAAAAGAATAGAACAGAACAGAACAGAATTCTTTATTAGCCAAGTGTGATTCGATGCACAAGGAATTTGTCTTCAGTGCATAAGCTCTCAGTACATTAAAAAATACATTTGCCAAGAATCATAAGATACAACACTTAGCGATAGTCATAGGATACTAAATAAGCAATCAAATCATATTAGGAAACTAAATAAAGCAATATAAACCACAAAGATACAAGCAACAAGGTTATAGTCATAAGTAGGAGGAGATAAGTAAGATGGATAAGAAGCATAATAGTAATGCAGTCTTAATAAATAGTTTGACACCGTTGTGGGAATTAATTGTTTAGCAGAGTGATGGCATTCGGGAAAAAACTATTCTTGTGTCTAGTTGTTTTGGTGTGCAGTGCCCTATATAGCGTCGTTTTGAGGGTAGGAGTTGAAACAACTTATGTCCAGGATATGAGGGGTCTGTAGATATTTTCACAGCCCTCTTTTGACTCGTGCAGTATACAGGCCTTCAATGGTAGCAATTTTTTTCTGCAGTTCTAATTATCCCTTGTCGTCTTGCTTGGTTGCAGAGCAAAACCAGACATTCATCTGACATACTTTTATACATTCATCTATAAATGTATATTCCTTTATACATATATTGTACGTTCATAACATTTATTTGACCTACCTTTATACCTCTTGGATAATTTATCTGGTGTTTAATGCCAGATGATATTAAAAATTCTATTTTGTATGTATATTGTTACGTTTCCTCATTGCCTTACCTATTCTGTTCCCTCAGGACAGCTATGGTGGTTCTACATTATTACCAACGGCCCAGCGAGGCCGACAGGGGCCTCAACAACCTTCTACTGTCTGCCCAAACTATCTTAGGCAATGGCGCCCAAGCGGTCCAGAAGGAACTGTGCTTCAACGTTAACTGGACGGGTATGAGAATTGAATCAACTTTGAGCTAGATCCATATTGCTCAGCCTTGCCAGCTTGAGGATGTATGGCAGGGATGTCAAATTTGATTTCATGGAGGGCTGCCTAAGGGTTGTGTTTGATCTTGGGGGGATGGAGTGGATGTGGCCAGCTCGACGTCACTTGTGGAGATTCAGTTTTCGGCCACGATGACCTCCTCCAGCCATCTTCCAGCGAAAATTGAGCTCTTGGGAGCCATGCTTAGTGGGCCCACTCCGTTTTCGGCCACAAAAGCCTCCTGCAGCCCACTGCCAGTGAAAACAGAGCCCAGGGAGGCTGCGTGCAGCCTGCCCAAACTCCATTTTCGGCTGCAACAGCTTCCTGCAGCCCTCTGCCAGCGAAAATGGAGCTCCTGGGAGCCACGCTTAGTAGTGCTCCATTTTCCCTGGCAGAGGGCTGCAGGAGGCTGTTGCAGCCGAAAACAGCCTGGGCGACCTGCCCGCAGCCTCTCTGGGCTCCATTTTCACTGGCAGAGGACTGCAGGAGGCTGTTATAGCTGAAATCAGAGCCCGGGCAGCTTGCCCGCAGCCTCCCTCGGTTCCGTTTTCACTGGCAGAGGGCTGCAGGAGGGTGTTGTGGCTGAAAACAGAGCCTGGGCGACAGGAGGCCGTAGTTTCGCTGCCAGAGGAACCGCTGGCCAGTCCTTCACTGTTCCAGGGGGGCTCTGCGGGCCACATCTAAGCACCGGATACGGCCCACGGGCCTTGAGTTTGATAACCCTGATGTATGGACTTCGACTCCCAGAATTCCCCAACCAGCATGGCTGGCTAAGGAATTCTGGGGATTGAAGTCCACCTATCTCCAACCTGCTGAAGCGTAGATTCTGATGGGTGGTTTGGAATGAAGAACCGAGGGAAGCATGCCGGCATGGTGGTTTTCTTCCTATTTAAGGGATAACGGTTTGGTTCAGAGCTTGTTCATCCCTCTCTTACAAAGGTAATGGTTTGCTGGGTTGTAGCCCTGTTGGATTATGGCAGGGGTGTCAAACTCAATTTCATTGAGGGCCGCATCAGGGCTGTGGTTGACCTTGGGGGGGGCTGTGTGTGTGTGTGTGTGTGGCTGACCGGGTGAGTGTGGCTGACTGGGTGGGTATGGCCAGCTTGACGCTACTCCCCAAACTGCTGGCATGTTTCCTCTTCGCACTGGGTAGACCAGGCCGAAGCCACGCTGGCCAGATCTGATCACATCACGGGTTTGAGTTTCACACCCCTGGATTTTGGGAAAAGTGGCTACTTTTTTTTCCATCCCTGTGTCGTCACCAGGAAAGGCTCTCCCAAGCGCCCGGGAGATGGAGATGTTGCAGTGGGTTTTTGGCTGTCCGTTCGAAGAAGGCGACATCGCACCCACATCGTTCCTCAGTCCACGCCCGTCTGATCTGCTGGTAGAGATCGGTCCACGGTAAGTCTTCTGGTGAAGGCAAAGCTGCACGAAAGGAAGGAAGGATATTATCTTATTTTTCGGATTGTAAGATGCACCGGAGTATAAGACGCACCGTGATTTTGAAGAGGCAAATTTTTTTAAAAAGGTTCTTGTACTCCGCAGTCCTCCCAAACCATCTGCACGCCTCATTTTTTGCAAAAGAAAAGGGGGGCATGAAAAGCTTTGGGAGGCTCCTGGGGTCTGGGCTGGGGAGGGCAAAAACGAGCAAAAAATGGGTCATTCTTTGCAAAAGAAAAGGGTATGCAAAGCTTTGGGAGGCTTGTAGAGTGCTCCTGGGTGTTGGAGGGTGCAAAAACGGCCCCCTTTTTTTGCTTGTTTTTGCCCTCCCCGGCCCTCAGGAGCACTTTGCAAGCCTCCCAAACCCTCTGCGCGTCCATTTTTGCAAAGGGGGCGAGGTTTCCGTAGGCCAAAAATGCTGTATTGAGTGTATAAGACACACCCAGATTTTCACCCTCTTTTTTGAGGGAAAAAGGTGCATCTAATACTCTGAAAAATACTGTACTTATTTCCAATGACGTAAATTCCCTTTTTAAGGCGTCCCGAGGCTTGCTTTTTTTTCAGTTCATTCCGGTAGTTAACAGTAATAACAAGTGGAAGGGAAAAAAGATACACAGTCACATTGCCTAAAGCCATTGTTTGTTTAATTGCTGCTTGTTCAAGGAAGTCACAATTAGATGGCTTTGTTCATTTTAATGTCTACCTCCTGGCATACACATTCTTACTGGTTTTTAGAGGGATATTGTTTTAAATTTAACTTGATATTTTAAACTTTTGTATTGATTTATTTATTAGCTGTACAGTTTGGCATATTTTACCCTCCTCTTATACATGTATTTATATAGTTATTTCTACGTTTTAATCTGTTGTATTTTAATACGGACTGTACACCGCCCCGAGTCCCTTTCGGGAGAGGGGGCGGTATATAAACGCTAATAATAAATAAATAAAATAAATTATACTAAACAGTGATGGCGAACCTATGGCACGCGTGCCACAGGTGGCACGCGGAACCATTTGTCAGGGAGCGCGAGACACTGCCCTGTCAGCAGGCCAGCGCGCATGCGCCCGCTGGCCAGCTGAGCTCACCTTTTTAAAAAGCCATTTTTCGCCCTCCGCAGCCTCCAGGGGCTTTATAGGAGCCTGGGAAGGGTGAAAAGAGCCTCCCCCACCCCCCCTGAGGTCCGGAGGCTTCACGAGCTTCCGTGAGGCCTCCTGAGCGCAAAAAACTGGCCCTACGGGCAAACCGGAAATTCGGGAACAGACCTCCGGTTTGCTCAGAGGGTGGTTTTGAGCGTTCGGAAGGCTTCAGGGAAGCCTCCTGATGGTCTCTGAAGCCATCGGAGCGCTTAAAACAACCCTCTGAGCAAACCGGAAGTCCAGTTTGCTCGGAGGGTCGTTTTGAGCGCTCCGAAGGTGTCAGGGAAGCCTCCTGACGGTCCCTGAAGCCTCCGGAGGGCGTCCGGGGGGGCAGGGGAGGCTGTTTTCGCCCTCCCCATGCTCCTATAAAGCCTCTGGAGCCTGGGGAGGGCGAAAAAAGCATGTAAAAATGGGGGGGAGCGCCTGTGGTGCGCGCATGCACACTGGGGGGCATTGCGCATTGCATTATGGGTGCAGCACCCCCCATACGACCCCCCTGCGCTTCCCCCCTTATTGCACGCAAGTCAAAAAAGGTTCGCCATCGCTGTACTAAACAATCAATAGTTCTGGCCTGCCATCAGCCAGCAGAGTTGGGCAGTGAGGAGGTTGGGGTGGAACATGGGCCAGTCCTGGAGGGTGGGGAAGGCAGAGAGGGCCAAGACCGTCTGGCAGTTCTCAGCTGCCTTTGGAACTAGCCGGCAGTGAGGCAGAGGAACAGCTGGAGCCTGTTCCCATTCTGTGCATGGGCAGAGCTGCCAGAAGAAAAGAACAGCTCAGAAATCAGGGAAGACTTGGGAGTAAAGCCACAGGTGGACGGTGAATGGTCCCTCCCATAGGAAATAAAAGAGGAGCGAAAGGGGAGTGGGCTTTTGCAGGAAACAATTAGTTTGTTCGTCCATTCGTTTCAGGAGTGTGAAGATCTGTCCGTGAATCTCAGAGACTCTGTGCCAAGGCTTTCCTTTCCGTGAATGAGAGGAATTCACATTCGTTTAATAAAAGGGGTTTTGTCGGGACCAGGATTCTGCTTCATGCTTTTTGGGGAAGCCTAAATCAGAACAATAAGAGTTGTGCAAACTAGAGCCGTTGTGGCTGTGTTTGCATAACCGAACAAACTACAATGTGTGAATGCCAATGTGTGAGTAACCACGTTCAGACATGATAAGAGCAGGACTTGCAATGAACTTCATTTACTGCTCTGCCTTCATTTGCTCCTTTGTAATTTAACTCTCTTTTGCTGTGATGTGCGATTTGGGCAAGCTGTGTTCCTCAGGGAAGCACCAAGGAAAGAGTATTCTGTACAGGTGAAACTCGAAAAATTAGAATATCGTGCAAAAGTTCATTTTTTTCAGTAATGCAACTTAAAAGGGGAAACTAATATATGAGATAAGACTCATTACATGCAAAGCAAGATAGTTCAAGCCGTGATTTGTCATCATTGTGATGATTATGGCTTACAGCTCATGAAAACCCCAAATCCACCATCTCAAGAAAATTAGAATATTACATGCAATCAATAAAACAAGGATTGTGCATAGAACAATATCGGACCTCTGAAAAGTATAAGTGCTTGGTTTGAGCCCCTTTTGCAGCAATTACTGCCTCAATGCGGCGTGGCATGGAAGCTATCAGCCTGTGGCACTTAAATAATAATAATAATAATAATAATAATAATAATAATAATAATAATAATAATAATAATAATAACAACAACAACAACTTTTATTTCTAGACCGCACCCTTTCCTAGGCAGGACTCGGGGCGGTGTACAGTCATGTTAAAACCATATACAAATACATAGACATGAACATAGACATAGACATAGACGTGGACGCAGACGGAGGAGGTAAAAAATATACTGTACAATTCTTAGTTAAAATACAAATATTAAAATACCCTTAAAAATTCCCCAATAAAATGTTTGCCAGGAGGTGGAAGATGGAACTGTCAATCAGCTAAGCCAGCTAGTCGGAACAGGTGAGTCTTGAGCTTCTGTCGGAAGGAGCGGAGGTCATTGGTAATTCTAATATCGGGAGGGAGGTCATTCCAGAGGGTTGGGCCCATCACAGAGAAGGCTCTACTCCTAGGCGTCACCCGCTTGGCGGATGGCACCTGGAGGAGTCCCTCCCTGTGAGAGCGGATAGGTCGTAGGGATGTATGAGGTGAGATGCGGTCCCGCAGGTAACTAGGTCCCATGCCATGGAGCGCTTTGAAGATAGTAACCAACACCTTTTCACTAAAATGAACTTTTGCACGATATTCTAATTTTTCGAGTTTCACCTGTATGCTCGCCAGCTTGAGGGACTTGTAAAGTAATCCAGCTGGAATAAAAATCTAATAAACGAATAAAATAAGTAATTATAAATCGTGTGCCTAGAGTTGATCGGTTTGTTTTAAATCAGTTCTGACGGGGGAGATGTACTGTGACTTTCTAGACTTTTGTCATCTATGGTTGCTACTTCAGCGTTGTTGTTCAATCGTTCAGTTGTGTCCAACTCTTTGTGATCCCATGGCCCAGACCATGCCATGTTCTCCACTGCCTTCCAGAGTTTGGCCAAATTCATGTTTATTGTGTCAATGACATATCTAACCATCTGTGAGTCACAGTGGCGCAGTGGTTAGAGTGCAGTACTGCAGGCTACTTCTGCTGACTGTCAGCTGCAGGCAATTTGGCAGTTCAAATCTCACCAGGCTCAAGGTGGACTCAGCCTTCCATCCTTCCGAGGTGGGTAAAATGAGGACCCAGATTGTTGGGGGCAATTGGCTGACTCTGTAAACTGCTTAGAGAGGGCTGTAAAAGCACTATAAAGCGGTATATAAGTCTAAGTGCTACTGCTATTTCATCCTCTGCCATTACCGTCTCCCTTTTCCTTCCATCTTTCCCCAAAATCAGGGTCTTTTCTAATGAATCTTCTCTCTTCTGATTAGGTGGCCAAAGTATCTGAGCTTCGGTATCTGTCCTTCCAAAGAACAGTCAGGGTTGATGTCCTTTAGGATCGAGTTGGATCTCCGTCCATTAGGCATTCTTAAAGGACATATGGCAAGAGTGGATCCAAGCCTCAAATCTATTTGGATTTAATTTCAAAACAACTACTACTACTACTACTACTACTACTACTACTACTACTACTACTACTACTACTACTACTACTTCTTCTTCTTCTTCTTCTTCTTCTTCTTCTTCTTCTCCTTCTCCTTCTCCTTCTCCTTCTCCTTCTTCTTCTTCTTCTTCTCCTCCTCCTGCTCCTGCTTCTTCTTTTCTTCTTCTCCTTCTCCTTCTCCTTCTCCTCCTCCTCCTCCTGCTTCTTCTTTTCTTCTTCTTCTTCTTCTTCTTCTTCTTCTTCTCCTTTTCCTTCTCCTTCTTCTTCTTCTCCTCCTCCTGCTCCTGCTTCTTCTTTTCTTCTTCTCCTTCTCCTTCTCCTCCTCCTCCTCCTGCTTCTTCTTTTCTTCTTCTCCTCCTCCTCCTCCTCCTCCTCCTCCTCCTCCTCTTCTTCTTCTTCCTCCTCTTCCTCTGCTGCTGCACTGATGATGTTACCTAGTTGGGTGATGAAATGTTTGCAAGAAAACCAACAAGCTCAGAAAGCACCAAGAAGCAAACAGTCTTCCTCCTCCATCATCCTATTTATCTTCACCTTCTTCATGCTTGCAGGTTGAATTTTTCTACAGCCTATTCCACCAATGCTGCCTCCGTGTGCAAGGCCGCTGGGTTGGAAACCATTGACCGAGTTGAGTGTTCCCGACGCTACCTTTTCAAAGTATGTGCATATTTTTCTATTTTCTTCTTGTCCCCCCCCCCCCCCCCCGTTTTCCACACGCACATCTAAGAGTTATTTTATGCAGAGGGAACTGTTCTGCACCTTTCTCCTGCGGGGATGAAAATTCTTGAAGGATAGCTGAATAAATCTTTCGTACGCTGCCTCGACATAGGACCACAATTGAGTCCAAAATTTACGCACCGTATTTTTGGGAGTATAAGATGCACCAAGGTTTTGAAGAGGCAAATTTTTAAAAAAAGTTTGTGCACTCTGCAAACCTCCCAAAAACGGCCCGTTGTTCACGAAAACGGGCCTGTAATTTTTTTTCAAAAAAAGGGCATGAACAGTCCTTAGGAGGCTTGTAGAGTGCTCCTGGGGGGTGGGGGTGGGGCAAAAAGAAGCAAAAAATGGCTTGTTTTTTGTCAAAAAAAAAAAGGGCAGCCCAATTTTTGCTCATTTCTGCCCTCCCCAGCCCCCAGGAGCACTCCGAAAGCCTCCTAAAAGCTATGCATGGCCATTTTGGTGAAGGGAACGGGGTTTCGGGAGGCCAAAAACGCTGTATTGAGTGTATAAGACGCACCCAGATTTTCAGCCTCTTTTTTGAGGGAAAAAGGTCCGTCTTATACTCCGAAAAATTCAGTAGCTAAGCAAGACAATTGGAACGATTAGAAGTCAGGAAGAAAAGAAAGGAAAAGTCCTTTCATAAAAGGTGATATGATTAAAAGCCAAAATAGGTGATAGAAATAAGAGAAGGGGGAATATCAACGTATACATTTTTATATAATAAAATGAAAGCAATAATAAGAGAAAACGTGAAATAACTGAACAACGATAGATTGCAACCTAAGACCAATGTGCATCATTTACTAGAAAAATATAAGTTGATGGACTATAATAATTATGAATAGCTTCGTTAGTTTTGTTTGCGTCAGAATGCATGATGCCCAGATGTCACACTGTTCACGCATCAATTCGATACATTTACAAACAATTAAAAAAACCTTGGAAACAGCAAGATGCTTGTTAAGTGAATTTTGCTCCGTTGCACGCCTTTTTTTTGCCACCGTTGTTAAGTGAATCACTGCAGGTGTTAAGTGAGTCACACGGCTGTTAAGCGAACCTTGGCTTCCCCGTTTGACTTTGCCAAGGGGGAATCCTAAATAGATGCCAGTTGCTAAGCATCCAAAGTTTGATCGTGTGACCGCAGGGATGCTGCAATAGTTTCTAAGTGTGAAAAATGCTCACAGTTAATTTTTTTTTTTTATAATGCCGTTGTAACTGCAGACTGTCACTGAACAAAAGGTTTCCAAGCCAAAGATGACCTGCAGTTACTTTTTTTGACTCTGGATCAACTTCCATAACACTTCCAGCAAAGGGAGGGGTGGAAACTCTACAATTCTTTGTTGGAATTATATTCACCAAGAATGACAAATCCTGAGAATTATAGATTTTGTTTTAAGAACTAGATGGGCAGTTTCCAAAATGTCTGGAAATCGAATTCATCGTCACAGATTTGCTATGCCGGGGGTTGGCAACCTGCAGCTCTGGAGCCGCAAGTGGGTCTTTCATCCCTTTACTGGGGCTCTCTCTTGCCGGTCGGCTCCACAATTGATAGGGCTATCGGTTAGGACAGTGATGGCGAACCTTTTTGGGCTCCCGTGTCAAAAGAGGGAGGGGGGAAACGCAGGCGGGTCGTATGCAGGTGTGCCACACCCATAATACTATGCGTGCGACCCAGCGCCGCCCCCCTCGCTTTTGGCGCAGTTTTTTCGCCCTCCCTGGGCTCCGGAGGCTTTCTAGAAGCCTGGGGAGGGCAAAAACAGCCCCGGAGGCACTCCTGAAGCCTCTGGAGCAGTGTTTCTCAACCTTGGCGACTTTTAAGTCCTGTGGACTTCAACTCCCAGAATTCCCCAGGACTTAAAGTCGCCAAGGTTGAGAAACACTGCTCTGGAGGGCGAAAAACGGTGCTGCAAGGAACCCGGACGTTTGGGAATGTTGACTTCTGGTTTGTCCGTAGGGCTGTTTTTCAGCCTCGGGAGCCTTCAGGAGGCTTCCCTGAAGAGTCCAGAGGATGAAAAACAGCTGTACGGACAAACCGGAAGTCCATTCTCAAACTTCTGGTTTGCCCGTAGGGCCGGCTTTTCGTCTTCCGGAGGCTTTAAGGAAGACTCCAGAGGGCAAAAAATAGCCTCAAAAGAAGGCTGAAGTCAGCTGGCCAGCACACGCATGCACGCTGGAGCTGACTGGGCAACGCCTCGCGTGCCCTAACAAATGGCTCCGCGTGCCACCTGTGGCATGCGTGCCATAGGTTCGCCATCATGGGGAGAAAGGATGCGCCCTAGGAGGAGACTATGATGGGGGAACTGGGCTTCTGGTTGGTTCCAGAATTGAACAGGGGGCTTCCGGTTAGAACCTTTGTGGGTCTTTGAGTGTTTAAGGTTGCCGACCCCTGTGCTACATCAATTTCTCTCCCAAAGATACTTTTTCAGGAGGCAATTGAACGTTCTCATTTTTTTCTATGAAGACGCTTCGCTTCTCATCCAAGAAGCTTCTTCAGCTCCGACTGGATGGTGGGGAATGGAAGGATTTATCCTCCTTGCAGACAGCTGGTCATTTGCATCCTTTTAGAGAGTCACTGAGGCCACTTGGAGTCCCAGAGTTGCTTTTTCAAGAGGCAACTGGACTTTGGTTTTTTTTCTCGGAAGACGTTTCGCTTCTCACCCAAGAAGCTTCTTCAACTCTGACTGGATGGTGGGGAAGGGAAGGCTTGATACTCCTTACAGACAATTGGTCATTTGCATCCTTTTAGAGAGTCACTGAGGCCACTTGGAGTCCCAGAGTTGCTTTTTCAAGAGGCAACTGGACTTTCCTGTTTTTCTTTGAAGATGTTTCGCTTCTCCTCCAAGAAGCTTCTTCAGCTCTGTCTGGATGGTGGGGAACGGAAGGATTTATACTCCTTGCAGACAGCTGGTCATTTGCATCCTTTTAGAGAGTCACTGAGGCCCCTTGGAGGTTTATCTGCATCCTCTGGGTCACTCTGAGTAGTGCTGGCGGTTCCTGTAGTCTGCCATTGTTTCTGGAAATCTGTTCGTACTCCCACACCTTTGAAGCGTGTTGCGCAGCTAAAACAAGCATCCCGTCAGAGCTGAAGAAGCTTCTGGGAGGAGAAGCAACACTCCTGGAAGGAAAAAAAAAGAAAGAAGCACCTTTGGGACAACCATGGGCTGGATGACTGAGAATCACCATAGACTTTCAGCCCTGCACTTTGGGATAGATTCCCTTCGAATGGCGTTGGGAGTAAGAACAGATTTCCAGGAAAAAAATGGCAGCCTACAGAAACCATTTGCACTACTCAGGTGAGCCTAAGGTTACAGATAATCTCCAGATGACCTAAACGACACTCTAAAACAGGGATGGCTCACCTTTTTGCCCTCCTGTGCTGAAAATGTATATGTACGTGCGATAGCGATTGTGTGTGCCACACCTATAATGCAATGTTCCCGCCCTGCTCATGCACGTAAACCCCGTGTGCATGCGCAATCCCGCCCCCCCATGTCCCATTTTGAGCTTAGCAGGCCTCCCTAAAGCCTCCTGGGATGAAAAATGGGGCGGGGCAGGGCACACCTTCCCCACAACCTGCTTTGGGCCTAGCTGGCTTCCCTGAAGCCTCCTGGGATGAAAAACGGGGCGCCAGGGGGGCGTTCCCCCTACTCACCCCACCCTGTGCATGCACACGCGTCTTCCAAATGTGTGGTATAGACCCGAAAATCAGCTGGCCAGCAGGAGGCGTGTGTGCATGCACGGTGGAGCTGGGCAGCGGCTCGCGTGCCCACAGAGAGGGCTCTGCGTGCCATAGGTTCGCCATCACGGCTCTAAAAGGATGCTAATGACCAGCTGTCTACAAGGAATATAAATCCTTCCATTCCCCCACCATCCAGTCAGAGCTGAAGAAGCTTCTTAGAGGAGAAGCGAAACATCTTCAAAGAAAAAACGAGAAAGTCCAGTTGCCTCCTGAAAAAGCAACTTTGGGACTCCAAGCACCCTTGCCACAACCATGATTGAAAATCTCCATGGACCAGTTACTATTTCAGAGGGTGCTCTTGAATCTTTGATATCCCAAATGTTCCTTATCGGGTACCTAAAACCCCTCTTGATTTTCGAATCCTAAGGTTGATTTTGTTTTTCAGTGTGACCAACTGCCTACCTCATCCCAGGAGACCCAACTAGTAGCTTCACTCTACGACCGGATGACGGAACAGACCTATCCCGAACCCATCAAGAGTTTTGCGGTAGCAACTCGCCCCGAAGCAGTGTTCCACGTTGATATTCTCGGCGAAGGAAGAGCGGCTCTCGTGAAGGCCAACAACCAGCTTGGTATGAGCTGGGGAGGGTAAAGAGAATGGGGGAATATTTAACGAGGAGACAGCATGCTGAGTTTGTAGTAGCTTGTTGTCCAGTTTTGGTCACCACAATGTAGAAAAGATGTGGAGACTCTAGAAAGAGTGCAGAGAAGAGCAACAAAGATGATTAGGGGACTGGAGACTAAAACATATGAAGAACGGTTGCAGGAACTGGGTATGTCTAGTTTAAGAGAAAGAAGGAGTAGGGGAGACATGATAGCAGTGTTCCAATATCTCAGGGGTTGCCACAAAGAAGAGGGAGTCAAGCTATTCTCCAAAGCCCCCGAAGGCAGGACAAGAAGCAACAGATGGAAACGAATCAAGGAGAGAAGCAACATAGAAGTTAGGAGACATTTGTGGCTGGGGAATTTTGCCAGTTGAAGTCCACGAGTCTTAACGTTGCCAAGTTTGGAGACTCCTGCAAAAGGATACCGTCGTCATCCCTTCAAACGAAAAGCGATTCCTTCTCACGTCCTCTTCCATTTGCTTATTCCTTGGTTTTAATGTAGGAAGCGATGGGGTAGAAATGAAGCAACACCGGTGTGTCCCCCTCTGTGTTTCTCTGTTTCCCCAGGTCTGGCTTTTGATTCCTGGGACCTCGATTTCTATACCGCTCTCTTCCAAAAATTGGGCAGAAACCCCACCAGCGTAGAATGCTTTGACCTTGCTCAATCCAACAGGTACTGCTTTTACTAGTTACTTGGCTTAAAGTTGTGATGGTGAACCTATGGCCATATTTGCTGGCATGCCAGCCATTAGCCAGCTGATTTTCGGCCTTCCAGAGGACCAGGCGATGCTCCGGTGGACTAAAAACGGCCCTATGAGCAAACCGGAAGTGACTTCTGGTTTGCCCGTACGGCTGTTTTTTTGTGCTCCGGAGGCTTCCGGGAAGCTTCTGAAGCCTCTGGGAGGCGGGGGAGGCTGTTTTTGCACTGCCCCGGCTCCTATAAAGCCTCTGGAGCCTGGGGAGGGTGAACAAAGCATGTAAAAAATGGGGGGGAGCGCCTCACATGCGCGCATGCACGCTGGGTGTGTGTGTCGTGTATTGCATTATGGGTGCGGCATGCCCGCGCACGACCCCCCTGCGCTCCTCCCGCTTATGGCACGCGAGCCAAAAAAGGTTCGCCATCACTGGGATAGGGTGTAAGGCAAGGCAAGGCAAGGCAAGGCAAGGCAAGGCAAGGCAAGACAGGAGAATAAGATGAGCTGATAGGATATGATAAGGTGAGATAAGATGGGAAGATAAAAAAATCTTTGTTGTTACTTTTTTCGGTGAACGCACCGGCACGCATTAAAAAATGAAATTCTGATGCTTTCTCGCAAAGAATATTTGTGTGTGAATCAGTTGGGATTCCCTTCCCTACCGGATTGCAAATGTGAGTGCGTGCATGCGCGTGCCACCTTCTGTGCGTGCATGCGCGCATGCGCAGAAGGTCGCACATTACCTTGAGGTGGGTTGGCGGAGCTACCCACAGCCACTGCTACCGGTTCGTGCCATAGATTCGCCACCACTGATCTAGTGGTCATAATGCAGTACTATAGGCTACTTCGGCTGCCTGCCGGCTGCCTGCCATTTGGCAGTTCGAATCCCACCAGGCTCAAGGTTGTGACTCAGCCTTCCATCCTTCCCAGGTGGGTAAAAATGAGGAACCAGATTATTTGGGGGCAATAGGCTGACTCTGTAAATTGCTTAGAGAGGGCTGTAAAAGCACTCTGAAGCGGTATAGAAGTCTAAGTGCTATTGCTACACACACACACAAACACTAATCCCAGACCATTTAGAATACACAGCAGGGAAAAAAAGAGTCTTGAGAATTAGCAAAGTTGATACTATATGGCAGTGATGGCGAACCTTTTTTGGCTCGCGTGCCACAAGTGGGGGGAGCGCAGAGGGGTCGAGTGCGGGTGTGCCGCACCCATAATGCAATGCGCGACTTCCTCAGTGCGCATGCGTGCACAACGCACGAAACCCCCCCCCCCCATTTTTACATGTTTTTTTCGCCCTCCCCAGGCTCCAGAGGCTTTATAGGAGCCTGGGGAGGGCGAAAAGAGCCTCCCCCGACCCCCCGGAGGCCCTCCGGAGGCTTCAGGGACTGTCCGGAGGCTTCCCTGAAGCCTTTGGAGCGCTTAAAACCACCCTCCGAGCAACCCGGGAGTCACTTCCGGTTTGCTCGGAGGGTGGTTTTAAGCGTTCCGAAGGCTTCAGGGACGGTCCCTGAAGCCTCCGGGGGGGAGGGGGAGGCTCTTTTCGTCCTCCCCAGGCTCCTATAAAGCCTCTGGAGCCTGGGGAAGGCGAAAAATAGCTTTTAAAAAGGTGAACTCAGCTGACAGGGCAGCACCTCGCGTGCCCTGACAAATGGCTCGTGCCATAGGTTCGCCATCACGGCTATATGATATAAAGCTATTACCGGATGCCTGCTTTCTTTTCTTCTTTGTTTTGGTGGGATCCTATTGGGGCTTAGTCAGAGAGAAGTCTTACCTTTTCTTTCTTTCTTTCTTTCTTCCTTTCTTTCTTTCTCTCTCTTTCTTTCTCTCTTTCTCTCTCTCTTTCTCTTTCTTTCTTTCTTTCTCTTTTTTTCTTTCTTTTTCTTTCTCTTTCTCTCTTTCTTTCTTTCTCTTTCTTTCTTTCTTTCTCATTCTTTCTTTCTCTCACTCTCTTTCTCTTTCTTTTATTTTCTTTCTCTTTCTTTCTTTCTCTTTCTTTCTTTCTCTCTCTTTCTTTCTTTCTCTCTCTCTCTCACTTTCTCTCTTTCTGTCTCTTTCTTTCTTTCTCTCGTCTTCCTTCCTTCCTTCCTTCCTTCCTTCCTTCCTTCCTTCCTTCTTCTACATGGTTTTTCTCTGCAGTGAACACAGCCGGCATTGGTTCTTCAGAGGGCGCCTCCTAGTGGACGGGAAAGAAAGGGAGGAATCGCTCTTCGAGTCCATCATGAAAACTCAAGAACGCAGTAATCCCAACAACGTCATCAAATTCTGCGACAACAGCAGGTGGGGGTATTCCCCATTCTCTCTCTGTGTGTGTCTCTCCCCGACCCCTCCCCCTGAAAAATGGAATTGCTAGATTGGCAAGACAGACAGTCCTTGACTTATGACCATTCATTTAATGACCATTTGGAGTTACTGGAAAAAGTGACTTATGACCATCCCAGCATCCTTATGGTCAACATTCGGGTGCTTGGCCCAGGCAGGGATTTACAACAGCTGGGGTGTCCCCGGGAGTGATGTGAACACCAATTGCAACCTTTTCCGGGGATTTCTAACCAGCAAAGCCAATGGGGAAAGCCAGATTCGCTTAATAGTAGCGTGATTCACTTAACGACCGCTGCAGAAAAAAACAGGTTGCAAAAATCAGGTGCAATTCACTTAACATTGCTTAGCGGCATTGCTTAGTGACAGATGTTCCCCTTCCCAATCGCGCTCGTAAGTCAAGGATTAGTTATAGCTGTAGTGGCCCGCCAGCAGATTCGGACAGTGAGGAGGTTAGGGAAGAACATGGGCCAGTCCTGGAGTCTGGGGAAGGCTCTGATGAGGGCTCTGCGTCGGAGGCAGAGAGTGGGCCACAGCTGTATGCCAGTTATGTCAGAGTTTTGGAAGCATGACTAGTACTATGTGATCAACCCAGGCGCAATAACACATCACACAGAGCCTTACAACAATTAACAGTGGTTTATCTACAAATATATACAGGCAGACATTTATCTCCTGTATACAAATATATACAGGAGATAAATTCCCTTACCATTCATTACAGACACAAGGAGAGAACTGAATACACGCTGAGATAAACACCCTCTTAATTGCCACCTATATATAGACTCCTCTTAAAACAGTAAATGACTTGTGTGGACCCCACCAGAGTCTTAAAGAGGCAATACCATAGCTGCAATGAATCAGCCTCATTGCATCAGCCTTGCTGATTACAGTTTACAATCTATCATCAGCTGGCAGCTATTACCGTATTTTTCAGAGCATAAGACGCACCGGAGTATAAGACGGTTTTGAAGAGTATAAGAGGTTTTGAAGAGGCAATTTTTTAAAAAAAGGTTTTTACTCTGCAATCCTCTCAAAAACGGTCTGTTTTTCGCAAAAAAGGGTCCGTTCCCCCCCCCCCCAACGTAATAAATAGCCCTTAGGAGGCTTGTAGAGTGTTCTGGGGGTGGGGGAGGGCAAAAACGAGCAAAAAACGGCCTGTTTTTTGCAAAAATGGGCCCATTTTTTGTCAAAAAAGGGCATTAGGAAGCTTTTAGAGTGCTCCTGGGGGCGGGGGAGAGGCAAAATTGAGCACAAAACAGACCTTTTTTTGCTCATTTCTGCCCTCCCTAGCCCCCGGGAGCTCTCTGAAAGCCTCCTACAAGCTATACAAGGCCATTTTGGTGAAGGGGACGGGGTTTTGGGTGGCAAAAAATGCTGTATTCAGTGTATAAGACGCACCCAGATTTTCAGCCTTTTTTTTTTTTTGAGGGAAAAAGTTGTGTCTTATACTCCGAAAAATATGGTAAATCCTCAGTACCTTAACAAGGCAGAGGCAGACATAAGTAAGGGAGACAAACAGCTGGAGCCTGTTCCCAGTGTGAGTATGTACAGAGTTGTCAGACAATAAGGGAGCAGCTAAAGAACAGGGGTCGACTTGGGAGTAAGGCCCCAATTGCCCCTCCCAGAGGAAATAAAAGGGGAGCGAAAGGGGAGTGGAGTTTGCAGGAGACAATTCGTTCGCTTCCTTGGTTCGTGACTCTCCGAGACTCCTGGCCAAGTTTTGCAGATATCGGCCTGGCAGCTCTCCAAGCCAGAGAAGGTCTGTGACTATAAGACTTTGCTGGATGTGAAGGAGCAGAATTCACTGGAAATTAATAAAAGGTGGTTTTTTTGTCGGGACAAGGGGTTTACTTCCTGCTCTTGGGAAGTCTCAGTCAGAGCAATAGTAGCCACGGAGAAAGAGAAGTGGAATCCGTTCCACTCAGCTGGATTTTCTCCGATGTTTTGGGAGACCACAGATCCCAGGATTCCCAATTGGCACAGCTGAAGAGCAAGGAATTCTGGGTACTGTAGTTCCAATGCACCAGGATGACATAGACTTCCATTTTCGATGCATTCCTAAAGCTTTTGTGTCGTTCCCCCTTCCAGTGCCATCCAAGGCAGAGAAGTCCTCTCTCTCTGGCCCAGCGACCCATCGAAGGCCAGCCCCTTTGAGAAGCGGACTTCCACCCGGCATGTCATCTTCACCGCGGAAACCCACAACTTTCCCACGGGTGAGCTAATAAGCCGAAAGAGGGACCCACGGCCGAGAGTTTGCAGGGGTGGGTACCCACTTCCTGGTGGGCCTCAGAGGCTCCTGGACCGACCGAATGAAGTGGTAGCGATTTGCCAGTCTCTGGTTGTTTGGGGACGACAGTTGCCATCGCCCGCAGCTTTCATCGTCCACAGACAGATTGACAGTGGGAGCTGCAATCAACGTTGACACCAGCATCCGTGGGCCTATCTATTTCAGGATACGGCTGAGAATAAGCCTACGAAATAGACACAAAAGCCTTCTAGTCTATCATTAGTTAGACATCAGGTTAACATCACACTCTGCAGCAACCTTCCTGCCAGCATGGAAACATGGAAATCTCTCTCCTCCTCCTCCTCCTCCTCCTCCTCCTCCTCCTCCTCCTCCTCCTCCTCCTCCTCCTCCTCCTCCTCCTCCTCCTCCTCCTCCTCCTCCTCCTCCTCCTCCTCCTCCCTTTCTCTCTCTCTCTCTCTCTCTTCCCCACCCTTTCTCTCTCTCCCTCCTTCTCCTTTCTCTCTCTTCCTCCCTTCCTCCCCTCTTTTCCCTCCTCTACCTCTCTCTCTCTTCCTCCTCCTCTCTCTCTTTCTCCCTTTCTCTCTCTCTCTCACACACCCTTTCTCTCTCTCCCTGGTTCTCTTCCTTTATCTCTCTCCCTCTCTCTTCCTCCTCCTCTCTCTCTTCCCTTTCTCTCTCTCACCCCTTCACTTCCTTTCTCTCTCTCTCCCTGTCTCCCTTCCACCCTCTCCCTCCCTCTCTCTTTCTTCCTCTCTCTCTCCTTCTCTTCCCCCTCTCCCCCCTCTCTCTTCCTCCTTCTCTCTCTCTCCCTCTTTCTCTCTCTTCCTCCCTTTCTCTCCCTCTCTCTCCCCCTCCCTTTCTCTCTCTCCCTCCTTCTCTTCCTTTCTCTCTCTTCCTCCCTCTCCCGCTCTCTTCCTTCCTCTACCCCTCTCTCTTCCTCCCTTTCTCTCTCTCTCTCCCCCTCCCTTTCTCTCTCTCCCTCCTTCTCTTCCTTTCTCTCTCTTCCTCCCTCTCCCGCTCTCTTCCTTCCTCTACCCCTCTCTCTTCCTCCTCCTCTCTCTCTTTCTCCCTTTCTCTCTCTCTCTCCCTCCCTTTCTCTCCCTGCTTCTCTTCCTTTATCTCTCTTCCTCTTCCTCTCTCTCTTTCCTTTCTCTCTCTCTTCCCTTTCGCTCTCTCCCTCCTTCTCTTCCTTTCCCTCTCTCTCTCCCTCCCTTCCTCCCCCTCCCTTTCTCTTCTTCCCTTTCTCTTCCTCCCTTTCTCTTCCTCCCTTTCTCTTCCTCCCTTTCTCTTCCTCCTCCTCTCTCTCTTTCTTCCTCTCCCCCTCTTTCTTCCTCCTCTCTCTCTCCCTTTCTCTCCCTCTCTCTCAGTTCCTTCCTTTCTATCTCTCCCCCCACTCTTTCTCCCTTTCTCTCTCCCTCCTCTCTCCCTCCCTTTCTCTCTCTCCCCCTCTTCCCCCTCTCTCACTTCCTCCCTTTCTGTCTCTCTTCCCTCTCTCTTTCTTCCTTCCTCTCCCTCTCCCTCCCTTCCTCCTTTTCTCTCCCTCTGCCCCACTCTCTTTTTCCTTTCTCCCTCTCTTTCTCTCTTCCTCCCTTTCTCTCTCTCTCCCTTTCTCCCTCTCCCCCTCTCTCTTCTTCCCTTTCTCTCGCTCTACCTCTCTGTCTCTCTTCCTTTCTCTCTCTCTCTCTCTTCCTCTCCCCCTCTCTGCCTTTGCCTCTCTCTCTGTCTCTCCTAATGGAGGTTTCAGAAATTAAATCCAATCTCCGATATATATATATATATATACAAAGTATGTGCTTTGCCCCTGAATCTCCTACCTAAAACCTAGGAAGAATTGGGTACGTTTAGGTTAATCAAGAGAAGGACTAGGAGTGACGTTATAGCAGTCTTCTGCTACAGTATCTAAGGGGCTGCCACAAAGAAGAGGGAGTCAAGCTGTTCTCCAAAGCACCAGAAATAAGAAACAGTGGATGAAAACTAATCAAGGAGGGAAGCAACCTAAAATTAAGGAGAATTTTTCTTGACAGTAAGAACAATTTGCTAGTGGAACAGCTTGCCTTCTGAGGCTGTGGGGGTTTTTAAGAAGAAATTGGATAACCATTTGTCTGAATTGGTATGGGTCTTCCTGCTTGAGGAGAGGGTTGGACTAGAAGGCCTCCCAGGTCCCTTCCGACTCTTTTTATTCACATTGTCACTGATTATTATGCAGCTTAGCCGGGGCCTTCTTTGCTGATAACCATGGTTGGTTGAAGAGAGGAACCAAGGGTGACTAGGAGGCAGAAAAATGTAAAGTAGGTTTTAAAAGTTGCATTCCTGACTTTTGCCCCACTGGGGCAAATGATCTGTAAATCATTTCCAACTTCAGTGCAAGCCACAGATACATGCCTGGGAAGGAGCGGAATCTGAAGCTGTATAAGCTCTTGTGACTTACGACTAAAATATTATTACCTGAGGCAAGCGAGAGTTTTAAAAATGTATTTATTGCTAAATACTTATATGCTGCCCATCTCGCCTAGAACTTCATCAGCATTCGCAGATCGTGTTACCCCATGCAATCACTTGATTTAGGCTTTCGTAATCCTCCACGTACAACCGGCCGCTTACGACCAGGGGGGTGTCGTTCTTCGTATCTTTTAGCCTCCAATCCCCTAATCATCCTGGTTGCTCTCCTCTGCTCTTTTTCGAGAGCAGGGATGGCTAACCATTTGGCCCTTGCGTGCCGAAATTGTGTGCGCGCATGCCCTTACGCGCAATGCTGCCCACCCCTGCGCATTTGCGTGAGGGGGGGGGGTTGCCCTTCCCAGGCTCCGGAGGCTTTCCTTCAGGGGGGAGCGAAAACGGCCTCCCCCTAGCTCTGGAGGCTGGAAACAAGCCCGTTTCCGGACTTCCAGAACTTTCCAGAGAACCATTTTTTGCCCTCCCCAGGCTCCGGAGTCTTTCCTTGAGGGGAGTGAAAATGGCCTCCCCCTAGCTCTGGAGGGTGGAAACAGGCCCGTTTCCAGACTTCCAGAACTTTCCAGAGAACTATTTTTTGCCCTCCCCATGCTTCGGAAGCTTTCCTTGAGGGGGGTGAAAACGGCCTCCCCCTAGCTCTGGAGGCTGGAAACAGGCCCGTTTCGGGACTTCCAGAACTTTCCAGAGAACCATTTTTGCCCTTCCCAGGCTCCGGAGGCTTTCCTTGAGGGTGGCAAAAACGGCCTCCCCTTAGCTCTGGAGGCTGGAAACAGGCCGGTTTCCAGACTTCCAGTACTCCTGGGAGAACCATTTTTTGCACTCCTCAGGCTCCGGAGACTTTCCTCAAGCCTTGGGGGGGGAGGGCGTAAAAATGGCTTCCCTGGTTCCAGAGGCCCTCCGGTGGCCGGAAACAGGCCCCATTTCTAGACTTCTAGAACTTCCAGAAGTCCCATTTTTTGCCCTCCCCAAGCTCCGGAGTCTTTCCTCGCGCCTTCAGGAGGGCGGAAATGGCCTCCCCTGGGTTGCGGAGGCTCTCCCTGAAGCCTCCTGACACAAAAAAGGGAGCGCAGGGGGAACACAGCTCCCCCCCCCCGCGCTCTCTCCCAGGCATGTGCGTGCATCTCCCGCGTATGCGGGGAAAAACAGCTGGCTGGCGGGAGGCGCATGTGAAGAGCTGAGAGGGCTTGCGTGCCATAGGCTTCACCATCCCGGTTCTAGAGTCTCAACATCTTTTTTATAGTGTGGTGACCAAAACTGGATGCCGTACTTTGGATGCGGAATTGGCCCACTGGGTATTTGGATCTGGGCCGCGGGGCCACCATGGAAACAGTAAAGGGATGCCTCGGCCAGCAGAAATGGAGGTTGAGGATGTCTATAGTAGCCCAAGCGCCTCAGCGCTCTGCCAGCAAAAACGGGCTCCCGGGCTCCTTTTTCGCTGGCAGAGTGTTGCAAGAAGCCATTACAGCCGAAAATGGAGCTTGGGGGACTGTTTTCGCTGGCACCGCTCTCGGGCCACTACAGACGCCCCTGACACGAGTGACGTCGAGCTGCCCTCGCAGGTGGTGACATTCAAAAATTTTCCCTACTGGTTCTGTGGGCATGGCGTGACGGTCATGTGACCGGGTGGGCGTGGCTGCACAAATGACTCACACAATGTAAAAGCAGCTGCACACAAAATGACCCCTGCAACAAGCAGGAACCTCACAATCAGGCAGAGGTGATTGTCACACAGCTGATTTTTTACACCTTTTTTTAGTATTTTTTACTACCGGTTGGGGGGAACTGGCCCAAATCGGTAGTATTTCACCCCTGGTCCACCTCCAGCCTGGCCCCCTCAATGTCAAACACAACCATTTGCAATGGCAGTGCACGCATGCGTACTTACCGCCTGTGATGGTCTGCGCCACCTCCGTGACGCTCCAGCTGCTCGGCGGAGTTTCGCGCAGGTGCCCTACGCTCTGTGTGTGGAAGCACCAAAGAGCTCAAATATCGGTAAGGAGTGCAGGCGGGCAGGTGGGCCCTCCGGAGCACCGTACCGGAACGGTACCCGGTGCTCCTGGCAGTCACCACTGAACACAACCCTGATGCGGCCCTCAATGAAGTTGAGTTTGACACCCTCCCCTGGCTTAGCTACTCGACCATTCATTCAAGTAGATAATCAAGCATTGTTGTCTAATCGTTGCAATTTCTCGCCCCTTCTAGGAGTTGCCCCATTCAGCGGTGCCACCACTGGGACAGGCGGGAGAATCCGGGACGTGCAATGCACAGGTCGCGGGGCTCACGTAATTGCTGGAACTGCCGGATACAGCTTTGGCAATTTGCACATTCCAGGTTAGCGTTCCAAAGGTGGTTCCACCCCCACCCACCCACCCCGCCCCCAAGGAAATAAACTTGCTTTGTTTATCGTTGGAGATATTTCGCTTCTCATCCGAGAAGCTTCTTCTGTTCTGATTGAATGGCGGGGAATGGCAGGCTTGAGATGCCTCGCAGTCATCTGGTCGTTAGCCCTCTCTCTGAGAGCTGTCAAGGCCACTTGGAGGTCACTTAAGGACTCCCAGAAAGAGTGCTAACGACCAGGTTACTGCAGAGAATTTAAAAAAAAAGATGCAAAATGATTATTTGGATTAATGTTCAGAATCTCCGAGGAACCATATTACTTCGCATTCTTCTTTATAGGATACTCGTTGCCTTGGGAAGATACGTCTTTCGTATACCCTGATAATTTTGCTCGACCTGTGGAAGTGGCCATTGGTGCCAGCGATGGCGCATCGGACTACGGCAACAAATTTGGAGAACCTGTGCTGGCAGGTGAGCTTGCTGGTGGTATGCTCTTGAGATCCAGTCGGGGGTGTGCGTGAAGTTCTGATTTGTTTCGTGAAAAGACGCTGACTCCAGAAGCATGGGAAGGGGCTTAGGAACTATAAAACAATTGTTATCAACTTTAGCAGCTTGAAGATATATGGACTTTAATTCTCAGAATTCCCCAGCCAGCCATGCTGGCTGAAGAATTCTGGGAGTTGAAGTCCACATATCTTGAAACCACCAAGGTTGGGCTGACTAGGGAATGACACATCTTGAGGTACCAAGCTGGGGGTTGCTGGGATTTCTGGGAGTTGAAGGCCACCCATCTTCAAGCCGCCAAGGTTGAGCTGGCTGAGGATTTCTGGGAATTGAAATCCAGGCATCTTCAAGCCACCAACACGGAAGTGGAGGAATATGCAAGATTCCGTGGGGAACGGCCATTGTTTCAATTCAACTGTCTTCCTTGGCCCAGGGTTCGCACGGTCTTTTGGGATGCGCTTGGGGGACGGCGAGCGGCACGAATGGATCAAGCCCATCATGTTCAGTGGAGGCATCGGAGCCATTGAAGACATACACGTCCGCAAGGAAACTCCCATGCCCGGTAAGGATTCTTTGGGATTGTAGCGTCATTTCGTGACCGTTCAAACCGTCACACTTTCAGAGTTACGACGTTCTCACTCACAGTGAGAACGGCACTGAAAAAAAGGTGACATGATTGTTTTTCACACAAGACCATTTCAGCATCCTCATGGTCATTTGATCAACATTCAAACCTTTGACAACCGATTCCTATTTATGACGGTTGGGGTATCCCAAGGTCACGGGATCAATTTTTGCAAATTTCTGACCAGTATAGTCAACCGTGTAGCCGGAGTCGCTTAACAGCGGTGTTACTAGCTTAACAGCCGCAGGAGTTCATTTAGCAACGGTGGCAAGGAATGGGGCAAAGCTCACTTGACAGATGTCTCACTTAGCGACATCAACATTGGGCTCAGTTGTAACGCTACCTGTATTCCAGCCAACGGCAGCCAAAAACTGAATTCACTCTCCGTGTCCGAAATTTCACTGTGTGGTTTTTGTCTCTTCCCCCCCCCCCCCCCCCGCCAGGGATGGATGTGGTGAAGGTGGGAGGTCCCGTCTACCGAATTGGGGTCGGAGGAGGAGCTGCGTCTTCCATTCAGGTAAACTGAGGAACTTTTCTTCTTGTGATGACTTGGGGGCAAGGCACAGAGATAACACGGGCAGCTGACGGTTCAACCTGCCCCTTTATGGCTCCAAATTTCCCCAAATGCTCCCACATTTCTGGCAAGTCCCAGAACCAGACACACACACACACACAAACACGCCAGAGGTGGTATTCAGCCCACTGAGATCATGCGATGTCTCACTTAATGACCATGGCAATTCTCTTAATGACCAAAGGGGAATGGATACCCTAAGCCCGCTGCGGTCACATCGTGAACTCGCTAAACGACGGCAGGGATTCCCCGCTGAAGGGGAAGTGACTTTATAAGCACTGAATGACTGTGGGGATTCGCTTAACGACTGAAGGGGACGTGATTTCAAGGGGGGGTCACATGATATCTGGCTTCATAGCTGCAGTGGTTAACTTAACCTCTGAAGGGGAAGTGATGTTATAAGCCTATTGAGATCACATGACCTCTCAATAACCATGGTGATTGGCTTAATGCAGGGGTGTCCAAACTTGAGAACTTTAAGACTTGTGGATTTCAACTCCTAGAATTCCCCAGCCAGCATGGCTGGCTGGGGAATTCTGGGAGTTGAAGTCCACAAGTCTTAAAGTTCCCAAGTTTGGACACCCCTGGCTTAATGGCTAAAGGGAAAGCGATGTCATAAGCCTTGCATATGTTGCACGTCTCGCTTATTGACTGCAGTGATTGGCTCAACATCTGAAGGGGAAGCCCCCTCCTCAGCCTGATGTGGTCCTGTGATGTCTTAGCAACCTTGATCATTTGTTTAACAACCAAAGAGGAAGTGGTGTCATTAAGCCTGTTGCAGTCACACGATTTCCCGCTTAGTGACTGCAGCCCTTAGCAAGAGAATTGCTAGGCCAGACTGTCATTGCTAAGTGAGGACTAAATGTTTAATGGAGATTCTCAGTCATCCCTGGTCACGGTTGTCCCAAAGGTGCTTTTTTTCCCAAGAGGCAACTGAACTTTCTGTTTTTTCTTTGAAGCTGTTTTGCTTCTCATCCGAGAAGCTTCTTCAACTCTATTGGGGTAATGATTTAATAGCTGAACAGCTGCTGTAATACTGAAATGATGCAAGGATGAGGATTAAGTCAGTAGGGTTATTTGACTGTTACCACTTTAAGAGGCTGTATTATAAGAGAGGCCCTGTGAGGGCGTGTCTCTGCTCTGTGTGTGCTTCCGTGCTGTAATTTGCTGACTGCTGTTTGAGGTCTGACTAAAGAACCTATGTGTATCAGAGGTGGGTTCCTCCCGGTACGCCAAGTAGAGGTAGTGAAAATCTGGCGTACAGGATAGGACCGGATTCATCAGAAGCTTTTTTTAAAAAAAGTTTTTTTTCCCCTGCCGGTTCAGGTAAGGGGAAAAAAGTTTTAAAAAGTAAGAGAGGGAGAGGGAGAGGGAGGGAGGGAGGGATCAAGGGAGAAAGAAAAAGAAAAAACAAAACGAGGAAACTCACTTTTCAGCCGGGAGATTCAGCAAAGGAGAAAAACAAATGCTGTTGCTTTAAATCGGAACTGAGCATGCCTGGCTGTGGAATTCTGGGAGTTGAAGTCCACAAGTCTTAAAGCTGCAAACTTTGGAGTCCTGCTTTAAATTGAAAAGCTGCTGGGAAGGAAGTTTGCAAAGTTCATTCAGCAGTTATTTGCAGAGGTTGCTTCCCACAGAAGGAAGGGAGAAAGAAAGAAGGAAGGAAAGAAAGAAAGAATACCAGCACAGCAATTTGGGGCTAGAAGGCTACTCAGAGGTCATCTAGTCCAACCCCCTGCTGCAGCAGGAAAAACCTTACATTGTCTGGATTATTTTCGTGAGGAAAATTGCCAGAAAGGAGAAGGAGTTTACTGGGACAAGGCTGCCATGCAGAGGAAGGCAGAGATAGTCCTTGACTTATGACTACAATTGAGCCCAGAATTTTGGTTGCTAAGCAAGAGCATTGTTAAGTGAGCTTCACCACATTTTACCCAATCCATGACATCTCCTGGTGGGTGACATCAAGTTGGCCACCCCCACCCAGTCACATGACCGCCAAGCCACGCCCACAGAATAGGTAGTAAAAAAGTTTTGAAACCCACCCTTGGTGTGTTATGTATATAGTCTTTGTAGAAAAAAAACCCACTATTTAAATACAAAGCTCTACTTACTGTATTTGCTCCTGCGTTGTCTCACATAGTCAGACTGTGCGCACTGCCAAGCTCTGACTGGCTAGTATAAATCTTTCCATTCCCCACCATCCTGTCGGAGCTGAAGAAGCTTCTTGGATAAAAAGAAGAGAAAGCAAAGAAAACCCAGATAGTTCGGTAGCCTCTTGAAAAAAGCACCTTGTGGAAAAGTGAGGACGACCTCTACTCTCCCCGTTGCGGCCCGGGCTCCCACCTGTCAACCTCTCCTCTGCCCATTTAGGTGCAAGGCGACAATGCCAGTGAGCTCGATTTTGGAGCCGTGCAACGCGGTGACGCCGAAATGGAACAGAAAATGAACCGAGTGCTTCGGGGCTGCGTCGAAAGCGGAGAGAAAAACCCCATCTGCAGTTTGCATGACCAGGGTGCTGGAGGCAATGGTGAGCATGGGAGGGAAGAGGATTTTGCGGTGTTCCAGCCATTGCGAGCCGTGGGTTCACTTAATGAATGTAGCACTTGCTTTACGACTGCCGCCAAAAATATCATGTCTTAGGCTTGATTATGGACATAACTCGAGGACTACCTGTAAGGACCAAACAGCAGAAGTATTTACTTACTTACTTATTTAGAAATTTATTTATTTAAAATTTTATTTATTTAGAAATGTATTTATTTAGAAATTTATTTATTTGTTCAGAAGTGTATTTATTTAGAAATGTGTTTATTTAAAAACCTATTTATTGATTTGGAAATGTATTGATTTAGAAATGTGTTTATGTATTCATTTAGAAATGTATTTATTTAGAAATGTGTTTATTTATTTAAAAATCTATTTATTAATTTAAAAATCTATTTATTAATTTAAACATCTATTTGTTGATTTAGAAATTTATTTATTTATTTAGAAATTTATTTAGAAATTTAGGAATTTATTTATTTATTTAGAAATTTATTTATTTATAAATTTAGGAATTTATTTATTTAGGAATTTATTTACGGTATTTATTTAGAAATGTGTTTATTTCAAAAATTTATCTATTTGTTCAGAAATGTATTTATTTAGAAATTTGTTTATTTAAAAATCTATTGATTTAAAATTTTATTTGTTGATTTAGAAATGTATATATTCAGAAACTTGTTTACGGGATTTATATAGAAAGTTATTTATTTAGACATTTATTTATTTAGAAATTTATTTATTTAGGAATTTATTTACGGTATTTATTTAGAAATTTGTTTATTTAAAAAAATTATTTATTTGTTCAGAAATGTATTTATTTAGAAATTTGTTTATTTAAAAATCTATTGATTTAAAATTTTATTTGTTGATTTAGAAATGTATATATTCAGAAACTTGTTTACGGGATTTATATAGAAAGTTATTTATTTAGACATTTATTTATTTAGAAATTTATTTATTTAGGAATTTATTTACGGTATTTATTTAGAAATTTGTTTATTTAAAAAAATTATTTATTTGTTCAGAAATGTATTTATTTAGAAATTTGTTTATCTAAAAATCTATTTATTGATTTAGAAATGTTACTTATTTAGTTAGAAATGTATTTATTCAGAAATTTATTTACGGTATTTATTTAGAAATGTATTTATTTAGAAATGTATTTAGTTAGAAATTTGTTTAGTTAGAAATTTGTTTAGTTAGAAATTTGTTTAGTTAGCAATTTGTTTATTTAAAAATTTATTTCTTGATTTAGAAATGTATTTATTGATTTAGAAATTATTTACGGTATTTATTTAGAAATTTGTTTATTTAGAAACATTATTTATTTGTTCAGAAATGTATTTATTTAGAAATTTGTTTATTTAAAAAACTATTTATTTTTTTAGAAATTTGTTTATTTAAAAATCTATTTATTGATTCAGAAATGTTATTTATTTATTTAGAAATGTATTTATTCAGAAATTTATTTACGGTATTTATTTAGAAATGTATTTATTTAGAAATTTGTTTAGTTAGAAATTTGTTTAGTTAGAAATTTGTTTAGTTAGAAATTTGTTTAGTTAGAAATTTGTTTATTTAAAAATCTATTTCTTGATTTAGAAATGTATTTATTGATTTAGAAATTTATTTACGGTATTTATTTAGAAATTTGTTTATTTAGAAAAAATATTTATTTGTTCAGAAATGTATTTATTTAGAAATTTGTTTATTTAAATATCTATTTATTTATTTAGAAATGTATTTATTTAGAAATGTATTTGTTCAGAAATGTATCTATTTATTTAGACGTGTTTATTTAAAAATCTATTTATTTGTTTATTTAAGAAATTTATTTGCCGCCCATCTCCCGTCCAATGACTGGGTAGCTAATAACATAAAAAGCATTAGAATCCTCAAAGTATAACAGTTATTAAACTAAGCAGCAGTGTTAATTAATGCAAATAGTAACGGTAGTTTTGCATGCTGCCTGTGTCCCGCGGACGAGACTTTGCTTGTTTGCGCGGCCCAGTTTCAGGCATGCCGCAACCTGGTGCCCGTCCACCGACTGGGGATTGGGGACCCCTGTTCTAAATAACTTTCTCTCTCTTTTTTAAAGGGAATGTCTTGAAGGAGTTGAGCGAGCCAGCAGGAGCTACTATTTATGCGAGCCGTTTCCAGGTGTGTCTTTGCTTAAGCCTTGCAATGGTTGAACTACCCCAGGGGTCAGCAACCCACGGCTCTGAGCCGCATGTGGCTCTTTCATACCTCTGCTGCGGCTCCCTGTCACCAAAACATGCATCACAACTGCCAATGTGAAACACTCCCCGGCATACGATTTATTGAGCTTTTTGACCCGGAAAAGAAACAGAAACTTTGACTCAGTCGCGGTTGTAAGTAGAAGGCTACCTGCATTTAACCAACAGAGCATCGGTGCTGTTCATGGCGCCTTCTTTCTCTCTGTAGATTCTGCAGAGTTTAGGCTGGTTGCGCTCTCTCTCTCTCTCTCTCTCTCTTTCTCTCTCTCTCTCTCTCTCTCTCTCTCAATCTCTTGTTCGTTCGTTTCCTAGCTGGGAGACCCCACGTTGAGTGTTTTGGAAATCTGGGGGGCCGAGTATCAAGAATCGAATGCGCTCCTGCTTCAGCCACGCCAAGCTGATTTTCTTCGACGCCTGGCTACCCGTGAGAGATGCGCCGTTGACTTCGTTGGCAAAATCACGCGCGAGGGGAAGGTAAGAGAGAAATTGGGCGCTGGCGGTAGAGGAACATCAATCTATTGGGTTGGGCGCAAATGAAGAAAATCCTTCTGCAGGAAACGAGAGAGTAGACCAGAAGATAGTGTTGCCACTGTCAATATTTGGGTGGCACCTCTCTGATAGGATCTTTCTAAGCCTCATGCCCACGTTAGTTCGACTCCAGTTGGGACCAGAACTTTTTATTGATAAGCGAGGTGGCAGTTAAAGGAGTCACGTTTGATTTTAGGAACTTCTTGTCACGGTTGTTAAGTGGATCACGTGGTTGTTAAACAGATCAGGCTTCCCCATTGACTTTGTTAAAAGCTGGCTGGGATGGTGGCAAAAGGCGATCATGTGACCTCGGAGTATTACAACCATTTTAAATACTTTTCTTAGTTTAGTTTAGTTTAGTTTATTGCTTTACTTTACTTTACTTTTACTTCATTATATTATTTTATTATATATTTTATTTTATATTTTAGTTTAGTTTATGATTTATTTTATTTTATAGTTTATTATTTTAGTTTAGTTTAGTTTATTGCTTTACTTTACTTTTGTTTTATTATTTTATTTTATTATTTTATTATATATTTTATATTATATTTTATACTTTAGTTTATGATTTATTTTATTTTAGTTTATTATTTTATTTTATTATATTTTAGTTTAGTTTAATTTATTGCTTTACTTTACTTACTTTATTATTTTATTTTATGATTTTATTATACATTTTATTTTATGATTTTATTATATATTTTATTTTATGATTTTATTATATATTTTATTTTATATTTTAATATTTTAGTTTAGTTTATAATTTATTTTATTTTATCCTTTATTATATATTTTATTTTATGATTTATACTTTATGATTTACTTTATTTTATGATTTTATTTTATTATATTTTAGTTTAGTTTAATTTATTGCTTTACTTTACTTTTACTTTATTATTTTATTTTATGATTTTATTATATATTTTATTTTATATTTTAGTTTAGTTTATAATTTATTTTATTTTGTCGTTTATTATATATTTTATTTTATAATTTATACTTTATGATTTACTTTATTTTATAATTTATAATTTGATTTTATTATAGTTTAGTTTAGTTTAATTTATTGCTTTACTTTACTTTTACTTTATTATTTTATTGTATACTTTATTTTTTAGTTTAGTTTAGTTTATGATTCATTTTATTTTATCGTTTATTATATATTTTATTTTATGTTTTAGTTTAGTTTATGATTTATTTTATTTTATCGTTTATTATTTTACTATTTTAGTTTATATTTATTTTATGTTATGATTTTATTTAATTTTATATTTAATTTCATTTAATTTCATTTCCTATAGCCACCCATTTCATCAAATGATTCTGGGTGGCTCATAGTTCAAGAACATGCACAGGTAGTCCTGGAATTCTGAAAATACAGAATTGACCAGATGGTGAGGTAAAAATCAAAGTGAATACGAAGGAATAAAAGGGCAGAAAGCAAAAAGCTGAAATAATTTGAGAGAAAGTCCTTTGGACGGTTCAGTTCACCATTATGCATGTAGTAGGCTGGTTCTTGGCCTAGATCAGGCCTCTCCAAACTTGGCAACTTGTGGACTTTAACTCCTAGAATTCCCCAGCCAGCTGGCTGGGGAATTCTGGGAGTTGAAGTCCATAAGACTTAAAGCTGCCAAGCGTGGAGACCTCTGGCTTAGCTTATAGTGGGATCCCAGCTATGATAAATCCTACACCAGTGATGGCGAACCTTTTTTGGCTCGGGTGCTACAACTGGGGGGAGCGCAGGGGGGTCGTGTGCAGGCATGCCACACCCATAATGCAATGCGCAACCCCACAGTGCGCATGCGCGCACAACAGGCACGACCCCCCCATTTTTACATGCTTTTTTCACCCTCCCCAGGCTCCAGAGGCTTTATAGGAGCCTGGGGGAGGGCGAAAAGAGCCTCCCCCCCCCCAGGCCCTCCGGAGGCTTCAGGGACCGTCCGGAGGCTTCCCTGAAGCCTTCGGAACGCTTAAAAACACCCTCCGAGCAAACCGGAAGTGACTTCGGAGAGCTCAAAACGACCCTCTGAGCAAACCAGAAGTCAATTCCGGTTTGCTCGGAGGGTCGTTTTAAATGCTCCGAAGGAGTCAGGGAAGCCTCCGGACGGTCCCTGAAGCCTCCAGAGGGCCTCTGGGGGGCGGGGGAGGCTCTTTTCGCCCTCCCCAGGCTCCTATAAAGCCTCTGGAGCCTGGTGGGGGCGAAAAAATGGCTTTTAAAAATGGTGATCTCAGCTGGCCAGCGCGCGCATGTGCGCTGGCCAGCTGACAGGGCAGCGCCTCGCGTGCCCTGACAAATGGCTCCGTGTGCCACCTGTGGCACGCGTGCCATAGGTTCGCCATCACTGTCCTACACTATATTCAGGGTCCAAAGAGAATCAAACCACAGATGGATTGTTCAATAAATCCTAGAGTTGGCCTAGTGCTGTGAATGCAAACCTATGGCATGTGCCCAAAATGGCACACGAAGCTATGTCACATTCTTGCCTGCATGCACGATGATCGATTGTCCTTCGCTCGTACGGCAGTGCCGAAAACCAGTGTGCACAAGCTGATTGTTGTGTGTGCATGCATGCTAGAACTCGGAAGTTTGGCTTTTCCGGAGCGCGATCCTTTCACGTGGGCAGCGGTGGAAAAAACCGGCCTGCGCATGCACGCCGGCCAGCTGATCGTCGGGCACGCAAGGGCGCTAGAACCCAGAAGTTTGGCTTTTCCAGAGTGCGGCCGCAACTAGCGCCCTCGCACACGTGCAAACCTTTTCGGCACTTGATGCTGAAATTGTTCACCATTACTGGCTTAGTGTGTGAATCTGCTTTGAAGTTGCCTCTTCTTCTTCTTCTTCTTGACAGATTGTGTTGGTAGATGACACAAAGTCCCCGGCTAGTACAACAGAGGTCTTCGAAAGTGTTACAGGAGAATGGGACACCCCTGTGAATTTAAAGCTGGAATGGGTACTTGGCAAGATGCCACGCAAGGTACGGAAGGGCACAAATGAGTCTCCCAGCACAGAAACCAACATAAAACCGACTAACATTCAACCAGGGATGCTGAAGACAGATTAGCTCAATCCACTTTGAGGGATGTGACCAAGGTTCAGAGTGCCTTAAATTTTGTAGAGGATTCATACAGTAAATAGTAACAGAGTTGGAAGAGACCTTGGAGGTCATCTAGTCCAACCCCCCTGCTCATGCAGGAGACCTGTACTAGGGATTCAAACCGCCGAAATGCTGACTTTTCTGATCGCCCTCGACTTACGTAGGACCTCAGTTGAGCTCCAAATTTCTGTAGCTAAGCGAGACAGTTTTTATTTCAATTTCAATTTCAATTTATTTGTGCTTCTAGACCGCCCCCTCTCCCAGAAGGGACTCGGGGCGGTGTACAGTCCCTAGAGAATATCACAAAAATACAATAAAAAATTAAATATGTACAGTTTGGAGGAGGTTAAAACGCAATTAAAAGAACTGTACAAAGCTAAATAAATATAATTTTTTTAAAATCCCTAAAACAGACACAACAGATTAAAAAACCCTAAGATAACCAGATAATAATACATTTGCCAGGAGGGACAGTTGTAATTATGCCAGGCCTGCTAATCGGAACAGGTGAGTCTTCAATTTTTGCCGGAAGGAGCGGAGGTCAGAAGTGGTTCTAATGTCGGGGGGGAGGTCATTCCAGAGGGTTGGGCCCATCACAGAGAAGGCCCTACTCCTTGGTGTCGCCCGTTGGCATTGCCTAGTGGACGGCACCAGGAGAAGTCCCTCCCTGTGTGAGCGAATTGGCCGCAGGGATGTATGTGGGAGGATGCGATCCCGCAAGTAACTAGGTCTTTAAGTGAGCTTTGCCCCGTTTTAAGACCTTTCTTGCCACTGTTGTTAAGTGAATCTCTGCAGTTGTTAAGTAACACAGCTGCTAAGTGAATCTGGCTTCCCCATTGATTTTGCTTGCCAGAAAGTCGCAAAAGGTGGCACGGGACGCCGTGACCGTCATAAACTATGAATCGGTTGCCAATTTTAATTACATGACCGTGGGGAACGCTGCAGTGGTCGTAAGTGTGAAAAATGGTCGTATGCCACTTTTTCCCCTTGCCGTTGTAACTTCAAATGGGCCCCAAGCAAATAGTATGGAACACAGGACCGGAATTGAGCTCAAAAATTTCTGTGGTAAGCCATACCGTGGCAAAGTGAGTTTTTGCCATTTGCCATTTTGCGACCTTTCTCGCCACTGTGGTTAAGTGAATCTCGGCAGTTGTTAAGGGAGTAACACGGTTGTTAAGTGAATCTGGCTTCCCCATTGATTTTGCTCGTTAAAAAGTCAAAAAAAAAAGATGATCGCATGACCCAAGGACGATGCATCCGTCATAAATATGAATCGGCTGCCAAGCGGCTGGCATTCCACTGAGGACCTGTATGCTGCAGGAGTCGAAAAGAGGGCCATGGGGATGCTGCAACGGTCATAAGTGTGAAAAATGGCCGTAAATCACTCTTTTTACTGCTATTGTAACTTTATATGATCACCAAGGAAATTGTATGGCATATAGGTAGTTGAACATTACCTGTATGTCATAATAAATACCAGATTGTATACCCCAGGGGTGTCCAAACTTGAGAACTTTAAGACTTGTGGACTTCAACTCCCAGAATTCCCCAGCCAGTATGGCTGGCTGGGGAATTCTGGGAGTTGAAGTCCACAAGTCTTAAAGTTCCCAAGTTTGGACACCCCTGGTATACCCACTCTGCTTGGACAAGCCAACTATCTATTTGTCTAGGACAGGGGTCGGCAACCTTAAATACTCAAAGAGCCACAAAGGTCCTAACCGGAAGCTCCCCGTTCAGTTCTAGAGCCAACCGGAAGTCCAGTTCCCCCACCATAGAGTCAATGTTCCCTCTAATTTTTTTTTGATGTGAGCAGAAAAGTATAGTGTTTGAGCGGCACATTTTCATGCCTGAGCACCCGAATTTTTTTCACAGATGTCACCTAAGACAACAACGAAATCAGTATGATTTGAAACTCAAAGTTATGTTTCTTCAAGGTACCCGCTTAATTCAAAGTGTTATATAATATCAGTATCACTTAACAACGCTCCTGCTTAGCAACCAAAATGTTGGCTCAGAAACTCTGGCATTTGAAGCACGCAACTCTTAAAGCTGTCAAGTTACAAGACCCTTGCACCCCTAACCCTTTAGGGAAAAAAACCCCCAGGGGTCTTCAAACCTTACAGCTTTAAGATTTGTGGACTTCAACTCCCAGAATTTCTCCTCCAGTCCTGTTGGCTCAGGAACTCTGGAATTTGAAGCATGGAAGTCTTAAAGCTGTCAAGTTACAAGACCCTTCCACCCCTAGAAAAAAAATGCAGAGCTCTTCAAACCTGACAGCTTTAACACTTGTGGACTTCAACTCCCAGAATTCCTCCTCCAGTCATGTTGCAGCGACGTCATCTGCGTGGATCTGCTCCATCTCTGCTTTCTTCATTGTGGGCAGGGCTGCTGCTGAAGTTGCCGACGAGTTGCCAGCAGAATAACTGCTGCTACCTCCTCCTCCTCCAACAGCACCACCAGATTTGCTCCTGAGCTCAGCGCTGGGTAACCCGTGCCCGCTCCTCCTCCTCCGTGCTTTTGAAGAACCATGAGGCTTTTTTTCCCCCTGCTCCCTCCCCGCCTTCCTACTGTCTCCCGCAGCCTCATGGCTCTTCAAAAGCACGGAGGAGGAGGAGGAGGGGGCAGGCAGGGGTAACCCAGCGCTGAGCTCAGGTGCTCCGAGCAGAGGGGAGGCGCCGCTGCCACGCGCGGAGATGCCGGCTGGAGCTTTGCCGGCTTCATCTCAGCCGCAGCGCCGGGCGGCAAATCCGGCAGTGCTGCCTGTTAGAGGAGGAGGAGGAGGTGGTGGCAGCAGTTCTTCCGGTGGCGGTGGGGGCTTTGGGGCTTCACAACTAGCCTCAGTCGCCCCGTGCTCCTCAAAGCAAGTCTGGGGAAGTCCTTTGCAGGCGGCCCGTTCTAGCTGCCTGCAAAGGACCTCCCCAGCTTCCAAAGCCTGTGGCAATAGAAATCACTGCGTGGCAGTTGAAAAATGCTGCGCAGTGTTTTCTTGCCACCTGCGCGCTAGCGCAGCCGCGCACCTTAGAGGGAACGTAGCATAGAGTCTCTTCCTAGCGCGGCATCCCTTTTCCTCTACCTGTCCTAACCGAAAGCCCTATCAATTGTGGAGCAGACCTGCCACAGGGAGCCGCAGCAGAGGGATGAGAGACCCACATGCGGCTCCAGAGCCTCAGGTTGCCGACCCCTGGCCTAGGAAGAAGGATTGTGGTTTGACTGATCCAATCCCAGGTCTTCTTTACTTACGTCCACTATTTGGATAAGAATTTTTTTGTCGCTAGGCAAGGCACTTTGGTGAATTCCACCTGATTGTTATTTTTTTGGGCCATGGTTGTTAAATGAACCACTGCAGGTCTTACATAAATCCCATGGAGTTTTCTTCTTCCCTTTCCTTCCTTGCCCTGGTTTCCCATTACTTTTTTTAAATTTCCCTTTGTATTTTATACTAGCCGATAACCCACTGTTGCCCGGGTATTTTATTTATAAGGGGGGGGGGGAAATGCCCAGACCGAACATAATTTCTAACGTTGGATTTTCCCCTTTACCAGAGGGAGCCCCCTTGTGGAGTACTGTGAAGCCGTTACCATGGCAACTCTGCTGCACTGTACAGTAGAAGCCATTTTAGAGCAGTACAGTAAAAGCCATTTTAAGGCACAACAGGCTGCATCTTAACAGAACACACAACCCGAAGGGTTTTAAGGCCGTCTTACCCCCATAGTTTTTTTCTCCGGAGGGTAAGTCAGCTGTGTACCACGTTTGGTTGAAATTGCTCGAGGCGTTCCAGTGTTAGGCTAAACTTAAAAGAAAAAAAAAAGAACAGAGAGGAATATTCCAGTGATGTTAATAAGATTATGCATCCCGTGTTTTTCTTCTCGCCGCCTAGGAATTTGTTTTGAACCATGTAAAGCGAGTCCTTCGCCCTCTAGATCTTCCTAAGGCCCTGAGCGTGGTGGATGCCCTTCAACTCGTCCTGAAGCTCCCATCAGTGGCTAGTAAACGTTACCTAACAAATAAGGTCAGTTTCGGGATCACGTCGGCCTTTCTTGGGTTGCTATCAGTGGTGAAATTCAAACATTTTCCTTACCGGTTCTGTGGGCGTGGCTTAGTGGTCATGTGACCGGGTGGGCGTGGCTGCACAACTGACACACACACACACACACACACACACACAGTGTAAAAGCAGCTGGATTTTACACAAAATGTCCCCCCTGCGACCAGCAGGAACCTTGCAGGGTGGCAGCGAGCTCAAAAATGAACGATCACACTTGACACAAAAAGAACACAAAAGCTGCACAACTGACTCACACACGACGTAAAAGTTTAAAAAAAAAGTTCCCACGATCGCGTGACACAGCTGATCGTCGCACAGCTGATCGTTGGAACTTTTTTTTTTTTTACTTTTTAAAGCATTTTTTTTTTTTACTACCGGTTCGGGCGAACGGTAGCGTTTTTTACTACCCGAACCAGTAGCATTTCACCCCCCCCCCCCCCAGTTGGGATGACTCTATAGACCCATCGGTGTAGTGTTTAAGAGCTCTGCCATTTTTTGAGATGTGTTTCCAACTTCCCAAGGTAGCCTATATATCAGTGATGGCGAACCTATGGCATGCGTGCCACAGGTGGCATGCGGAGCCATTTGTCAGGGCACACGAGGCGCATGCGCGCGCTGGCCAGCTGAGTTCACCCTTTTTTAAAGCCATTTTTTTGCCCTCCCCAGGCTCCAGAGGCTTTATAGGAGCCTGGGGAGGGCGAAAAGAGCCCCCCCACCCCCCCACCCCCGAGGCCCTCCGGAGGCTTCATGAGTTTCCCTGAAGCCTCCGGAGCGCAAAAAACCAGCCCTACGGGCAAACCAGAAGTTCGGGAACGGACTTCCGGTTTGCTCGGAGGTTCGGAGGTTCGTTTTGACTGCTCCGGAGGCTTCAGGGAAGCGTCCTGAAGGTCCCTGAAGCCTTCCGAGCGCTCAAAACGACCTTCTGAGCAAACCGGAAGTCCGGTTTGGAGGCCTTCCGGGGGGGGAGAGGCTGTTTTCACCCTCCCCAGGCTCCTATAAAGCCTCTGGAGCCTGGGGAGGGCGAAAAAAGCATGCAAAAAATGGGGGGGGGTCGCACCTGTAGTGTGCACATGCACACTGGTGGGTGTTGCGCATTGCATTATGGGTGCGGCACGCCGGCACACCCACCCTGAGCTTCCCCCACTTATGGCACACGAGCCAAAAAAGGTTCGCCATCGCTGCTATATAGCCTTGGGATTTCCTTGTGGTCTCCACTCCACAGACTTCCACCTCTATATCTGCTTAAGGTTTTTTTTTTTTGAACCAACCAGGAACTTGCTATGACATCTAGATGCAGAAAAGATTTATATATCAATTTGTTTTCCTACTGATTTGTTCCCATTTTTCTTTCTTTCTTTTTTGTTTCCGGTTTTCCTTGCATAGGTTGATCGTTCGGTGACGGGGCTGGTGGCCCAGCAACAGTGCGTCGGTCCCCTCCACACACCCCTGGCGGATGTGGCCGTGGTGGCCCTTTCCCCCTTTGAAACAGTGGGAGGAGCCACTGCTCTTGGGGAACAGCCAATCAAAGGGCTGATAAACCCTGCAGCCGGAGCCCGATTGGCCGTGGGAGAAGCCCTCACCAATCTGGTCTTTGCTCGGGTCACCGATCTGAAGGTAAGCCCCACCTTCTTCTGTCTTGGCAAATCTGTGCCTCCCTCCCCCCTCTCGTGTTCTACTTTGTCAGGAACTCAGGGAGGGACCGAGGGAGGAAGTGACATCACACACAGCATGACATCATCTTAACACAACATACAATGATGTCATTGTGACTTGTTCCAGAGGTCTGCAGCTCCGCTAAGGTCAAATGGCTTAAGATAGCCAGGGGAAAAAAAACAACTTAAATTGAAAGAACTCGAAAACCCAGAACCAATCAATTTAGAATAAGAGAGTTGGAAGGGACCTTGGAGGTCTTCTAGTCCGACCCCCTGCTTAGGCAGGAAACCCTACATCACTTCAGACAAATGGGTATCCAACATCCAATTTCTTTATTGGGATCCACCAAAATTTCACAGCAGAATAGGAAAGCTTTTTCTGTTCTCCAGAAATCTTCCTCAAGATTAGAAGACCCAGCTAAATACTTCAGCGCTGATATGTGCATTGGGCAGGCATGTCCAAAGTGCGGCCCGGGGGCCAAATGCGGCCCTTTTTCAAATTGCAAGCGGCCCGCAGCCTCTTCTCCCCACCGAGTTATTTGTTTAGTCTTTCATAAAATACCGTAATTTTCGGAGTATAAAGATGCATCTTTTTCCCCTCAAAAAAGAGGCTAAAAATCTGGGTGCATCTTATACACTGAATACAGCATTTTTTGCCTCCCAAAACTCTGCCCCCTTCACCAAAATGGCTGTGCATAGCCTTTAGGAGGTTTTCAGAGTGCTCCTGAGGGCTGTGGAGGGCATAAATGAGCAAAAAACGGCCCGTTTTTTGCTCAACTTCCCCCCCCACCAGCCCTCAGGAGCACTCTAGAAGCCTCTTAAGGGCTATTCATGCCCTTTAAGAAAAAGGCCAGTTTTCACGAAAAATGGGCCGTTTTGGGGAGAGTGCAAAAACTTTTTTTTTAATTTGCCTCTTCAAAATCTTGGTGTGTCTTATATTCCGAAAAATACGGTAGTTAATTCGCATTTAATGTTAAGGGTTCAAAGAATGTCAGGCTGAATGATCGGCCCCACACATTTTCACCTCACCAAATCTGGCCCTCCTTGCAAAAAGTTTGGACACCCCTGGCATTGGGGATTAAAAATGAAGACCGAAACAATTAGTTTATGTTGGATGCTCCAGTTATGAGGAAAAATAACCGAGATTTCTGGAACAAAAGAAAAAGACTCCCTGTCCGGCAGCCAGCCCACCATAGAGAGCACTCCTAGAGCGGCCGATGCTGAAAGACTCGGCCCCGAGTTTTGAAGTTGTGCGGAGCGGAGCGGGGCGGCGGTGGCGGCGGCGGCGGGCAGCAGCAGCCAGCGGCGGTGGCCTGGGAGAGCCTGGCAAGGGCTTGGTGAAGCTGCGAGCGGAACAGGCGCTCGCGCAACCCCCTTCTCCAGCCGGGCAGAGCTCCATGCACTGACCTAGGGGGTATCCCGAATGTGCAAAGCCGCAGGAGCTGGGGAGCGGGCAGAGCGCCACATGGCTTGGCACCTTAGGGATTACCTCCTAGGTCAGTGAATGGCGCTCTTCCCGGCTGGAGAGGGGATTTGCCGGGCGGGAGCTCGTGAGCATGGTTAGCTCATGGCTGCTTTGCCCCTGAGGCTGTGCCCGGCACTTCGGGAGCCAGTTCACAAGGGAGCAGCCGCCCGGCAGCCCCAAAACAATAAGCCCTCCCTGATAATAAACCCAAGGGCATATTTCGTGGGGCAAAAGAAAATAAGCCCCTGGCGTATTTTCGGGGAAACACGGTAGAATTAAGTTTTCCCAGTTTGCAATAAGGAGGAAACACTCTGATAAAAGACAGGCAGGCTCGTTTACCATAACACGGAGGGGTGAAACATACCTTACATCCACAAAAGATAGCTAATATTCAGAAGTGGCTTATTATAACCTATTTCGATAAAAGGAATTTTTATCCGTTCTGGTTTAGTTTAGTGGAGCAAAGTATGCTCCGATTAAGGTGTACGACAGCATCTCCTGGCTGGTGAGTCAAATCAAATAAGTAAAATAAATCAAACAAATATATTTTCATTTGTTTTGTATTTTCTCTTTTTTTTTCCTGAATGCCACGTTCTTTGCAGCTGTTCCCTTGGTTTGCAAATTTTCTTTTCCTTTGTGAGCCTTGGTTTAATCTCTGCAACGGAGTCACTGGTAGAACTAAGCATTTGCTTGGCTCCATGCAGAATATGAAGTACAAATATATTTTCGCTTGTTCAGTATTTTCTCTTCTCTTTTGTCTACATGCTGTGTTTCTCCTGTCTGTCCTCTTCGTTTGCAAATGCTCCTTTCCTTTGTGAGCCTCGGGTTAATCTCTGCGTCGGATCAAATCCATTGAGAAATGAGAGAAGGAGGGTCAGATAAACAGAGTTGGAAGAAACCTTCTAGGTCACCTAGTCCAACCCTCCCCCCCATCCAAGCAGGAGACCCTACACCATTTCTGACCCATGGCAGTCCAGTCTCTTCTTGAAAGCCTCCAGGGATGAAGCTCCCACAACTTCTGAAGGCAACTTCTGTTCCATCGGTTGTCCCCACTGTCAGAAAATTTCTCCTTATTTCTAGGTTGTTCAGTTTCCATCCATTATTCCTTGTCTGGTCTTCAGGTGCTTTGGAAAATAGCTTGACCCCTTCCTGTTTGTGGCACTCACTCAAATATTGAAACACTGCTATCGTGTCTCCCTTAGTCCTTCTCTTCACTAGGCTAGCCATGCCCAGTTCCTGTAACCATTCTTCATATGTTTTAATCTCCGGTCCCCTAATCATCCTGGTTGCTCTACTCTGCCCTTTTACTAGACTCTCAACATCTTTTTTATAGTGTGGTGATCAAAACTGGATGCAGTATTCTAGGTGCGGTCTTACTAAGATGTTATAGAGACATCGAAGGAACCAGGCCTCGGGTTACTCTCTGCACCAAAGTCATCGTTGCAACTAAGCAATTTGCTTGCCTCCGTGCAGGATGTGAAATGCAGCGGCAACTGGATGTGGGCAGCCAAGCTTCCGGGAGAAGGGGCAGCTCTGGCAGAAGCCTGCAGCGCCATGTGCTCCGTCATGGGAGAGCTGGGCGTGGCGGTGGATGGCGGGAAGGACTCGCTCAGCATGGCAGCCCGGGTTGGCACAGAAACGGTCAAGGCGCCTGGTGAGGCTTGGGACATTGTATGTTAAGACTGGGCCCCCAAAAGTGGGTTGTTTGCTGCGATCCCACAGCTCTCCATCTCGGGGGTTTTAGGTTGTGGAGTTTTTGACATCACGTGGTTTTCTTTATTTTCATGATTTGTATTCTTCATTGCGCCAGGAACCCTGGTCATCTCAGCTTATGCTGTCTGTCCTGATATCACAGCCACCGTCACCCCTGACCTCAAATGCCCCGATGGGAAAGGTAAGGAGAAGAATATTCCGGAATGGGTGGAAAATGGGGAGCACAGAGGCCGAAAACGGGGCGTGTGGAAGCTGAAAACGGGATGCGGAGGCCGAAAATGGGGCACATGGAGGCGGCAATATACAATGGCAATCCCTGCAGCCTGAAACAGCTGATGGTGGGGAGGCCGATCCAACTGCCAATCAGCTGCTTTTGCTAATCAGGCTGTGCTGAAACTGAAACGGGCTGTTTGCTGCAAGGAGGCAAATTGCTGGGAGGCAGAGGCAAAAAATGTTTCTTGTTTTCCTCTCCAAAAGCTAGGTGCATCTTATACTTCAGAGTGTCTTATACTTCGAAAACTATAGTACATACTGTTTATAGAGCAGTGTTTTTCAACCTCTGCAACTTTAAGGCGTGGGGACTTCAACTCCCAGAATTCTTCAAACAACCTGGCTGGCTGGGACATTTTGGGAGTTGAAGTCCACACAATTTAACCTGGCTGAGGTTGAGTAACACGGGGATAAGGAGAAGATAAGGAGGGATAAGGCAGATGTTTTATTTTTATCTATCCATCTATTTATTTATTTATTTGACTTGTACGAAACACATCTTGCTAGAGGTGGTTCTGGACAGCTTCACAAATTTTCCTGATTCACCAATGTTTTCTTCTCACCCTGGCGGTTTTTCAGGAGCCTTGCTTCATGTGGCTGTGAGCCCTGACAAGCATCGACTTGGGGGTAGCGCACTGGCCCAGTGCTTCTCTCAACTGGGAGATACTTCCCCGGATCTGGATGACCCCAGCACCCTAGTTTCCTGTTTCCGAGTTACTCAGGATCTGTTACGAGGTCAGCCTCCTTCTCTTCTCACTCTAAACTTCTGTTTTTGTAACATGCTGCTGGACAAAGAGGTCTCCGCCTTTGGGGAGGGCGGGCGCATGAGGTTGGTTTTCATAAAGACTTGTGCCAACGTTGGAACCTGAATCGGCAGAGGAAGATGAGCTGGAACTGGAGCAGACGGAGATCAAGGGAGTGGCTTCGTTGGCTTGGGAGGAAAATTTAGAGGAGCAGGCCCAGTCAGGCCAGGGCCTTTCAGTCTTGGGATGACTTGTAGGCAGGGAGGAAAGTAGGGGCAGGATAACCAAGAGAGGCTAAGCGTTGAACATGAGAGACAGAGCTCAGGCAATGAGCAAGGATCACCGCCTCCTGATCCGAGAGCACGGAGAGTGGAGAGAAGGCAAAAACAACGCAGACTGACCTGACTACTTGGGAAGAGAACGCCCTGGCCTTCTTCACAAGACACACCTGGGGACTGAGCTTTAAGGAGATGCTGTGGGGAAGGGCATTTGCAGCCAGAGGTTGCTTGAGGTGTGTGTGTGTGTGTGTGTGTGTGTGTGTGTGTGAGAGAGAGAGAGAGAGAGAGAGAGAGAGAGAGAGAGAGAGAGAGAGAGAGAGAGAGAGAGAGATAGATCACTTTGCTCTGGAACATGTCAGAAATGGGAGAATTTGAAACAATAAAGGGGTGATTTGAACTGCCAGCTGCCCGTGTTATCTCTGTGCCATGTCCCAGGTCATCACAAAGGCATTTCCTTGGGTTTTCCGCATTCTGTGCAACAGAAAAGCTAGCCTATGATAAGCTGGGTGAAAGGGATAAATCTACATATATCTGCATGCTTGGGGTACTTGATTTCTGTCTTGATTAGGGACCAAAGGAACGAGGAGGAAGGTGTATGGCATTTGGCCTTTCAGTTCTTCCATTGGTCGAGAAACATCGTTCTTAAAAATGAAAATAAAGCAGGCAGCTCCAACAATGGTGGATATGGCTGCCCCGATAATGGGGACTATGGGATAACCACATCCTGGATCATGTTTTTGCCCTATAACGGAATAACAGCGTTGGAAGGGACCTTGGAGGTCTTCTAGTCCAACTCCCAGCTCCAGCAGGAAGCCTTATACCAGTGGTCGGCAACCTTAATAAGAGCCACAAAGGTCCTAACCGGAAGCGCCCCCCCCCCATTCAATTCTGGAGCCAACCAGAAGTCCAGTTCCCCCACCATAGAGTCTCCTCCTAGCGTGGCGTTCTTTTTCCTCTGCTGATCAGCAGTCCAGTTCCCCCACCATAGAGTTTCCTCCTAGCACAGCATCCTTTTTCCTCTCACTGTCCTAACTGAAAGCCCTATCAACTGTGGAGCTGACCGGTGACTGGGAGCTGCAGCAGAGGGATGAAAGAGCCACCTGTGGCTCCAGAGCCACAGGTTGCAACCCTTGCCCTATACCAGGGGTCGGCAATCTTAAACACTCAAAAGAGCCGCAAAAGTCCTAAATGGAAGCCCTCCAGTTCAATTCTGGGGCTGACCGGAAGTCCAGTTTCCCCCATCATAGAGTCTCCTCCTAGCGTGGCGTTCTTTTTCCTCTGCTGATCAGCAGTCCAGTTCCCTCACCATAGAGTCTCCTCCTAGCGTGGCGTTCTTTTTCCTCTGCTGATCAGCAGTCCAGTTCCCCCATCATAGAGTCTCCTCCTAGCACAGCATCCTTTTTCCTCTGCTGATCAGCAGTCCAGTTCCCCCACCATAGAGTCTCCTCCTAGCGTGGCGTTCTTTTTCCTCTGCTGATCAGCAGTCCAGTTCCCCCACCATAGAGTTTCCTCCTAGCACAGCATCCTTTTTCCTCTCACTGTCCTAACTGAAAGCCCTATCAACTGTGGAGCTGACCGGTGACTGGGAGCTGCAGCAGAGGGATGAAAGAGCCACCTGCGGCTCCAGAGCCACAGGTTGCAACCCTTGCCCTATACCAGGGGTCGGCAATCTTAAACACTCAAAAGAGCCGCAAAAGTCCTAAATGGAAGCCCTCCAGTTCAATTCTGGGGCCGACCGGAAGTCCAGTTTCCCCCATCATAGAGTCTCCTCCTAGCGTGGCGTTCTTTTTCCTCTGCTGATCAGCAGTCCAGTTCCCCCACCATAGAGTATCCTCCTAGCGTGGCGTTCTTTTTCCTCTGCTGATCAGCAGTCCAGTTCCCCCCCCCCCCCCCGAGTCTCTTCCTAGCATGGCATCCTTTTTCCTCTGCCTGTCCTAGCCAAAAGCCCTATCATTATGGCATTGACTGACCACAGGGAGCTGCAGCAGAGGAATGAAAGAGCCACTTGCGGCTCCAGAGCCACAGGTTGCAACCCTTGCTCTTATACCACATCAGACAAACACTTGTCCAATCTCTTAAAAACCTCCCGTGCTGCAACTTTTAGAGGCAAGTTGTTTCACTGACTAATTGTTCTAACTGTCAGGAAATTTCTCCTTAGTTCTAGGTTGCTTCCCTCTTTCATTAGTTTCCATCCGTTGCTTCTTACAGTACAATACAATACAATAGTAGAGTTGGAAGGGACCTTGGAGGTCTTCTGTCCAACCCCCTGCCTAGGCAGGAAACCCTATACCGTTTCAGACAAATAGCTATCCAACATCTTCTTAAAGACTTCCAGTGTTGGGGCATTCACAACTTCTGGAGGCAAGCTGTTCCACTGATTAATTGTTCTAATTGTCAGGAAATTTCTCCTCAGTTCTAAGTTGCTTCTCTCCTTGATTAGTTTCCACCCATTGCTTCTTGTCCTACCCTCAGGTGCCTTGGAGAATAGTTTGACTCCCTCTTCTTTGTGGCAACCCCTGAGATATTGGAAGACTGCTATCCTGTCTCCCCTAGTCCTTCTTTTCATTAAACCAGAAGTACCCAATTCCTGCAACCGTTCTTCATATGTTTCAGCCTCCAGTCCCCTAATCGTCTTTGTTGCTCTTCTCTGCACTCTTTCTAGAGTCTCCACATCTTTTCTACATCGTGGTGACCAAAACTGTATGCAGTATTCCAAGTGTGGCCTTACCAAGGCATTATAAAGTGGTATTAACACTTCACGTGATCTTGATTGTATCCCTCTGTTGATGCAGCCTAGAACTGTGTTGGCTTTTTTGGCAGCTGCTGCACACGGCTGGCTCATATTTAAATGGTTGTCCACTAGGACTCCAAGATCCCTTTCACAGTTACTACTACTGAGCAAGGTATCACCTATACTGTACCTGTGCATTCCATTTTTGTTGCCTAAATGTAGAACCTTACTCTTTTCACCATTGAATTTCATTTTGTTAGATAGTGCCCAATGTTCAAGTTTGTCAAGATCCTTCTGTATCTTAAGCCTATCTTCTGGAGTGTTGGCTATTCCTGCCAGCTTGGTGTCATTCTTGTCCGGCCTTCAGGTGCTTTGGACAATAGTTTGGCTCCTTCTTCTTGGTGGCAGCCCCTCAAATATTCGAACACTGTTATCATGTCTCCCCGAATTTCATTTTGATTTCCATCTTTCATCGAATTGTATTCCACTGTAATCAAAACATGTCCCATAAAAAAGACGTCGGATGTTCTTTTCTCCCGCAGATTCTCTTCTTTCTTCTGGCCATGATGTGAGCGATGGGGGACTTCTGACTTGTTTGCTGGAGATGGCCATTGCTGGGAATTGCGGTGCCCACATTGAGCTCGGGGCACCGGGGATCCAGGGTGAGTAAACTGGGGAGACAGTTAACGGCAGTGGGCATATGTGGACCGAGAGAGTTTGTGGAAGGGGAAAAAGAATATTCTGACCGAGGCGTCCCAAGAGCCTGAAGCAAACTCCTGGTCCCGACAAAATACCCCTTTTATTAATTGACTCTGAATTCTGCTCATTCACATCCAGCAAAGTCATTCAAGGGAGGATTTACAGTCACAGACCTTCTCTGGCTTGGAGAGCTGCCAGGCCGATATCTGCAAAACTTGGCAAGGAGTCTCGGAGAGTCACGAACCAATGAAGCGAACTCATTGTCTCCTGCAAACTCCACTCCCCTTTCGCTCCTCTTTTATTTCCTCTGGGAAGGGCCATTCATCGTCCACCTGTGGCCTTACTCCCAAGTGGACCCTTGTTCTCCAGCTGTTCCCTTCGTCTGGCAACTCTGCACAGTGGGAACAGGCTCCAGCTGTTCTTCTGCCCCACTGATGTCAGACTCTGAAGGCTGCTGATAACTGGCATACGGCTCTGGCCCCCTCTCTGCCTCCGACACAGAGCCCTCATCAGAGCCTTCCCCAGACTCCAGGACTGGCCCATGTTCCTCCCCAACTTCCTCATTGTCTAAATCTGTTGCCAGCTCTGCTGCTTGCTGGCGGGCCACAGGAGAGGGTCAGACTTATTGAGTGCCTCATATTAAAGAACAGCAGTCAAAATAAATGAAGGGAGCCCTGACTTACGACCAGTGGGAAAAAATTGTTGTTAAGCAATGTGGTCATTAAGTCAGGCATCACCTGACTACATTTGTTTTTAATAGCAATAGCTGTAGCAATAGCAGTTAGACTTCTATCATCATCAATCATCTCCTTTTAATGACCCCATAATCTCTGGGGGGTGGAGTCTGGACAACTGAATGGATCTGTGGCCAGATGTCTTTCCTGTTGCCAATGCAGAGTTTTGTTCGGCAGATATATTCTCATTATGTCCAGAGAGAAATATCTGCCTTTACCTAGGATCAAACTCACGTGGTTGTTAAGTGAATCTGGCTTCTTCACTGACTTTGCTTGTCAGAAAGTTGCAAAAGGAGACCAAAGGACTCTGGGACACTGCAGCCTTCACAAAATTCCCTTTCCCTCCCTCCCTCCCTCCCTTCCTTCCTTCCTTCCTTCCTTCCTTCCTTCCTCCTTCCTTCCCCTTCCTTCTTTCTTTCTTTCCCTATCTTCCTTCCTTCTTTCTTTCGCTTCTTTCTTTCTTTCTTTCCTTCCCTTCCTCTTTCTTTCCTTCCTTCTTTCTTTCCCTCCCTCCTTCCTTCTTTCTTTCTTTCTTTCTTTCCCTTCCTCTTTCTTTCTTTCTTTCTTTCCTTTCTTTCTCTTTTTTTCTTTCTTTCTTCTCTTCTTCCTTCTTTCATTCTTTCCCTTCCTCTTTCTTTCCGTCCTTCTTTCACTTTTTATTTCTCTCTCTCTCTCTCATTCTTCCTTTCTCTTTCTTTCATCCATCCATCCATCCGTCCGTCCGTCCTTTATCCGTCTGTCTATTATCTCTCTCGCTCATCTGTCTTCTCTATCCATTGCCAAATGTTTGAATTTGGATGACATGGAGAAGCTGCGACCCTCGTGGGAAAAACGATGCATCACACGTCGTGTGATAAAAATTCCAACATCTGGCAAGTCGCTCCGAGTTGTGACGGTGGCAGTATGCCAGGCTCGCCTGATCGACCTTTTGCGACCTTCTGATTTGTTGCGGTCACTAAAATGAACTGTAGTAAGTCGAGGACTACCTATGGGCCTTCTTGAAATGGATTCCCGGGGGGTGGGGGGCAGAGAATGAGAGAGAGGAGGGCGAGGAAATATTTCTCATGATATTGTGGTTTTTCTTCTCTTTCTTAGCTTTGGAGGTTCTTTTCGCGGAAGAACTTGGATTGGTGCTGGAAGTGCCCCGCGCGGCGGCAGCTGATGTCTGCGGACGGTACCGGGAAGCTGGGGTGCGCTGTGTCCCCGTTGGATATTCCGGTCCTCGGGGTCCAAACGCCATGGTAAATGCAGAGAGGACCAGGTAGAAAAAAAGAATGGGAACCAGGGAGTTCAACAACTAAAGGCCACCAACAGAGAGGGACTAGAGCAGCGGTCACCAACTGGGGGTCCGTGGACCACTGGTGGTTCGTGAGAAAATTTTGGGGGTCCGCAGAAAAATTATTTGCATTTTTTATATTGCACTAAATCAGGGATCCTCAAACTACATGACCATGTGGCGAGGGGGCGTTCCACCAGGTCCGCCTGGTGTGCGAATTGCGCCCCCTATTGGACCGGGACGCCCTACGCACACACGAAGACTACAGCTAGTTCAGAATGCGGCTGCGCGGGCTATCATGGGGAGTACCAGGTACTCCCACATAACACCTCTCCTGCGCGAGCTGCACTGGCTACCTGTGGTTTTTCGGGTGCGTTTCAAGGTGTTGATTACCATCTTTAAAGCGCTCCATGGCACAGGACCTAGTTACCTGCGGGACCGCATCTTACCTCATACATCCCTGCGACCAATTCGCTCCCACAGGGAGGGACTCCTCTAGGTGCCGTCCACTAAACAATGCCAACGGGCGGCGCCCAGGAGTAGAGCCTTCTCTGTGATGGGCCCAACCCTCTGGAACGACCTCCCCCCCGATATCAGAACCACTACCGACCTCCGCTCCTTCCGACAGAAACTCAAGACCCACCTGTTCCAATTAGCTGGCCTAGCCCATTTATAGTCCCATTTTTACCTCCTGGCAAACATTTTATTCTGGGTAGCTTTTTAGGGGTAGTTTTTAATGTATCTCTAATTTTAATTTTAATTATTATTGTACAGTTTATATGTTACCTCCTCCATATATATCTATATTTATCTATATTTATCTATATCTGTATGTATTTATATTGTGTTTTAATATGACTGTACACCGCCCCGAGTCCCTTCTGGGAGAGGGCGCGGTTTATAAATTAAATAAAAGTTAAAAGTTAAAGTTACATGTCCTGGGTTGGATACGTGCAATGAACGCTTGTGTTGCTGCAGAGAGTCTCCCCTTTGGGGTCTTTTCGTGCGGGTCGGAGGGGGGCAGAAATTCCGACTTGGAGTCTGCTTCGGCCTCCTGGTGGGGGGCTTTGGGCGAAGGCTGGAGGGAAGCGCCACTGGTGGCAAAGAGCCAGAAGGCCTTGTTCCAGTGGGACTGCATCATGGCCTGGAACTGGCTGACCATCTCAGCCCGCTGAGCCTCCAGGCGCCGGTCGCTGGCCTTGCACTCCCGCACGTCTTCCCTCTGCTTGGACAGCCTATGTTCCAGACCTGGAGGCTGTTGGCTCTCCATCTGAGGTCTCCTTGGTGTCTATTTTCAGGTCCAGGTCACGGTGAATGGTCAGCAGGTGCTATGGGAGAAAGTCTCCACCTTGAGGAATTGGTGGGAGGCCACCAGTTTCCAGCTGGAAAGACTGCAAGCCAATCCCGATTGTGTGGCTCAAGAAGAGATGGGCTTGGCCAAGAGGACGGAACCCAACTTCACCTTGACCTTCAACCCTCAGGAGGAACTTCCTCTTCTTCAGGAAATGGGTAGGAAATGGAGGGGATCTCCAGGAGAAGTTGGGAAGGAAGGCCGTTCTGAACTTAGCTCCCTCGACATCTTGGTTTCACACCAAGAAATAGAAACGGATATATAGATAATCCTCGATTTACCACCACAGTTGAGCCGAGCCCCAAATTTTCTGTTGCTAAGTGAGACATTTGTTAAGTGAATTTTGCTACTAAATAATAATTCTGCAGTTTCACCCTATTGGTTGTTTTTTTTAAAAAAAAGGAAATAAGGAATATAACCGATGCATTAAGCTTGGATTAATGTTACTATTGTCCAGGTAGTCCTCGATTTACAACTGCAATTGAACCCAACACTTCTGTCGCTAAGCGAGACACGTGATCAAAATTCAGATGCCTGGCAAATGACTCATATTTATGACGGTCGCATTGTCCCCGGGTCATGGGATCATCTTTGGAGACCTCCTGACAAGCAAAGACAATGGGGAAGCTGGGTTCACTTAATGACGGTGCGACTAACCGAACAATTGCGGTAATTCGCTGAACAACTGGGGCAAGGAAGTTTGTAACATGGAGCAAAACTCACTTAACAAATGTCTTGCTTAGCGACCGAGGTTTGGGGCTCAGTTGTGGTTGTAAGTCGAGGACTACCTGGGCAATAGCAATATTAATCCGATGTACCAGTTATATTCCTCATTTCCCTTTTAAAAATAGGGGGGGGGGGGAAGCAGAATGTTGCATTATTATTTAGTAGCATACTGATGGATTTAGGGGAGTGGTGCGGGTGGCCTAGAGATGGAACTCTCGCGACATATCAGGAGGCTGTGAGTTCGACACTAGGTAGAGGCAGATATTTCTTTCTCTGGGCACAATGAGAATATATCAGCTGAACAAAACTCCGCCCTGGCAACATGAAAGGCATCCGGCCAGTAAACACTCTGCTAGCTCCGTTCAGTTGCCCAGACTTCACCCCACAAGGGATTACGGGGTCGTTAAAAGATGATAATGATGGATTTTGGAGTCGGAGGTCTGAAATTCCAGGAACATGAAACGAGGAGCTTCGGAACTTTGGAGGGATTGCGAATTGCTTGTCCCTGCTTTACAGGTAGTCCTCGACGTACGGCCACAGTTCAGCCCAACACTTCTGTTGCTGAGCAGGACGGTTATCAAGCAAGTTTCTCACCACAGTCCTTAAGTGAATCACAGCCGTTGTTTAGTTGGCAACACGGTTGTTCCGTGAATCCAGCTTCCCCCGTTGACTTCGCTTCTCAGGAGGTTGCAAAAGGGGATCAGGGGACCAAGGGAACTCTGCAACCATCCTAAGTACATGCCAGTTGCCAAGCTTTTGGATTTTGATCACGTGACCACAGGGATGTTACAACGGTCATAAAATAGCAATAGACCAGGGGTGGGTTTCAATTTTTTTTAGAACCCATTCTGCAGGTGTGGCCCGTTTTGTGGGAGTGGCTTGGCGGTCATGTGACCGGGTGGGAGTGGCTTGGCGGTCATGTGACCCGGAACCCTCCCCCCCCCCCAGAACCAGGTTGCCCAACACCCTAAAAAGTACTGTGCAGGGCTCCGGCGGCTGCAAAGCGCGGCACGAGGGGCAGAAATCCCCGAACCCAGCGGGGCAACACAGCTCCAGCACTAGTAGCGCGGCTTCTTGCAGCAGCACGCTGCCCTGATCAACCTGCCTTATGGCACCCTCTGCAGCCCACTCTGCGTGGAGTCGAGTTGGCGTCAGGCAGCCCTCGCTAGGGTTTTCCCCTTCCTCCACCCAGCTATCCGCTTCTTTCTTTGCTTAGGTTCCCCTCTGGGTTTGGGGGCTTCTGCCCCTCATGCTGCGCTTTGCAAGCATGGTGCGGACAGGCAGGGAGAGGGAGAGAGAAAGGGAGAGAGAGAGAGAGACCGGGAGAGAGAGAGAGAGACCGAGGGAGAGAGAGGGGAGAGAGGGGGAGGGAGAGAAAGGCGGGAGAGAGAGAGAGAGAGAGACCAAGGGAGAGAGACTGGGAGAGAGAGAGAGAGAGACCAAGGGAGAGAGAGGGAGGGAGAGAGAGGGGGGGAGAGAGAGAGAGCAGAAGGGAGAGAGGGAGAGGGAGGGAGAGAGAGAGAGAGACCGGGAGAGAGAGAGAGAGAGAGACCGAGGGAGAGAGAGGGGAGAGAGGAGAGAGCGGGAGGGAGAGAGAGGGAGGGAGAGAGGAGAGGGAGAGAGAGAGGAGAGAGAGAGGGAGGGAAAGAGGGGAGAGAGAGAGAGAGAGCGCCGGGCAGGAGAGAGACTGGGAGAGAGAGAGAGAGACCAAGGGAGAGAGAGGGAGAGGGAGAGGGAGGGAGAGAGAAAGGGAGAGAGAGAGAGCCCGGGAGAGAGAGAGAGAGACCGAGGGAGAGAGAGGGGAGAGAGGGAGAGAGAGAGAGAGGAGAGAGCGGGAGGGAGAGAGAGGGGAGAGAGAGAGAGAGCGCCGGGTGGGTGGGGAGCGAGCGGGTGGGGGCAGGCCAGGGGAGGGAGCGTTCTAGTACGGGGCCTCCAGAACAATGGGTACTGGAAGGCACGCTAAATTTCATCATCCGGTGCAGCCGTACTGGTTCGTACCGGTTGAAACCCACCCCTGCAATAGCCTTATATACCGCTTCACAGAGCTTTACGGCCCCTTCTAAGCGGTTTACAGTCAGCATATTGCCCGCCAACAATCTGGCTCCTCATTAAGTATGAAAAACGGTCAGGTCACTTTTTTCACTGCCATTGTAACTTAAAACCAGGGGTAGGATTCAGCCGGTTCGGACCGGTTCAGACAAACCGGCAGCTCTGACGATCAGCTGAGAGTGAACCAGTTTGCTCCAACGATCAGGTTGGCCCGCCCGCCTGCCCTTGTGCTGTGCTTAACTATATCCTCCCACTCAGCTGTTTAGCGTGGCAGCGTGGTTCAGCTGTGTTACTTCCAAAGAAGTAACATGGAAGGTAAGTTTTGGTAAAAATGCTCCTGCGATTGTAGCGCGCGTCAGGCGCGGGCCAGCGCAAAGCGTGCGCGAAACACGCGATCGCTAAATGAATGGTGGTAAGCCAAGGACTACCTGTAATCATTCGAAGGGGAAAAAAAAAAGAGAAGAACTTGGCAGGGGTGAAATTAGGTTGCCGAAGAACGCTTCTTTTATTTACTTCCTACCGCCAGCCTTGCCTGCTCCCCGTGTGGCTGTCCTTCGCGAAGAAGGGAGCAATGGAGATCGTGAAATGGTGGCCGCGTTTCTTATGGCTGGATTCCAGGTGAGTTTGTCCGAACGGATGTTGCACAAATCCTGAGGGATTGAGAGATGATTGGGAGGGGGGGGGAGAACTTGTCCTTTGAAAAACATCCGTTGGGTTTTCTTCTGGGATACCTTTCCTACCCCGTAAATGCCACTCAAAAGGATCTAGGACAGGCGTGTCAAACTCAATTTCATTGAGGGCCACACCACGGTTGTGTTTGATCTTAGGCGGGGGGCATGTCTAAGGTGGGAATGACCAGCTCAACATCACTCATCAAGGTTCTGTTTTCAGCCGAGACAGCCTCCTGCAATCCTCTGTTAGCAAAAATGCATGCAGCCTTCCCGAGTACCGCTTTCGCTGGCAGAGGGATGCTGGAGACCATCGCGGCCAAAAACGGAACCTGGATAGGCCGTGTCTGGCCTCCCCGAGCTTCATTTTTGCTGGCAGAGGGCTGCAGGAGGCCGTCGCAGCCGAAAACATAGCCCGAGAGAGCCACCTGCAGCTCTCCTGAACTCTGTTTTCGCCGGCAGAGGCATTGTGGGCCAGTCCTTTGCTGTTTCCAGGGAGGCCTGCTGACCAGATCTAAGCACCCCGAAGGCCAGATCTGACCCATGGGCCTTGAGTTTGACACCCCTGATCTGGGAGGTCCTTGGTGCTTTCTGAATTTAAGGATTGGAGATGTTTAAACTCAGAGAGCACCAGGGACCTCACAGTTTAACCCCGTGCTACACATATTCTCTTCTGTCAGTACCAATTGGATTGAAATGATCTACCCATCCTAGAAGGGCCTCAAGAGCTGTAGATCTCCATGTCTATGGAGATTCTCAGTCATCCAGGTCATGGTTGTCCCAAAGGTGTTTTTCCCCCCAACAGGCAACTGGACTTCATTTGTCCTTGAAGACGTTTCGCTTCTCATCCAAGAAGCTCCTGTTCTGACCTAGGCTTCCTGATACTGTTAAAAAGCACACACTTAGTCCCCCAAACCCTCTTTTTATTTCAAAGGCTGTGAATTATGTTCATTCACAGCCCATAATGAGTCCCAAATAGTTGCAAAGAGTCCTGCAGTAGGCTGCCAAAGTTCTTCGGGATAAGGCACCCACTTTTATATTCCTTGAAACGCTGACAAAGACTTAATTGGCAGTTAGCTTGGTAAGACCACATAGAGCAAAGAGTCAAAACGGAGCTTCAGAAGGTAAACTGACCAGCATGAACCAAGTTGCTTCCTGCAAGGGCTCACGTGCCTTTGCTCCTCCTTTATGTCCGATGGGAGGAGCCAATCACCTCCTAGCCTTACTCCCAAGTTCGTCGCTTCTGTCTTAACTGTTTTTGCCTCCTGGCAGCTCTGTGCATGCGCGCACTGGGAACGAGGGGAGCCTGTTCCTCTGTCTCGCTGAGGTCCTACTCCGGAGGCAGCACATAACTCCCAGATGGCCTCCTCTCTGTCTCTGACACAGAGCCCTCCTCCTAGCCTTCCCCAGACTCCAGGACTGGCCCATGTTCCTCCCCTACTTCCTAGCTGTCTCACTCTGCTGCCAGCTCTGCAGGCTGGTGGCACACCACAAAAGCTTCTTCGGTTCACGTCACTTCTTCCGTTCAGAACTGAAGAAGCTTCCTGGATGAGAAGCGAAACCTCTTCAAGGGAAAAACAAAGCCCGGTTGCCTTTTGATAAAAGGCACATTTGGAATTGGCATCTCCAGTTTTGCCAAGAGCTGCAGATCTCGGAAGGCAAATTGTTATCTAATATCCTTCTCACTGACTTTCTGGGGCCTCCCTTAAGAGCCTCCCATGTGTTATATTCTCTTGTTTTGGGGGATTGTCATTTGCAGGTCTGGGATCTGACCATGCAGGATCTGTGCTCGGGCACGATGACCTTAGACTCCTTCCGTGGCTTGGTGTTTGTTGGAGGCTTCAGTTACGCTGATGTCCTTGGCTCGGCTAAAGGTGAGTCCTGTCTCCCCTCTAACCAGGAACTGGGAGGATCATCAGCTTGGTTGCATTAGGGAACCACTGGGATAAATATTGCGAATGAAAAGTCTGTAGGGATTCTCCGTCCTCCAGGTCATAGTTGTCCCAAAGGGGCTTTTTCAGGAGGCAACTGGACTTCCTTGCTTCTTTCTTTTGAAGACGTTTTGCTTCTCATCCAAGTAGCTTCTTCGGTTCTGACAGGATGGTGGGGAACAATGGAAGGATGTACCGTGTTTTTCGGAGTATAAGACGCTCCGAAGTATAAGACTAGAAGTGGTATATTTTATTTGTTCTGGTCTGTGACTGTAATAAATGGAATTGATCCCCGGAATCACTTGATTTATTTAAATTTTATTTGTTTGTTACATTTATAGGCTTCCCATCTCGCAGCAGTCTAACCCTAACCCTCGCTTGCAGATTTATTTAAAAATAGCTTATTCGTCTCTGTTCAGCAAGTTGGAAGAGAAAGAGGGATAAGCTATTTTTTTAAAAAAAAACCTAATAAACATTAACATGAATGATAGAGTCCTGGTGTATTTACATCAATTCTGTTATTGTGAAGAGCCCTAATACATATCTCAGGTTTCCAAACGTTTCCTTACCAAGTTACCGTATTTTTCAGAGTATAAGACGCTCCGAAGTATAAGACGCAGCTAGATTTCGGGGAGGAAAACAAGGGAAAAATATCTGCCTTTGCCTCCCAGCAATTTGCCTCCTTGCAACAAACAGTACAGACAATATACCCTGTTTGTAGTGTTATATTCCAGACTAAACTTGTACAGATGGCTGTTAAAATTGATGTGCTTTCTGGGAGTATAGTTATTCTCTGCTATTTAAAAGAATAGCACTTTTTAAAACAACAGCACTGGACCTCTTCAGATCAAGCATTTATTTTAAAAAGCTTCTTCATTTTGTTAAGTTTTCTAGAATAATAATAAAGCAGTCTTTAAAAAATAAGTCTAATAATTTGAACATTCTATAGGCATTTAGAGTTGTTGACTTACCTCCTTGCAGCAAACAGCCTGATTAGCACAAGAAAAAAAATCTGCCTCCCAGCAATTTGCCAGTGGAGCAAACAGCAAGTTTCACTTTCAATTTCTCCCGATCATCAGCTGTTACAGGCTGCATGGATTGCTATAGCTTATTGAAGCCTCCGCAAGCTCCCCTTTGCTGCAAAGAGGTAAATTGCTGGGAGGCAGAAGCCAAAGGATTGGGGCCGGTGGATGGGTGGCGCTACATTTGTTGTATAAGATGCACCCAAATTTTCACCCTCTTGAGGGGGGGGAAAGGTGCTTCTTATACTCCGAAAAATACGGCATATTTGGTCATTTGCATCCTTTTTAGAGGTCACTGAAGCACTTGGAGGTTTATCTTTGTCCTCGGGGTCTTGTGTTACCTGAGTAATACAAATGGTTCCTGCGGTCTGCAATTTTTTCCTCCGACATTTGTTCATATTTCCACGCCGCTCGAAGGGCGTTCACCCCAAATTGGATAGCTGCTGTTTGAATGATGTGGGAGTATGAATGGATTTCCAGAGGAAAAAAATTGCAGATTAGGGGAATCATTTGCACTACTCTGGTGACCCCCGAGGACAGGCACAAAGCTCCAAGTGGCCTCAACGACTCTCTAAAAGGATGCAAATGGTATTCTAACCCAGCTCCCCAAACAACAAACCTTCTGAAGTTAACTCAAAGATTTTTTTAATTCGAAGCGCCAGTAGCCCCCGGCAAAAAGTTTCTCTCCCAATGCAGGCTAAGCAGTCTGTCTGGCAGATGAATAGTTGTCTGTCGCATCTATTCATCTCCTCCTCCTGTCTTTTATCCCCAGAGCTAAGGGGGGGCTTTGCTGGCAGCTCTTCCTTCCCAAGGATCGGCCCATAGATTTCCACCGCTCTCCTCTCCTCTGCCTTCTGCGCCTCCGCGCATCAGGCACTGGACCCAGCTGTTCCTTCTCTTCCTCATCAGCCACCTCCACACCTGGGGGGCTGTTGACTCTCCATCTGAGGGCTGACGGATGGCCCAGGCTCCGCCTCTGTCTCTCTGCCAGCTCCACTCCCTCTTTCCCCCCAGAGCTCTTAGGTTGCCTTGATGCTGACCCTCTCTCCCACGCTTCCTCCTCCTCCGATTCGGCTATGGAGGGGGGTGGGCTGGCAGCTGATAGGCTGCAACATCTGGAGTACACGTATTGGAGAATGCTATTGCAGAACTTTGGGGGTGACATCCTCTTGGTATTCGATTTCGACCCCACTCTCTTTTAAGTTTTGACTTCACCGTTTCTTTTTGAAATTTTTTTTTTGAATTGTTTTAAACAAACAAAAACACCAAAAAAGAATCATCCTTCTTTCCAGCTGGTCGAAAGCGTGTCGAATGGTTACAAACCGTTTTCGTGCGTTTCTATCGTAATTGTTACATATACGTATCTTCCAAGATGTAATGTTACAGGAGGTTGGTTGAGATTGCCAATGAATGCCAGTGGGGGGGGTTGAGTTTTTGAATGCAGATGCTATCAGATAAAAGCACGTTTCAATCATTATAGTTAAATGAGAATGGCAGGGTACGGATAGTAAAAATGCACGAAGATTTTAGATGTAAAAGGTATTTTATTCATTGGGATGACTTCACTGTTTCCGATTGCAGGCTGGGCGGCTTCGGTGACCTTTAACCCCAGGGCACGGGCGCAGTTCCAAGCTTTCCACCAGCGCAAAGACACATTCAGCTTGGGCGTGTGCAACGGTTGCCAGCTGATGGCACTGCTCGGTTGGGTAGGAGCCGAGAACTCTGAGGCCAAAGAATTTGGTAAGACTGATCACCTCTCCCGACATTCCCCTTATTCCAAGCCTCTCGATGTCAGAAATAACCGTGGGAAAGGTTCCCTTTAACCCCTGACCTTGTCTTCCCTAGATGGGTCCCTTCAACCAGGGCTGCTGCTGAGCCCCAACATCTCTGGCCGGTTTGAGTCGCGTTTCGTGAATTTGGGGATCGAGGAAAGTCCGGCCTTGATGCTGCGAGGCATGGCGGGATCTACCCTGGGCATCTGGGTGGCCCACGGAGAAGGTAATCGAAATGGCGTTTCAATACAGGACACAAGGAACGGGCGTCTCTGTTTAATTATTTTTTTTTGTAGGTATTTTTTTCATTGGAAACGCCAATGGCAATTTGTGGGTGCATTCTCATGTGCGAACATTGAATTAAAAGAAAAAAAAATATTTGAAAGATCTAAATCAGGGGTGTCAAACTCAAAACCCGCAAGCCGGATCCAGCTCGCGGGTTGCTTAGATCTGGCTCACGGAGCTGGCTGCGGTGCCTCTGCTAGCGAAAACGGAGCTCCATTTTTGCTGGCAGAGGGCTGCGGGATGCCATCCAGGCTGAAAACAGGGCATAGAGGGGAGCTATAGACTTTGACACCCCTGATCTAAATCATAAGAGAAGAAATTCTTTTCAAATTCCATGATTCCCCTTCTACCTGTGACTTTACTCCAAGTCGACCCTGATTTCTGAGTTCTTTTCTACTGGCAGCTCTGGGCATGCGCACACTGGGAACAGGCTCCAGCTGTTCCTCTGCTTCACTGCTGTCTGGCTCTGTAGGCACCTGAACACTGCCAGACGGCCATGGCCCTGCCTCCGACGCAGAGCCCTCGCCCAAGCTTTCCCCGGCCTCCAGGACTGGCCCATGCTCCTCCCCAACATCCCCACTGTCCAACTCTGCTGCCAGCTATGCTGGCGGGCCACCAAGCCGTGTTGTTACTTTTGCTCTTTCTTGGATGGCATCTGAGCCAGCAGATTCAAGAAGATTAAACTGGTCGTAAGCCGAGGTAGTCCTCGACTTACTGCCATAATTGGGACCAGAATTTAAATTGCTAAGCGAGGCAAGTTCAGTGAGTGATGTCTAATTTTATGACTTTTTTGCAGCGGTGGTTAAGAACAACCTGTGAGGTTATCAGCTAGTCTAGCGATAGCGAACATATTTTGGCTCGCGTGCCATAAGTGGGGGGAGCGCAGGGGGGTTGTGTGCGGGCGTGCCGCACCCATAATGCAATGCGTGACCCCCCCACAGTGTGCGTGCGCGCACTCCAGGCATGACCCCCCATTTTTTGCATGCTTTTTTCGCCCTCCCCAGGCTCCAGAGGCTTTATAGGAGCCTGGGGAGGGCGAAAACAGCCTCTGCCGCCACTCCGGAAGCCCTCCAGAGGCTTCAGGGACCTTCAGGACACTTCCTTGAGCCTCCGGAGCAGTCAAAATGAACTTCTGAGCAAACCGGAAGTCACTTCCGGTTTGCTCGGAGGGTTGTTTTGAGCACTCCGAAGGCTTCAGGGACCTTCAGGACGCTTCCCTGAAGCCTCCGGAGCAGTCAAAACGAACCTCCGAGCAAACCGGAAGTCCGTTCCCGAACTTCCGGTTTTCCCGTAGGGCTGGTGTTTTGCGCTCCGGAGGCTTCAGGAAAGCTTATGAAGCCTCCAGAGGGCCTCCGGGCGGTGAGGGAGGCTCTTTTTGCCCTCCCCAGGCTCCTGTAAAGCCTCTGGAGCCTGGGGAGGGTGAAAAATGGATTTTAAAAAGGGTGAACCTACGCGCGCGCTGGCCAGCTGAGACAAATGGCTCCATGTGCCACCTGTAGCACGCATGCCATAGGTTGTCCATCACTGAGCTAGTATGTTTTATAAACATATATAACACCAAATGTTTCTAATCAACAAAACCAAGATCAAAGTTTCATTTTTTTTTCTTCCCAAGCACAAATTCCAGAAGGGATATCCAAATAAGAACATATTTTCCCCTTCTTACATAAAGCAATCGAACTTAAACCATTCCTGCCTGATCTCCCTGGTTGTGGAACTAATGTGTATTTCTATTTTCCCCTAGTAATCTTTGTGAGCTCTCACCATTTTTATTTACAAAATTGACGGTTTATAACTTTCAAATTCTTTGGCCTTACTGGTTCTGTTTTTACAACAAAGCTTTCTCTCCCCCCCCCCCTTCCTGGTCCCCAAATAGGTCGGATGCGATTCCGCTCGTCCGAAATCCTAGCTCGGGTACGCTCGTCCCGACTGGCTCCGCTTCGCTACGTGGATGACCAAGGGCTGCCCACGGAGGAGTACCCGCTAAACCCGAATGGGTCCCCTCTCGGCATTGCTGGCGTTTGCTCTCCTGACGGGCGTCACCTCGCCATGATGCCTCACCCGGAGCGATGCGTCCTACCCTGGCAGTGGCCTTGGATGCCAACCTCCTGGCGTCAGACGGTCAAAGTCTCGCCCTGGCTGCGTATGTTCCAGAATGCCTGCGAGTGGTGCGTGCACTATCCACAGGGGCAACCTTGACCCCATTTCACCCTGACGGGTTCTTAGCTTGACTGCAATCCGTTCCCAATTCTGAGCCACCCGTTGCAAAGCCGCCTTAGATATTCTCCAAGGCCTGGTCAGAAACCCGAAAGCTCTCTTTTCTGGCTGGTCTCCTTTCCCAAGATCACCCTAAACCAAGTTACTGAACTTACAAGCATCCAGAAATCATCGCTATGGAGTGAACAGAGATGAACCTATAGTCGACGTGATGCCAACAAAATTGTTATCTGCTGCTTTCCCAAAGTCACCCTAAACCCAGTTATGGAATTTACAAGTACCCAATAATCATAGATATGGACCGACCACAGATTTACCAAGTCGACACGATGCAAAATGAAATTGCTATGTGCTGCTTTCCCACAGTCGCCTTAAACCAGGTTACTGAACTTACAAGCATCCAGAAATCAAAGATAAGGACTGAACCGGGGGGGAAGGGGGAGATATTCGACCGGTTCGGACTGGTTCGGGCAAACCGGTAGGTTGACGATCAACTGGGAGGGAAGCGGTTCGCCCTGACGACAGATGGGTCCACGCACCCGCGCTGTTTTCCTACCTTTATCTTCTCAGCTGCGTTACTCCTCCGGAGGAACCAGGAAGCGAAGATTTCTTCGAACTGCACGCCCGCGATCGCGCAATCCCTGAACCGGTTGTTAAACCGAGAGGATCCCACCACTGGACTGAACACAGATTAATCAGGTTGACTCGGTGCAAAACGAAACGGCGAGGTGCTCCTTTCTCAAGGTCGCCCTAAACCAGGTTACGGAACTTAAGAAGCCTCCAGAAATCGTAGTTACGGACCAAACACAGACTAACCAGGTTGACACGATGCAAAAGGAAATTGCTTATGTGCTGCTGCTCTGCGTGGGACCAAGGCGTTTTCCAAAGTGCCAATAAATGCCAATTAATTCTTTAAAAAACGTCTTTTCTGTACGGCTTGTGTTTGGAGTCAGCAGTGGAGAGGCTGCCAAATACGAAAGGCAGGAACAACACCAACAACAATCACACAATATCCATATCTTGCCAGCAGTTTAGACATTAATGGCTGCAAGTTGCGTTATTTTGAGGGGACAGTACATTTACACTGTTATACAAGCTGTATGCTCACTACTTTACATTGTATCCAAGTGTCATTTCTTCAGCGTTGTCACATGAAAAGGTATCCTTAAATATCCACAACACGTGAGGGGGTGGATTACTTCTGTGATATACCGTAAGTCAGCGATGGCGAACCTTTTGGCTCGCGTGCCATAAATGGGGGGAGCGAAGGGGGTAGTGTGTAGGCGTGCACGCACTACAGGCGCTCCCCCCCCCCCATTTTTTTTCATGCTTTTTTTGCCCTCCCCAGGCTCCAGAGGCTTTATAGGAGTCTGGGGAGGGCGAAAACAGCCTACCCCCGCCCCGCCGGAGGCTTGAGGGACCTTCAGGACGCTTCCCTGACGCCTTTGGAGCGCTCAAAACGAACCTCCGAGCAAACCGGAAGTCACTTGTGGTTTGTTTGAAGGGTCGTTTTGAGCGCTTCGAAGGCTTGAGGGACCTTTAGGACACTTCCCTGAAGCCTCCGGAGCAGTCAAAACGACCCTCCGAGCAAACCGGAAGTCCATTCCCGAACTTCCAGTTTGCCCGTAGGGCTGGTTTTTTGTGCTCCGGAGGCTTCAGGGAAGCTCGTGAAGCCTCCGGAGGGCCTTCGGGGGGGCGGGGGAGGCTCTTTTCGCCCTCCCCAGGCTCCAGAGGCTTTATAAGTAAATGGCTTTCGCCCTCCCCAGGCTCCAGAGGGCGAAAAATGGCTTTAAAAAGGGGTGAACTGACAGGTGCCCTGACAAATGGCTCCACGTGCCACCTGTGGCACACGTGCCATAGGTTCACCATCACTGCTGTAAGTCCTCGATTTATGACCACAATCGAGCCCATCGCTGCTGTTACTAAGTGAGATATCTGTTAAGCGCATTTTGCCCCATTTTATGACCTTGCCTGTTAAGTGAATCACTGTAACGGTTGTTAGTAACGTAGTTGTTAAGTGCCTCTGGATTCCCCATTGACTTTGCTTTCTCAGAAGGTCGCAAACTGTGACACCTGACCCCGGGACACTGCAACCGTCATAAATATGAACCAGTTGCCCCGCATGTGAATTTTGATCACGTGACCGTATGCTGCAATGGTTGCATGTGGGAAAAATGTTCATAAGTCTTTTTTTTTTCAGGGCCGTTATAACTTTCAACCGTCACTAAATGAACTGTTGTAAGTTGAGGACTACCTGTATTACAGCCTTTGGATCAGCCCGGTTGAGAGCAATGTTAGGTAGTGTGCTCATTTTTTAAAAAATAAGATCCTTAGTTATTTATTTAATTTATTGGCCTCCCATCTTACCACGGTAATTCTGAGACACTTACAATATTACAAAAAATAAAAATTTGTAAAAATAAAAATGCTCCAAAATTGCAAAAATAATTAAACCAGATATAATGGTTGGAAATAACAGGAAGCAACCCAGCCACCCCCCAATCTTACCAACTGAAGAAAATGTCTTATCCTAATTTGTTAGTGAATTCATTCAATCAATTGTGGAAATAATGTATGAACCAATCTGGATTGGTTACCGGGACGAGATATTTTAGTCTTCCAAGCTTTCGAACTTGTGCTGGAGGGCATTTCTAGCATTGTATCTGCTGCTGTGTGTGCAGAGGAAGCTAACCACCAGATTGCAAGAACCCACGCAAGCGGTCAGATGAGGAGAGACGAACTCATTGGTAGTCTCATGCCGCAATGAACAAGGACACACATTCACATTCAATTTTGCCGCTACTAAGATTGTCGGACGTACAGGTACAAAAACAGCCAGGGAAGCCTGGGAAACAGGCTCCTCCCTGATCAGTCAACAGTAGTGCTGATTTAACACCTGCCTATCAAGTACTTAGAAGGCGAGGGCTGGACAGCCGAAGCAAACTCCAGGTAGCAGTGGTAGGTTTCAAAAATTTTCACCACTGGTTTGATGGCCGCGGCTAGGTGGGGTGGGGGGATGTGACTGAATGGGCATGGCCAACTTGATATCACTGATACACACTCAATTACATGACCCCCACCAAGCCACGCCCACTGAACCAGTGGCGATAAGTTTTGGGACTTTTTGAATATATATATTTTTTAATATTCTGGCCCCAGATCCAGGTCTGGATACCATGGGGTGGCAGTGGTTGTCTCGGCTTTCCCTCCATTGCCCTTCCTGCCCAAAAGCCGTGGCCAGCAGGCCGCGGAAACAGGGTCACCTTCTTTCCCAGGGACCTGAGCGAGCTCTCAGTGAAGCTGCCCCCAAGGTCCAGTGGGAAGCCTTTCTCCAGCACACTCATTTCGTGGGCGAGGCCCAGCTGGCCTGGTGGCCCAGCTGAGCTCTCCAGCAGGAGCGAAGTGCTGCAGCTGCAACCTTGAGGAAGGCCCGTCAGTGGCGAGAAGGAGTGCTTCTCCCGCGGCCTTTGCAGCAGCCACCGGGCGAGCCGCTCCCCGCCTCCCCAGGCCAGGTCCGCAGCTCGCGCCAGACTGAGATCACAGCCGCCACCTGCTCCCAGTGATGGAGCATTAGGATCCATTTTTAACCAACCAATCGGGGCTTAGTTTGGAAACAACTAAGGGCGTGGCCAGCCAGTGGTCACTACCGGTTCTGCGACCCAGGCTGGCACGCCACCACCTGTTCGGCCAAACCAGTCTGAACCGGTAGGAGCCTACTTCTGACAGGTAGTTCTCAAGATAGGAATGTAATGGAGGCTGCCCATTCCATTCGTAACCCAAAGATTTGTGGGAGCGAATCTTGTACCTTGAATGGGATCACTCCCTCCTTTCGCTCACACCTTCGCTAATTGAATGCAAGGCTCGTTAAGTGCACAGGAGGTATTTCAGGGTAGGGAAGGCCACGGGGGGGGGGATGGTGGAACAGATCACCTGACTTAAGATCACCCAAGCCCTCCCTGATGCACTGAAATACCCCATCCTCCCCAAAATTGATCCCTTCAACCTGCCGCAACGGGTCACCTACCTTGTGAAGATCTAGCAAGCGGTGTCCTTTCCAGCCTCTCAGCTGTGCGTGTCCCTCTGCAGTGCCGTTCGGGCCTCCGCAGGCTTTGCTCGGCAGGTTGCAGGCCAAAATAGAACCTCCAGGGGCCAGATCTGACCCTCCGAAGCTCCGTTTGGCCCTGCCCCGGCTCGTTGCAGTCCAAAATGGAGCTTCCAGGGACTGGATCCATTCCAGTCCGAAAGCTTGGAAGACGAAACCTCTGGTCCTGGTGACCAACCCAGATTCCATCCTGCAACATTACCGCCAGGACATGTATATATATCTGCCTTCATTTGTGGAAATAGTGGCCGTTGTGCCAGCTGCTGCACATCAGCTCCACATTAAGCAATTCATGCAAGTAGATGTCAATGGATTACATTTCAGCGGGAAACTCAAAGCCACAATTTAATCATTGAACTTATGAAATGATTGCAATTTAATAATCAGATCCGTTAGGAGTTTAGGGTCCGGGACGGCTACTCCCCTTGTCCAAAATCTCATATAAATTAAAGGAGGTTCTGTTAGTATAATGGTGTGTGGTGGGATCCCTCAAATATAAGACACGGTTCTAATTTCGTACTGAACGCTCTTGATTTTCTAGCCAATCTGTGAAATGGGCAACGTGATTTCACATTTGACCATAAAGATTGTCAAAAGAGTCATTTTTTTTCCAGGGGTAAGTAAGTTGTCACAGTGAGACGTGTGTCAGTCAAAAGAAACAAAAGAATCCTCAAGTCACGGATTTGAAAACCATACAACATATAATCATAGGGCTGGAAGGGACCTTGGAGGTCTTCTAGTCCAACCCCATGCTCAAGGCAGGAGGCCTTATATCATCCCTATCAAAAGGTTTGTCCAGTCTGTTTTTTAAAACCTTCAGCGATGGGACACCCACAACTCTAAGAGGCAAGCTGTTCCATTGATTACAGGTAGTCCTTGACTTATGACCGCAACGGAGCCCAACATTTCCATTGTTAAGTGAGACATTTTGTTAAGTGAGACATTTTGCAATCATTTTATGATCTTTCTTGCTACCGTTGCTAAGTGAATCACCACAGTGGGTACGTTAGTAATCCAGTTGTTAAGGGAATCTGGCTTCCCCTTTGACGTTTGCTTGTCAGAAGGTCGCAAAAGAGGATCACATGACCCCCGGTCATAAATAATGAGCCCATTGCCAAGCATCTGAATTTTGATCATGTGATCATGGGGAAACTGTGTAAAACAATCCGAAGTCCCTTTTTTCATTGCCGTAACTTCGAACGGTCAGTAAACGAACTGTCGTAAGTCGAGGACTTCTGGTCAGTGTTCTTACAATGAACTCATACATTCTGGAGAGAGAGAGATGTCCCCCCCCCCCCCGAAGATAAGCTCCAGCATGAGTCCAAAAGCTTGGAAGGGTAAACCTCTGGTCCCGCTGACCGACACGGATTGTATCCTGTAGGAATTTCAGGCATCATTTTGGTCGTAAGTCGAGAACTACCCCTCCTGCAGGAACGCCATGCTCAATTTTGGTCGTAAAGTCGAGGACCACACATACTCGGTTCGTGCTGACTGGAAAATTCTGAGAGTTGAAATCCACCCCTCTTCAAAGTTGCGGAATATTCTCCGAAAGTTGTATTTCTGGAATCTGTGTGTGAACTGGCCTACTTCGCAGGGTTAATGTACTCTGGGTGTTTGGAAAAACCCCAAACAAACCCAAATCAGTTGTACACCAGATGAACATTCATTCATGAAAACTGGTTGTGATTTCCACATTTTTTCCAAATCGAAGGTTGTGATATTTATTTTTCTGAGAGAAACCTTCACAGCTGGCCGGTTAGCTCAGTTGGTTAGAGCGTGGTGCTAATAACGCCAAGGTCGCGGGTTCGATCCCCGTACGGGCCACACACACCTTTTCTTCATTCACAAGAAAATGCAACCAGAGGACGGAACTATATAAAAAAAAATGCTTTAGATGCTTTCCCACGTGTTTTTTTTAAACATTGATGACAAAGCTGCCTTCTTGAGTTGTAGAAGACCCGGGAACTCTTTCAGAAGCCCCCCCTAAAGCAAGGCGACCCCTAAAATGCTACGATTGAAAACAGCAAAGTTAGTTTTCTTCTTTAGGGTGGGCGCGCAATTTGCACGCGTTTCTTTGCACGGCTTTAAGCCAAACATCTCCTTTTTCTAGGGAATTTCCACGAGTTACCCTTGCCATTTTCTTGTCGGGAAACGGGGTCGTGAGAACGCAAGCCAAAGGCATCCCTAAGCGCAACATCCCCATATATTCTGCAAATTAAAAAAACAAATAGATATATTTTTAACTTTGCAAACGAATTGGGACGATTGCCAAAAAAAAAGGCTTTTCAAAATTTATGTGTCAGACGCGAGGGGGAAAAAAAAAAACACGAGCCACTGATCGTTTTCCACTCGAGTTTGTTCCCAGTGGGAAATAGCCAGAAACGGATTCCTGAATTCCGTTTCAAGCAAAAGGGACGCAAAACTTGGTTCCACTGGGGCTTGAACCCAGGACCTTCTGCGTGTAAAGCAGACGTGATAACCACTACACTATGGAACCGGCGGCGGAAAAATTGGGCACGGATCTTGTATATATGAAGAACAGGGATCGTAGTATTGCATAGATCATTTAAGCAGATGAAAATGGGATTTTAAAAAATATTAGCATGTGCAGACATGAACAGGCTAACGCTTACAATTAAGGAAAAGAAAGAAACGGAATATTTTTGATTGGGGATTTTTTTTAAATTTTATTTTACTTTATCAATGGTTAGCTGATAAAAACAGGAGTTAGAAAGAGGGAAATATAAGGAAAGGATCAATGATATAAAGGAGGTGTGTTGAAATGGGTAAGGAAACATTATCAACATCATCTTCTTCTTCTTCCTTATTATTATTACCATCATCAATTTTTATTCATTAAACGTGGAACCCAGTCAACTGGACTTCATGTTTAATGAATAAAAATATTATTATTATTATTATTATTATTATTATTATTATTATTATTATTATTATTATTATTATTATTATTATTATTATTATTATTATTATTATTATTATAAACTTTTATTCATTAAACGTGAATCTGTCAACTGAACTTCATGTTTAATGAATAAAAATATTATTGTTATTGATTATTATTATAAACTTTATTCATTAAACGTGAATCTGTCAACTGAACTTCATGTTTAATGAATAAAAATATTATTGTTATTGATTGCTATTAGAGGAGGTCCTCACGCTCCGAATCTGATCGAACACAGGTAAGAGCCTATTTACGGACCTACCTTGTGGCATTGAGAGCGGCCAAACGTAGATATTGTGCCACTCTTATTGCGTCCGCTGATAATCGCCCTGCCGCCCTGTTTAGGGTGACCCGCTCCCTCTTATCGCAGAGGACGCGGGGGGCGCCCTTGCAGGGCAGAGCAGAGGAGTTTGGGGAATATCTGCAGGACAAAGTCGCTCAGATCCGGAGCGGATGGGCCCCCTTCAGTGGACCGGACGGGCCGTCAACAGTGAGTCTTGTGAGACCATTCTGGGAGGAGTTTGATTCTGTTGCCCCCGAGGATTTGGACAGATTGCGTGGACGGCTGCGACCCACCACATGTTTAATGGACCCGTGTCCCTCCTGGCTGGTACTGGCAACTTGGGAGGTGACTCGAGGCTGGCTTCTGGGCCTGGTGAACGCCTCATTGGGTGAGGGATCCTTACCAACTGCCTTGAAGGAGGCGGTGGTGAGGCCCTTACTTAAGAGGCCTTCACTCGACCCAATGGAGCTAGCTAATTATCATCCAGTCTCCAACCTTCCCTTTTTAGCGAAGGTTGTTGAGAATGTGGTGGCGCAGCAATTTCCACGACATCTTGACGAATCCGATTATCTAGACCCACGCCAGTCCGGCTTCCGACCCGGGCACAGCACGGAGACAGCCTTGGTCGCGTTGGTTGATGATCTCTGGAGGGCCAGAGATAGAGGTTGTTCCTCTATCCTGGTCCTATTAGACCTCTCAGCGGCTTTTGATACCATCGACCATGGTATCCTATTGCGCCGGCTGGAGGGGATGGGAGTCGGAGGTACCGTTTTGCGGTGGTTCGGCTCCTACCTCTCCGACCGGACGCAATGTGTGTTGACAGGGGGGCAGAGGTCGACCCTGAGGCCACTCACTTGTGGGGTGCCACAGGGGTCGGTCCTCTCGCCTCTCCTGTTCAACGCATATGTGAAGCCACTGGGTGAGATCATCCGTGGTTTTGGGGTTGAGTATCATCTGTACGCTGATGATACCCAGCTGTATATTTCAACCCCAAACCACCCCAAAGAGGCTGTCGAAGTGATGTCCCGGTGTTTGGAAGCCGTTGGGGTCTGGATGGGGGACAACAGACACAAACTCAACCCCTCCAAGACTGAGTGGCTGTGGCTACTGGCACCTCGGTTCAGCCAGCTGATTCCATCGCTGGCCATAGGGGGCGAACAATTGCCCCCTGTGGAACGGGCGCGCAATTTGGGCGTCCTCCTTGATGCCCGGCTGTCAATGGATGACCATGTGGCAGCCGTGGCAAGGGGGGCGTTCCACCAGGTTCGCCTGGTGCGCCAATTGCGCCCCCTACTGGACCGGGATGCCCTGCGCACGGTCACTCATACACTGGTGACGTCCCGCCTGGACTACTGCAACGCTCTCTACATGGGGCTGCCCTTGGGACGCGCCCGAAGACTGCAGTTAGTCCAGAACGCAGCCGCGCGGGCTGTGATGGGGAGTACTAGGTACTCCCACGTAACACCTCTCCTGCGCGAGCTGCACTGGCTGCCTGTGGTTTTTCGGGTGCGTTTCAAGGTTTTTGATTACCATCTTTAAAGCGCTCCATGGCACAGGACCTAGTTACTTGCGGGATAGCATCCTCCCACACACATCCCTGCGGCCAATTCGCTCTCACAGGGAGGGGCTTCTCCTGGTGCCGTCCACTAGGCAATGCCAGCGGGCGACACCAAGGAGTAGGCCTTCTCTGTGATGGGCCCAACCCTCTGGAATGACCTCCCCCCCGACATTAGAACCACCACTGACTTCCGCTCCTTCCGGCAAAAATTGAAGACTCACCTGTTCCGACTGGCAGGCCTGGCATAATTATAACTGTTACCTCCTGGTAGACATATTATTAACTGGTTATTTTAGGGGAATTGCTTTTAATTTAATTTGTGTGATATTTCTAGGGGGTTTTAAAATTATATTTATATATACTGTTTAACTGTACAGTTCTTTTAACTCTCTTTTTAACCTCCTCCATATTTAACTTTACCTATTTATTATATTGTGATGTATTCTTTACATGGACCGTACACTGCCCCGAGTCCCTTTTGGGAGAGGGGGCGGTCTAGAAGCGCAGTAAATAAATAAATAAAATAAACTTTTATTCATTAAACATGAATCTCAGTCAACTGAACTTCATGTTTAATGAATACAAATATTATTATTGATTATTATTATAAACTTTTATTCGTTAAACATGAATATGTCAACTGAACTTCATGTTTAATGAATAACAATATTATTGTTATTGATTATTATTATAAACTTTTATTCATTAAACGTGAATCTCAGTCAACTGAACTTCATGTTTAATGAATAACAATATTATTGTTATTGATTATTATTATAAACTTTTATTCATTAAACGTGAATCTCAGTCAACTGGACTTCATGTTTAATGAATAAAATATTATTGTTATTGATTATTATTATAAACTTTTATTCATTAAACATGAATCTCAGTCAACTGATCTTCATGTTTAATGAATACAAATATTATTGTTATTGTTTATTATAAACTTTTATTCATTAAACGTGAATATGTCAACTGAACTTCATGTTTAATGAATACAAATATTATTGCAATTGATTATTATTATAAACTTTTATTCATGAAACATGAAACACAGTAAACTGAACTTCATGTTTAATGAATAAAAATATCATCATCATCACTATTATTATAGAATTAATACTAATGTAAAGAACACTTTGGGAAAATGTTGATTACTATCTCCTCAAACTATTTTTACCCAGACAACACACTGTTTAATTGAAGTTTAATTGAATTTTTATATGTTATAAAAAAAAACTTGATGGGAGAGGGGGAAAGAATCGCATAGATAAATCAAGTTTTTCTCCAATAAGTAGGGAGATAAGTGGCAGGAAGGAAACGACCATATAAAGGGTTTTCTGTTTGAGGAGACACAAAAAAAGAAAATAATTATTGAATTCTTTGGTTTGGTTTTGCAAACAGTGGCATCTCCCGAAGACATTTAAGAGAAGCGCTTGGCAAAGATTCGCACATCAAAAAGAAATATACGCAAGCATGAAACCGTCGGAGACGAGGTGGCCGAGTGGTTAAGGCGATGGACTGCTAATCCATTGTGCTCTGCACGCGTGGGTTCGAATCCCACCTTCGTCGACTAATTTTATTTATTTTATTTCTTGATTTCGTTGCCTTTAGCCTCCCGATTCGCCTATTTAATAATAATAAAAAAAAAACCCGAGCCTTTCTCCCACTCCAAACTGGATTCCACCTATCCCCGTACCGGAAAAAAAAAGGATTTTTGTGTTCCCACGCCCAACTCGCATCAAGATTTGATTCTCTCTTCCCGCGCCTTCCTCTGAGGCTTAAACAGACCGGCTTTGCAAACCAACCATACCCTTTTTGCCAACAGCGAATCCAGCTAACAAGCATCTCAAGCTTTTAACCTGTCGTGTAAATACCGCCCCAGCTTCTTTTGCGGGTTTCTTAGATGGACTCCCGGTGCAGATTCTATCAGTGGGAATGTATTATTAGAGATTAAAGGGTTTAAAAAAAACCTCCAACCCTAGGATGATCAATTGTTTGCAATAAGTAGCAAATATAATTGAGGATCAATGTAACTCAATGATCGATCAGTCTCTCTCTCCCTCCTCCCCCCCCTCTCCCTCCCCCCTCTCTCTCTGCCATCTCCCTCTATCTATCTATCTATCTATCTATCTATCTATCTATCTATCTATCTATCTATCTATCTATCTATCATCATCTATCTATCATCTATCTATCTATCTATCTATCTATCTATCTATCTATCTATCTATCTATCTATCATCTATCTATCTATCTATCTATCTATCTATCTATCTATCTATCTATCTATCTACCTACCTACCTACCTACCTACCTACCTATCTACCTATCTACCTATCTACCTATCTACCTACCTACCTACCTACCTACCTACCTACCTATCTATCTATCTATCTATCTATCTATCTATCTATCTATCTATCTATCTATCTATCTATCTATCTATCTATCTATCTATCATCTATCTATCATCTATGGCAAATACCACCACGCATCACGAAATCTCCAGAACTGTAAAGCTTACAAACTTGAAATTTGGCACGTAGGTTCCTCTTGGTTTCTAGGTGCTTGCTAAAAAAGGAGTTTTCGAAATGACCATCAGATCATTAGTATTTCTTATACTACAAGCTCTGATGCTAAGGAGCTCTACTCCCCCTCCCCACTTGAAAAGAACTCTGTTCCAACTACCTGTTGTCTTTCCTCGCTTATGACTATAACCATGTTGCTTGTATCTTTCCATTTATACTGTTTTTATTTGTTTCCTGGTATAATTTGATAGCTTATTAGTAACCTAGACTATCACTAAGTGTTGTATCTTATGATTCTTGATGAATGTATTTTATTTTTCTTTATGTACACTGAGAGCATATTCACCAAAGACAAATTCCTCGTGTGTCCAATCACACTTGGCCAATAAAGAATTCTATTCTATTCTATTCTCTGGTGCTAAGGAGTTAGACATTCTACTCCCTCTCCTCAGCTGAAAAGAACTCTATTCCAACTGCCAGTTGCCTCACATCCCTTTACATCAGTTCAAAATGGCAGACGTTCCACTCCTTCACCCAGGAGCGATCTGGGGCTCCTTACAGAACGGCAGCATGTGGTTCTGGGGCAGCTGACCAAATGGTTGAATGAATGGATGGATCTTTATAGGTTTCTGTGACTTTGAAGCTTGAACTGTTTACTGGCAGTTGTGCAATGAAGGGGCTTGTGTCTTTGCCTAACTGGTGGTGGGTAATTCTTATTGTGGCTAATGGCTATGTCCCGTGTTAGATTTTTTGGGGGGGAGTGAGGGGCTGCTTGCTCTAATCCCATCACTCTTGTTTTTGTTAGCTATTAAAATTGTTGTAAAGGGGTTTCAAAATTGAATGGACTTTTGCCAGTGATATTTGCTTTGCTTATGAATGTAGCCATCTAGATAGCTGGCTTCCTTTTTCAATAAGCTCTTTATCTCCTTACGTGCTGTGGGCTATTAAGAAAGACTTGGGGGCTGCTTTCTGCCTCTAAGAACACGTTTCTCCATTTCTCCTTTGGGGAAATATAATCTTACTATTTTCTATTAAAAATATGTAATATAATATAATTTAAAGATTTCATATAATATAATTTAAAGATTTAATAGTTAAATCTTTTTATATTCCACCAAAATATTTTATTCTTTAGGGGCGGGGGGGGGGGGGCTTCCCACCAAAAGAGATGAACAACAAGAGGCACAGAGGACGTTACCAAAAGCTCTTCACTGAATGTCCTTAACAGGGAACTTTTTAAGTACATAATTCAGAATAACAGGGTTGGGAGGGACTTTAGAGGTCTTCTAGTCCAACTCCCTGCCCAAGCAGAAGACCCATCACCAATCTGGAATAAATGTCCAGTTCTTTCTTGTAAACCTCAAGTGATGAACTTCTGGTGGCAAGCTGTTCCACTGATTGGTTTTTCTTCCCCATGGGCACTGAAGAAAATCGGCGCCGTTCCCGGGGGAGAGCCAACGAGGAGGAAATGGCACGGCCGGTGAGATTGATCCTTTGCAACGTTTAGGTTCGAAAAACTTGGTTAAAAAAGGGGGAAAAATACCATTTCCAGTGTGTCGCATCGGTTCCTTTATAGGTTCTCAGGAGAAGCGATGACATTCAAGAAGCAGAGTGGCGCAGCGGAAGCGTGCTGGGCCCATAACCCAGAGGTCGATGGATCGAAACCATCCTCTGCTAATTTCCTTTTTCTTTTCTTTTCTCTACTTTTCTCTTTTCATTTCTCTTCTTTCTTTTCTTCTCTACTCTTCTCTTTCCTACTTTTCTCTTTTCATTTCTCTTCTTTCTTTTCTTTCTTTTTTCTTCTCTAACTCTTTTCTCTTTCTTTTTTCTTCTCTTTTCTCCCCCCCCCTCTTTTCTTTCTTTTCTCTCCTCTCCTTTTTTCTTTTCTCTTCTTTTCCTTCCCTTATTCTAGATTCCAGGACAGACATAGCAATTGCTATGCTAAGGGCAACCCATTTTTTTGGGGGGGTGGGTGGGTTGGTAAAGAGATCGCAAGCGGAAAAAAGAGTGAGTGGCTCATGCTCGGACCGCAGAGAGAACACGACCTTACAGGGTGTTGTTGTTTTTTTAAGCGTTCTTCTTTGGCTAAGATTTCCCACCAACGTCGCAGAAAGGTTGAAAAACAAGGAATGGAATCAGCCGAAGTGAATTTGCGAGAGGAAGAATTTGCAAGTAACACTTCACGGTTGCCGAGCGTGAGTCAGGATGGCCGAGCGGTCTAAGGCGCTGCGTTCAGGTCGCAGTCTCCTCTGGAGGCGTGGGTTCGAATCCCACTTCTGACAGAATCCACCTTTTTCAAGAATAGAATTCTAATGCTTGCTTTTATGTTATGTTTTAATATTTTATATTACAATATAATAGTATTTATATCGATTTTATACGTTTGTTGGGCTCTCTCATGTTGCAACTTCTCCTCAGGCGAATAAAGCAAAGCGTCAAAAAGCACTATTTTTCCTGCAAGTAGTTTCTTTTTGGGTGAGAAAACTTCTTTTTCTCACCAAAAAGAAAATACTTGCAGGAAAAATTGTACTTTTCAATATATATTTTTTTTATTGCAATCAATACATTCACATCCATGTTATTATGGAAGGAAGCAAAGGGTTAACGCATGCTTTTATGAAGAAGGAAAAGATCTAAGGACAATTTTCAGCAAATTCAAAACAAGTAAGCCGGATCTCAAAAGTAATTTTTTTCCAAGAGGCCACTGGATTTTTCTTTGACGAGAAACTTCTTCAGCTCGGACAGGATTAGTGGGGAATGGAAGGATTTATCAGCTGTCTGCAAGGAATCCATCCATTCCTCACTATCCTGTCAGAGTTGAAGAAGCTTCTTGGAGGAGAAGCGAAATGTCTTCAAAAGGGGAAAAAAAACAAGAAAATCCAGTTGCCTCCTGAAAAAGCACCTTTGGGACACCTTTGGATGACTGAGAAGCTCTACAGACTTTTATCCAAAAAGCTTCTTCAGCTCCGACTTCAAAAAACCAACCAACCTCTTGGGGGAAAAAAGCACTTTTGATGCCATTCTATAAAGCCTTTGAAAGACCACGCCTAGAATGCTTGTATCCCGCTTTGGTCACCATCTATAAAAAAAAAAAAAGATGTTGAGACTCCAGAAAAAGTGCAGAGAAGAGCAAACAAGCTGATTAGGGGACAGGAGGCTAAAACCTATCAAGAACGGTTGCAGGAACTAGGCATGGCTACCATAGTGAAGAGAAGGACCAAGGTAGATGTGATAGCAGGGTTTCAATATTTGAGGTCAAGCTATTTTCCAAGGCACTCAAATGCCAGACAATGAATGATGGATGGAAACCTATCGAGAAGAGATTCAACTTGAAAATAAAGATAAATTTCTGACAGGGAGAACAATCAATCGATGGAACAGAAGTTGCCTTTGGAAGTTGTGGGAGTTTCATCCTTGGAGGCTTTCAAGAAGAGATTGGACTGCCATTTGTCAGAAATGGTGTATGGTACCTTTTTGGTATCCGGTGCCCAAAGGGCAAGCCCACGCAAATGGGCACACACAACTCCAAAATACAATGCTGGCGCCTCTCTGCGCATGTGTCCCACCAGTGGTGGGTTGCAGGTGGTAGGCCCCGGTACGGGGGTACCGGAGCCTGCCTGGAGCACCGGGTATGGCTCCAGAGGGCCCACCCATTCGCCCGCGCTCCTTACCAGTCTTTAAAGTCTTTGGCACTTTGGCTCACGGCTCGTACAACACCTGCGTAACGCTCTGCTGAGCTGCTGGAGCGTTGTGGAGGCGTTGCTGGATGGCAAGATGCATGTGGACGCCGGGATCCGGAGTCCACCACTGTGCCCTACCCACCCCTCACCATTTTTGGCTTCCAGGTTGGTGCAGGAGACTTTCCAGGCCTCCGGTCCTTCCGACGCGCCCTAAAAAGTTGGCTTTTCCAGCAAGCCGGCCTGGCCTGTTAATTTTAACTTATTTTAAATTTATTGTCTTTTAAATTCGGTTTGTTTTTTTGGATATGGATTTAATTTTTTTTTAACTTTTGGGATGTATGTTTTTTTATGTTGTACGCCGCCCTGAGTCCTTTTGGAGAAGGGCGGCATATAAATCCAAACAAACAAACAAACAAACTAACTAACCCCTCTGTGCCTTCCCTGTGCCCCGTTTTGGGCCTGGAAGGCCTCCTGCACCAACCTGGAAACCAAAACGGGGCATGGGTTTCCACATGAGGCCCCAAAATGCAATGTGAGCGACCTCTCATGCATACGCCCCTCCCCTCTAGGCATGCACACATGCGTATACCACATGTTAATCCCTCATGCATGCAAGCCACCTCCGTGCATGTGTGGTAGGGACCTGAAGACCAGCTGGCTGGCGGGAAGTGTGCATGCATGCACGGTGGAGCTGGCCTGGGGCAATGGCTGGCATTCCTGCAGAAAGGGCTCCGTGTGCCACCCTAGCTTCGCCCATTGTTGAAAGAAATGTCCTTCTGGGTTCGGCTCCAAGTGGGGGAAAAGACACTGGAGACATGGAGGCTGCTTGGAAAGATGGTTTTAATGGTGGACAGGACCACATGGCTTGAGTCCTGAACAGAAAAGGTGATCACATGCTTCAATGTTGGGGAGAAGAGAAGGAAGGACTGAGATGCTGAAAGCCCCTGGTTTTATGCCCTCTCTGGCCTTTGATCTTCAGCTTGTCTTTGGTTGTCAGACTCCCATGGAGCCATGCAGGGGCAACTCTCTAGGCTGCGTTTTGAATCCAGGTTTGGTTGAGTTCTCAGATGCCATGTGGCGAGTTGGGTAAAGGGCCAATATTATCATGCCTTAATCCCATCCCCCTAGAGCTGAAGGGGAGAACTCTTTATTATGTAAAGGGACTGGCTTGGCCTTCTTAATGGCCCATTGACAAAGTGGGTGGAGGCAGGAAGCTACAGGGAGCTATTCTCAATTTAAAACATGTTTCTTCCTTTTCACATCCAGGGAAATATAATATTCTGCCTTTTCAATATTTCCTAGGATATTTCATTTTTCTGGGAGAGGGCCGGGTGATAACTTTCCACACCATCATGGGTGTAGGGTCTCCTGCTTGGGCAGGGGTGGGAGTTGGACTGGATGACCTAAAAGGTCCCGTCCAACTGTTAATCTGTAAATCATGATCTGGCTGGATGACTGAGAATCTCCATAGGCAATAAGGGGTGGAAAAGCTAAAAGGATAAAAGCTTGCCACATTGACATGTTGGCTACGTCCATTAATGGTCTATTTGTTCATAAAGACTTCGTTTGTTAAAAGGCAGGTGGGTGGGGGGGGGGGATCCCTAGATTTTAGACATTTGGGGGGCTAGAATTCCTAGCCCCCAAAATCCCTAGATTTTTGTGCCTGTATCACAAAAGAAATGATACAACTATACAGGGAAGAGAATGAAGGATTGAAGATTCTGTAAAATGGACTGGAAATAGAAAATAGACTTCAGAACAGAACTTGCTACAAGAATCTTTGGAATAGAATAGAATTCTTTATTGGCCAAGTGTGATTGGACACACAAGTAATTTGTCTTTGGTGAATATGCTCTCGGTGTACATAAAGAAAAATAAAATACATTCATCAATAAAAAAATACTTGATAGCCAAGGTTACTAATAAGCTATCAAATTGTACTAGGAAACAATAAAAACATAAATTGAAAGACACAGCAACATTTCATAAGTGGAAAGAGATAAATACTGAGAGAAAACATTCTTAGTAAATTGGGTGTTTGGGGAATTAGTTAAGCAGATGGCATTTGCGGGGGTGGGATTGTCCTCGTGTCTAGTTGTTCTGGTGTGTAGTGGCCAATAGCGTCGTTTTAACGACGCAGTGTACACCTCAATGGAAGGCAGGTAGGCAGTAATGTTTTCTTCTGCAGTTCTAGCTATCCGTTGAAGTCTACGTTTGTCTCGTTTGGTTGCAGAACCAAACCAGACATTAGATTGAGATTTAAGATCTCAATCCAATGTTCCTACCGGTTGCTCCGCGTGAGGGATATAGCGGATCCCAGCTCCTTTTTAGGAAGAGGTGGTGGCTCTTAAAAGAGCCTTTGGGGGGTGTCGGTGGGTCTCCGCTGCGCGTCTTTACGCCCTCTCCCCGCGGATGCGTCGGGCCAGCTGGATGTCCTTGGGCATGATGGTGACGCGCTTGGCGTGGATGGCGCAGAGGTTGGTGTCCTCAAAGAGCCCGACGAGGTAAGCCTCGCTGGCTTCCTGCAGGGCCATGACGGCCGAGCTCTGGAAGCGCAGGTCGGTCTTGAAGTCCTGCGCGATCTCGCGCACCAGGCGCTGGAAGGGCAGCTTGCGGATGAGCAGCTCGGTGGACTTCTGGTAGCGGCGGATCTCGCGCAGGGCCACGGTGCCCGGGCGGTAGCGGTGAGGCTTCTTGACGCCGCCCGTAGCCGGTGCGCTCTTCCTTGCCGCCTTGGTGGCCAGCTGCTTGCGGGGCGCCTTCCCGCCGGTGGACTTACGAGCCGTTTGCTTGGTACGGGCCATCCTCTCACCAACACTGGAACCTCAGCCTTCCTTGAAATCCCGCGAAATGAAGTCGGGGCACCGTCCGTCGGCCTTTTTATAGCCCGCGCCATGAGCCTGATTGGCTGAAACGGTTGGATTCGAATGTCTAGTCTCGACGCTGATTGGATACCCATTAAAACAATGCCCTTCTCTCGCTCTGCCTTCCCCGCCGAGCCTCAGTTGCCGAGGCTTCGTTTCCACGCCCACAATAATCCGACTCTGAATTAATTACAAAATATCAACCTTTGACAATTGGTCCTTAGGCTTCCCCCTGAAACTGTTTCAAAGTACTGCGTGAAATCGTGAGATTAAAAATACCCAGCATTGGTGGATGGATTCATCATTTGGCCTAGGTGTTAACAACCAGGGGTACTGGAGTATTAATTTAGTATTAGTAAATGCGGCAAAAAGCCAATGCGTGCAAATCCTTAGCTTTCATTTGCTCTGTTTTCCTGCCTGGATTTGATAATGCCCGATTCTAATAGCTTTAAATAGCTTTGAGTGTTGTAGGACAGGATTGCAATGTTCTTACATGCATACAAGTCTCCTGGATTTTGGGGGGGAGGGCGTGGGGGGCGGCTCCGGTGCGCACGCGTTTTGAACAAGCAGAAATACGAATACATGTGTGGTTTTCTAACTTTAGTATGATCTTTGTTGGGAGCGGTACGTCTTAACTCTTACAATTAATGCCTGGGACGGAAACCGCCTTATTTCAAATCTCCAGAAGTCGGTTGCTTCGAAAGAAAAGCAGCTTGTTTCGGTGTAAAATAAGATCTCTATATATTCTATTTTACATAGATTCAAGCTGCTTTTATAGACAAAAGCCACTGTGTGTTTGTCTATACACAAATAACATTGTGCATGTATAAATATATAAAAAGCAGCTTGGATCTATATAAAATAGGATGTACTTTATTTTATATAGATAGATTCAAGCTGCTTTTATATATAAAACACATTGTGGATTTGTCTATACACAAATAACATTGTCCATGTATAAATATATAAAAAGCAGCTTGGATCTATATAAAATAGGATCTATTTTATTTTACATAGATAGATCTAAGCTGCTTTTGTGTGCGCGCGCGTGTGTAATGTTTATAACAATATAATAAAAACTCGCTTTATTGCTCAGTCACCGGTTGATCGCTGTGCTCTTGAAAGGAATTGCATTGCGTTCAGGAAACTGTCCACGAACAGTAGCTACTTTGAAAAGCCCGCCACGTAGGAGATTGGATGGCGTTGGTGACTTACTTAATCAGCCAAACAGGAAACGTTGCCGCTATGGGGCAGAGCTTCTTACGCATCGGATGCGTCTTTTATTTCATTGTCCTTGTTTTGTTTTGTTTTGAAAAAACGACTGTTTATAAGCGGAGCAATCCATCAATAACTGTACATGTTCTATCGTTTAATGTCTCCACGACGCACGGGCAATCCGAAGAGATTTTCTCGGTTTGCTATCCAAAATGAATTTTAGGTTTCAAAAATTGCCCGAGACTCGATGGGGATCAGGTGCTTTTGCAACAAGCCAATGGGACTTCCCTGAATTTTCTTTGAAAACGTTTCGCTTTTCATCCAAGAAGCTTCTGCAGTCGAAATTCTAAAGCTTCCTGGACGAGAAGCGAAATGCTTCCGAAGAGAAAAAAAAACCCCAAGTTAGTTCAGTTGCCTTTTGGAAGAAGCACCTTTGGGATAATTGAAAATCTCCAGACTGGATGGAATCTATCTATTCACTCCGATGGCTCAAACGTCTGCTTTTCATTGTAATTGTATCGTGAGAAAGATACAATTTTGTACATGTACCGTGCAACCTTCATGCTTTTGTGGAGGGATTTTTTTTAAAAAAAAGTATCTTAGGATACTGTTTCACTTAGCAAGTTGACACAAGCTCTTTCTATGAAAAGGTGGGTGGCTCTTAAAAGAGCCTTTGGGTGTCGTTCTTGGCGGCTAAAAGTGAGCCTGTAGGCAAGAGGGCGCGCTGTCTACTTCCCTTTGGCCTTGTGGCTCTCGGTCTTCTTGGGCAGCAGGACGGCCTGGATGTTGGGCAAGACGCCTCCCTGGGCGATGGTGACTTTGCCCAGGAGTTTGTTGAGCTCCTCGTCGTTACGGATGGCCAGCTGCAAGTGGCGCGGGATAATACGCGTCTTCTTGTTGTCCCGGGCCGCGTTGCCCGCCAGCTCCAAGATTTCGGCTGTCAGGTACTCCAGCACGGCGGCCAGGTAGACGGGCGCGCCGGCTCCGACTCTCTCCGCGTAGTTGCCCTTGCGAAGCAGACGATGCACGCGGCCCACGGGGAACTGCAGCCCGGCACGGGAAGAGCGAGTCTTGGCCTTAGCCCGAGCTTTCCCTCCTTGCTTGCCGCGTCCAGACATGTTAAACTTTAAGCGTTGCAGTAGCGATCAAAAGCTGAATTCGAGAGGAATGTTTTCCCGGCGGGCGCCTTGTCTCCTTTTATTCACTCGAAAATCTTGCAAATGCGAATTCCTATTGGTTCGTTTCTGCCGACGTTTGTCCGCGTCCAATGAAAAAACAACAACTGTTTCGACCGCCCAATTAGAGAAGAGGCGCTCTATGCAAGGCCAATGAAATTCGGCTTCTCGGGATTCGCTCATTAGCATAGTAAACGTGGGGAAGTGGGTGGCGCTCCGTTTCTGAGGCCAATGAAAAAGGAGGTTTGGAACACCTTTATTTGCATATAGGCTCTATAAATAAGAGCCAGTCAAGAGTTTCTTCTTCAAACTTTCGGGATCTTTTTCTTGATTCGTTTGATTTGTCTCGCAAAGTGATTTGATCATGCCTGAGCCAGCAAAGTCTGCTCCGGCGCCCAAGAAGGGCTCCAAGAAAGCCGTGACGAAGACGCAGAAGAAGGGGGACAAGAAGCGCAAGAAGAGCCGCAAGGAGAGCTACTCCATCTACGTCTACAAGGTCCTCAAGCAGGTCCACCCCGACACCGGCATCTCCTCCAAGGCCATGAGCATCATGAACTCCTTCGTCAACGACATCTTCGAGCGCATTGCTGGAGAGGCTTCCCGCCTGGCTCACTACAACAAGCGCTCCACCATCACCTCCCGAGAGATCCAGACGGCCGTCCGCCTCCTCCTGCCCGGGGAGCTGGCCAAGCACGCCGTCTCCGAGGGCACCAAGGCCGTCACCAAGTACACCAGCTCCAAATAAAGGCGCTTGCAACAAGCTTCCTTCACCCAGACCCAAAAGGCTCTTTTAAGAGCCATCTACTTCCTCAAAAAAAGAGCTGTTCAACTCTCCGATTGGAAAAGTCCACTTTGCAGGGACTTAAATTGGCCAAACTTTCCCCAATTTTGCCTCGGGAATGTGTCTTTGTTGGCACTTACTAAACGGCAGATGAGAAATTGTGATTGCAAAGGAAGTGGTCCTAGATTCCTTTATTTAAAATGTATCGCATCCCACATACATCCCTGCGGCCAATTCGCTCACACAGGGAGGGACTTCTCCAGGTGCCGTCCACTAGGCAATGCCAACGGGCGACACCAAGGAGTAGGGCCTTCTCTGTGATGGGCCCAACCCTCTGGAATGACCTCCCCCCCCCCGACATTAGAACCACTTCTGACCTCCGCTCCTTCCGGCAAAAATTGAAGACTCACCTGTTCTGATTAGCAGGCCTGGCATAATTACAACTGTCCCTCCTGGCAAATGTATTAACTGGTTATTTTAGGGGTATTGTTTTTAACTTATTGTGTGTGTTTTAGGGGTTCAAAATCCTATATTTATATATATTGCTTTGTACAGTTCTTTTAATTCCATTTTTAACCTCCTCCATTCCAACTGTACATATTCAATTTTTATTGTATTTTGATATATTTGGCATGGACTGTACACCGCCCCGAGTCCCTTTTTGGGAGAGGGGGCGGTCTAGAAGCATGAATAATAAAATAAATAAATAAAATAAATAAAAAATATTTAAAACCCCCTGGGGAAGAGAAATGCAAGTTATAAAATTGAAACTTAATATATAACATAATGTAATAATAGTTGGAAGGGACCTTGGAGGTCTTCTAGTCCAACCCCCTGCTCACTTCAGGCAAATGGTTATTCAATCTCTTAAAACAGGGGTGTCCAAACTTGGGAACTTTAAGACTTGTGGACTTCAACTCCCAGAATTCCCCAGCCAGCCATCTGGAAGTTGAAGTCCACAAGTCTTGGAAGTTCCCAAGTTTGGACACCCCTGTCTTAAAACTTCCAGTGTTGGAGCATTTACAATTTCTAGAGGCAAGCATTGTTCTGTCAGGAAATTTCTCCTTAGTTCTGAGTTGCTTCTCTCCTTTGTTAGTTTCCACCCATTGCTGCTTCTGCCCTCAGGTGCTTTAGAGAATAGCTTAGTTTACAGATTAACAGTTGGAAGGGACCTTACAGGTCATCTAGACCAACCCCCCACCCCACCCAAGCAAGAGATCCCACACCATTTCTGACAAATGGCAGTCCAATCTCTTGAAACTCTCCAGGGACAAAGCTCCCACAACTTCCGAAGGCAAGCTGGTCGATTGTTTTCACTGTCAGAAAGTTCCTCCTTGTTTCTAGGTTGAATCTCTCCTTGGCCACCAGTTTCCATCCATTATTCCTTGTCTGGCCTTCAGGTGCTTTGGAAAATAGCTTGACCTCCCACCCCTCTTCTTTGGGGCAGCCTGTCAAATATTGGAACATTGCTATCATGTCTCCCCTGGTCCTTCTTTTCATCAAATTAGACACACCCAGTTCCTGCAACCGTTCTTCCTATGTTTTAGCCTCCAGTCCCCTAATCACCTTTGTTGCTCTTCTCTGCACTCTTTCTAAAGTCTCCACATCTTTTTTTACATCATGGCAACTGAAACTAGATGCAGTATTCCAAGTGTGGCCTTACCAAGGCCTTATAAAATGCTATTAACACGTCACCTCATCTTGATTCTCATTGGGCACTATCTAATAAAATGAAATTCAATGGTGAAAAGAGTAAGGTTCTACATTTAGGCAACAAAAATGGAATGCACAGGTACAGTATAGGTGGTACCTTGCTCAGTAGTAGTAACTGTGAAAGGGATCTTGGAGTCCTAGTGGACAACCATTTAAATAGGAGCCAGCAGTGTGCAGCAGCTGCCAAAAAAGCCAACACAGTCCTAGGCTGCATCAACAGAGGGATAGAATCAAGATCACGTGAAGTGTTAATACCATTTTATAATGCCTTGGTAAGGCCACACTTGGAATACTGCATTCAGTTCTGGTCACCACGATGTAGAAAAGATGTGGAGACTCTAGAAAGAGTGCAGAGAAGAGCAACAAAGATGATTAGGGGACTGGAGACTAAAACATATGAAGAATGGTTGCAGGAACTGGGTATGTTTAGCTTAAGAGAAAGAAGGACTAGGGGAGACATGATAGCAGTGTTCCAATATCTCAGGGGTTGCCCCAAAGAAGAGGGAGTCAAATCATTCTCCAAGGCACCTGAGGGTAGAACCAGAAGCAATGGGTGGAAACTAACCAAGGAGAGAAGCAACTTAGAACTGAGGAGAAATTTCCTGACAGTTAGAACAATTAATCAGTGGAACAGCTTGCCTCCAGAAGTTGTGAATGCCCCAACACTGGAAGTCTTTAAGAAGATGTTGGATAGCCATTTGTCTGGAACGGTATAGGGTTTCCTGCCTAGGCAGGGGGTTGGACTAGAAGACCTCCAGGTCCCTTCCAACTCTACTATTGTATTGTATTGTATTGATTCCATCCCTCTGTTAATGCAGCCTAGAACTGTGTTGACTTTTTTGGCAGCTGCTGCTGGACCTTCCCAATCTTTTCTATAACCTGCACCCACTAGAACGCTTCTGATGTATTCTCGCACTCCTTGCAAAAGTAAATCATTTTATGCATAAGGTTATGCATACACAGTGTAACTTTGAAACTTCTAAACCCCCAGGTTTTTGCACCCCTCTGTTGGAGACCCCTGCCATAGTGTTTTGATAAGGTCTATGTTTAGAAGAGGCCCAGTTTCCTCCATGAAAATGTATACATATTATAAATGAATTTGCTGATAAATATATTTGTGGCTGCCTGATTGAAAAGGAAGGGAAGGATCCTGGTCTATCTTGTCCCACTAATGCTATTTGGATTTCTCCCTATGCTACTCCCTATGCTCCCTTCTGCAACCCAACAAGACAGACACAGGCTTCAGAGGAAAATCAGAACTGCAAAAAAAAAACCAATGACTGCCAACCTGCCTTCTGTTGGGGACCTCTATACTGCACAAGTCAAAAAGAGGGCTGTGAAAATATCTACAGACCCCTCGTATCCTGGACATCATTTCAACGCCTACCCTCAAAATGACGCCCTAGGGCACTGCACACCAGAACAACTAGACACAAGAAAAGTTGTTTCCCAAATTTCCTTGGGCATCCAATCTCACTTGGCCAATGAAGAAATCTATTCTGTTCTTCTCTTCTATTCTATTCTATTCTATTCTATTCTATTCTATTCTATTCTATTCTATTCTATTCTATTTCAAAATACCCACCCGACTCAAACTCAACCCCTCCAAGACGGAGTGGCTGTGGGTTCCGGCCCCCTGGTTCAACCAGTTGTTTCCATCTCTGGCCATCGGGGGCGTACAGCTAGCCCCCGTGGAGCGGGCGCGCAATTTGGGCGTCCTCCTGGATGCCCGACTGTCCATGGATGACCATGTGACAGCTGTGGCAAGGGGGGCGTTCCACCAGGTTCACCTGGTGCGCCAATTGCGCCCCCTATTGGACCGGGATGCCTTACGCACAGTCACTCATGCGCTGGTGACGTCTCGCCTGGACTACTGCAATGCTCTCTACATGGGGCTTCCCTTGAGATGCACTCGGAGACTGCAGTTGGTCCAGAATGCGGCCGCGCGGGTGATTATGGGGAGTACTAGGTACTCCCATGTAACACCTCTCCTGCGCGAGCTGCACTGGCTTCCTGTGGTCTATCGGGTGCGTTTCAAGGTTTTGATAACGATCTTTAAAGCGCTCCATGGCACAGGACCTAGTTACCTGTGGGATCGCGTCCTGCCCCATACATCCCTACGACCAATTCGCTCGCACAGAGAGGGACTTCTCCAGGTGCCGTCCACCAAACAGTGTCGGGGGGCGGCACCTAGGAGCAGAGCCTTCTCTGTGGCGGGCCCAGCCCTGTGGAATGACCTCCCCCCTGATATCAGGATTACCTCTGATCTCCACTCCTTCCGTGTAAAGCTCAAGACCCACCTCTTCCAATTAGCTGGCCTGGCTCAACCATAGTTTTATCCTATTGCTCCTGACGGGTTTTTAAATTTTGTAATTTTAACTGAGGGTGTTTTAAATAGCTATTTTAATTGTATTTTTATATATATTTTATGAGTGTTACCTCCTCCAGGTACATGTATGTGTATGTGTTTATTTGTATATGTATTGTATATATATGTATATTGTATGTGTTTTATTGTACGCCGCCCCGAGTCCTTTTGGAGAGGGTGCGGCTAACAAATTAAATTTCATTCATTCATTCATTCATTCATTCATTCATTCATTCATTCATTCATTCATTCATCCTAAGATATGAATGCAAGAAAAGAATACAGAAAAAGCTCGACCTCAACACTGAAAGTTCTGGAAAATCTCTTTCAAAATGGTTATTGAATACAAAGATAAAGCAGAGGCTAAGAAAAAAATGTTTTAAAACCTAAATACTAGAGAGGAAGGGGAGGAAGAAAAATATAAATTGGAAGGGAAAAAATGATTTCTTTTTAAATAAACTCAGTTTGGTCTGTGAATAAGGCACCAGGCATGAGAGAAATGAGGAGACAAAAATTCTAGTCCTTGATTTAGGCATGAAAGCTAGCTGGGTACCTTTAGGCCAGTCAGTCTCTCTCTCTCTCTCTCTCTCTCTCTCTCTCTCTCTCTCTCTCTCTCTCTCTCTCTCTCTCTCTCTCTCTCTCTCTCTCTCTCTCTCTCTCTCTCTCTCTCTCCCTCCCTCCCTCCCTCCCTCCCTCCCTCCCTCCCTCTCTCTCCTCTCTCTCTCTCTCTCTCTCTCTCTCTCTCTCTCTCTCTCTCTCTCTCCCTCCCTCCCCGCCCTCCCCCCTCTCTCTCTCAGCTTGGCCCACCTCACAGGGTTATTGCATGAAAAATAGGGGGAATAAGGAGTATGAATTATTTGGGAAAGGAATAAAAGTGGAATTAAAAAATATATTTGCATGTGTATGTATAGCTTAGGAAAGGTATACACAGTTGAGCTTGTCGATCTGAAAGGTCGGCAGTTTGGCAGTTCGAATCCCTAGCGCCACATAATGGAATGAGCGCCTGCTACTTGTCTCAGCGCCTGTCAAAAGCACGTAAAAATGCAAGTAGAAAAATAGGAACCACCTTCTTCAACCCATATTTCTATTCGCCAATAATACATGTTTTATCATTCAAGCTTCATTAACAAAAGTCCACTTAAGAAAGTTCTTTTAAATCTCCAATGGGATAGCAGTGTTAGCTTTTAGGAAGTTTCAAAAGTATGAGACTATAGCTCAGGGGTGTCCAAACTTGAGAACTTTAAGACTTGTGGACTTCAATTCCCAGAATTCCCCAGCCAGCTGGCTGGGGAATTCTGGGAGTTGAAGTCCACAAGTCTTAAAGTTCTCAAGTTTGGACAACTGCTATAGCTAGTCCTGAGCCCAACATTTCTGTTGCTAGCGGTTACGTGAATCAGTGCAGCTGTTAAATGAATTATGGTCATTAAGTGGATCTGGCTTCCCGCCAAGAGTTTGCTTGTCAGAAGGACACCGAAGGTGCTGACATGACCCTGGGACATTGCAACCATCATAAGTATGAGTAAGTTGCCAAGCGTCCGGATGTCGATTGCATAACCATGGGGATATTGCAACAAGTTGTGTAAAAAAATGGCCATCTGTCACTTTTTTTCAGTGCCACTGTAATTTCCAACCGTCACTAAGCGAAATCTTGTAAGTGGAGGACTACCTGTATTTGGGGAACTCCTTCGAAAGTTGCATTTGTATGCATTCGCTGTACCTCCTCGTGTCCTTGAAAAAAAGGCTACTTCAGAATGCCATAGCGACGCTGGGTTTTCTTAAAAATAAACTTTTTTTCAAGGGCAACTGGACTTTTTGTTTTTTCATCCATCTGTATTGAGCCGAAGAAGCTTCCTGGATGTGAAGTGAAACGTCTTCGAAGAAAAAAAACACACACCAAGAAAGAAAGACCCCAGATGTTGCAGCTTCATTAAAAGGAAGAACAAAACAACTGGTTTTTATTAAACTTCAGCTATGTGCTTTAATCATTAGGAATTGTTCCAGGAGGAACACGTAGAGCAATCAATAAACTTGGTAAAATGGTGTATTTAAAATGCTTTGCTAGTGAGGCAGCTTGGGAAAATGCCATTTTTTGCTGTCCTAAAAAAAATGCAAAAGAAGGAACTGTTGCGATGTCCTTTTAGGAAACAAGGAAAGGGGGGAAAAAAAACAGGAATTGCGTTGGCCGGGAATCGAACCCGGGTCAACTGCTTGGAAGGCAGCTATGCTCACCACTATACCACCAACGCTTACATGTTTAGCATTTTCCCCCAAAGCTAACAATTCCTACAGGAATTGCGTTTCTGGCTCTCCACAAGGTGGCGCCATTGGCTAAACTTGTGGATTCTCTTAGCTCCTCCAATAATTTATCCTTCCTAGATCATTAACCTGTCTTCAAAGAATGCCTCTCCTTTTTCATGCAATTAAATATAAATCACATATTTTCCAGCCCTCCATAAGAGAAAGGAAAGCCCCAAATCCAGATTCCTAAATAACTAGCCAAGCCAAGCGTATATACCACCTTGAAACGTGTATTAGAAATCAGGATGGAGTGAGTAGGTATCTCCCAGGAGTAACTTCCCAGTGAGAAAAGAAAAGGATCCCTGCTCCAGGTGAGGTTCGAACTCACAACCTCGGCATTGCTTAGAGGCAAAGTACTGCTGTATAAGTACCGCGCGCTAACCAATTGCGCCACTGGAGCAACCGTATTAATTGTTTTTTTCTCCTCAAGCTTAGCAACTTTAAGGTGCGTGAATTTCAATGGCCGGTTGTACCGGCTGGGGCATTCTGGGACTTGAAGTCCACACATCTTAAAATGGCTAAGATTGAGAAACTGGCCTCAGCCGCTCCTCTGATACAAGCGAATGCAACAAGTTAACTCTTAATGTGAAATGACATATATGTATATATGTAAGTGTGTGTATATATGTGTGTATATGTATATATATATATATATATATATATTTATATATGTGTGTTGTATTTGTGCTGATAAATAAATAAAGGGAGACTAGTATAGATCTATTTCAAGCTATTTAGCTCTCATCAGCTAGCCATACCCTTACTGGGATTTGAACCTGGGCTTGAAAATAGCTTGAAATAGATCTATACTAGTCTCCCTTTATTTATTTATTTATCAGCGCAAATACAACACAAATATAAAAAGGCAACATTAAAAATAAAAATATGGTTTTCTGCCTGAATGGTTTTCTATAATGAGCCGAATGACAGAAAGAGGGAGTAGTGAGCTTCCTCCCATATTTGGGGATACCAGGGGTTTTAACACAAATACATTTATATATATATAAATGTATACACTATTAAAAAAGCCTTGTCAGCTATCTAAAACAAATACAACCCCCCCCCCAAGCACATCCTAGATCTGACCAACCACTGCCTAACCAACACATACTTCAGCCACAATGGACAAAGATACAAACAGATAGAAGGAGCACCCATGGGATCATCCCTCTCACCCGTCATCGCAAACTTATACATGGAACATTTTGAAACCAACGCCTTAGAGAAATCTGAACACAAACCCAAACTCTGGCTTAGCTATGTAGATGACACTTTTGTGATTTGTCCACACGGGAAAGAAAAACTGGACAACTTTCTCACACATCTCAACAGCCTACACCCCAAAATACAATTTACTATGGAAATAGAAGCTAACAACCAACTTCCCTTTCTGGACGTCCCAATCTACAAAAAACCCAATGGCTCCCTAGGACACACCATCTACCAGAAAAAAACACACACCAACCGCTACTTAAACGCACAATCCCATTACCACCCTGCACAGATCAACTCCGTAGCCAAGACCCTCATCTCCAAAGGCCTAGCTGACAATGACCACCTGAAAACTGAATTACACACTCTCACAAACGTATTAATCGCCAACGGATTCAAAAAAAAACAACCCACACAATTACCAACCTAATCCAAAAGGAGACATCCCCCCAAGAACTGAGACACAGAAAAGGACAACGGCATTGTCCTCCTCCCGTACATCAAAGGCACCACAGATAAAATCAGCAAAATTCTCCACAAACATAATATCAAGACAGCCTTCGGCACTGACCAAAAAATAGCCAACATCTTAAGAAACCCCAAAGACAAGATCCAGCTAGAAAACCAAGGAGTCTACGAAATACCATGCAAAATCTTCCCAGCCACATACATTGGACAAACTAATAGGAGAATAAATGCACGCATCGCAGAAAACAAGAACGCAGTCAGAAAAGAAGAAAAAACTTCCTCCCTTTTTCAGCACCTTAAAGCAACAGGACATGAAATTGATTTTGAAGGAACCAAATTACTCTCCAAAACAGAACACTTCAACAAGAGAATAATCATGGAAGCTATCGAAATAGAGAAACACCCCTACAACATGAATAAACGTGATGATACCTCCTGCCTACCAGACATCTGGAAACCAGCCCTAGTCAATAAACGAGCCCCAGCCACAAAAACCGACACAGGATCGTTCCGGTTCCGGCGGCTGACGGCGACAGGCAACTCGTTTGCTTGCTCCGGCTCCCCGGTGGGCTTCCCCACTCCTTGGGGTGCACAGGACGCCCCGAAGAGGCGTACTGCCGGAGGGGCGGCCTGGCGGGGGATCCCTGCATCGGCGGTGGCTGGTGGGGGACCCCCGCTTCGCTCTAGGCACCTGGGAGCAGTATCGGAGGGCGCGTAAAGTGTCTTCGCAACAGGCTGATCGGAGAATGAAAAAGCAGAAGGAAGCAGTGGCGCTGTGGCGAGGCGTTTACTCCCCTTCATTCCCTTTGTTGATTTGAAGAACCTTTCAGCATTCTAAAAAACTTTTACTCTCGGCTAACTTTGGAGGCGCGGCTGGAGGGAGGGGGATTTCCCCCCCCCTCGGACAGGCGGCTTGAAACAATTTTGCTCTCAGCTCCAGGGGAAGGAGGAGGGGGGAGAGCCAACCAATGATGCCACACCCTTGCTTAAAGTGACTTTCATTGAACTTAACCCCATAATCTTCTGATGATCTGAGGACTTTGGGAACTTTGAAAATTTTATTATGCCTCTGAGCCCGAAGCTGGCAGGGCAAGATGGCACACTTCCGTTGTCTTCATGAACTGTGAAACCTGACTCCACCTTTGAAAACTCAGGCTTCCGGTTTTTGTCTCCTTGTTACCTAGGAGAATCTCTTGTGGATTGTTATTCTTTGAACTCTCTGGTGGGAAAAATTTTACTCTATTGCCAGACTGACTAGAGAAATTCTCTCCTGCTTGGATCTTCTGCCTCCTGGACTCATCTGGCTGCTCTGCATCTCCAGCTGTCCATTCTCTATACTGACTGAACTCTTTATTCTATAAACTATGTCTCCTAAAAGACCACCCCCTGGAAAACCTGGCTTTGCCACCTCTGCCCCGACATCAGCAACATCCAGTCCTGCTACACAATCAAAGATTACAGACCTGATGCAACCTAAAAGTACAGAGATGGATTTGCAACAAATGCTTCAACAACTCATACAGGGCCAAGAGGAAATTAAGAAACAATTAAAGGAAATGAAAGAAGAAATTAAAGAGAATCAAGTCCAAATTTATAAGAACTCACAGAGACTGGACATTGTGGAGGGTGGGGTGGCGGAGGTGAGGGGGGGGGTAGAAGCAGTGCAGAAGGGAAACAAAGAACTTGATACCCAACAAATGAAAATAGAATTTGAGAGAATGTCCTTTTATCTTAGATTTCAAAACGTGATAGAAGCAGATGAGGAAAACATAAGGGACATCATGACAAACATTTTGGCTGAATATATACACAAAGAAAAACAACAGATGGAATGGGAGATAGACCTGGTTTATAGAGTGAATTCAGCCTATGCCAGAACACACAATGTACCCAGGGAGGTACATATTAAATTTCTTAGAAAAAGCACAAGAGACGAAATTCTGGGTGTACAAAGGGGGCAGGCCCTGACATACCATGATAGGGAAATAACTATCTTGAAGCAGATCCCCAAGAAAATTAAGGAAAAAAGGAAAAATTATTCGCAATTGGCGAATAAATTATACCAGAAGGGGGTGTGGTTTAGATGGTTGATGCCTGAAGGTATGTTGATATTCTGGGAGGAGACAAGAATCAGAATTAACACACCCATAGAGGCACAGGCCTTTATGGAAAAAAACAAAATACACCTAGAAAAAACAGAAGATCTTACAACGGATATGCAAGACACGGGAGGGGCCGGAGCTCTGCCAGCGGGGGGAGAAGGGGCAATACCAAGAAAGCTCAGATCACAAAAATGAATAAGAAAATCTCATTGATATAAACTGACCGAATGTAGTAATGGAATTAATATGTGGATTATATATTGCAATGTATTAAACTGATTGAAAGTACCAATAGAATTAATATGCTGATTATATATGACTATGCATTAATGTTTTATACTCAGATGTATACTATGAGTTTGGAGGGAGGGGGCGCATACCACACTTTGCAACTGCCAAAATTTGTACACCTTTCCATTACCTTTTCCCTTGTAAATTTTAAAAAAACCAATAAAACTTTGTTTAAAAAACAAAACAAAACCCGACACAGGATCCAGAACAACACAGGACACCATCACCAATCACCAATCACTCTCACCAAACATCAATTCCATCAACCAATCAAGATGTGACAACACAGCCAACCAATCCGTTTAAAGCAACAAAGCCAACATTCCATACCCACCCACCTATATTTGTAGAAAAACAGCAGCTTCAATCATGCTTTGCTCACACAAACACGAAGCCAAAGGCACCAGCCTGAAGATGACGAGTGTGACCTCGTAGAAACGTCACCAAGATACTGTCAATCCTACATGGGAAAAGACCTGAATATGCCAAGACCTGCATATATATATAGACAGACAGACATAGATCGATAGATTGATAAATATGATAGAGATATTAGATAGAGATAGATAGGTAGATAGATAGATAGATAGATAGATAGATAGATAGATGGATAGATATACAGATATACAGATACAGATATTAGATAGATAGATAGATAGATAGATAGATAGATAGATAGATAGATAGACAGATAGATAGATAGACAGACAGACAGACAGACAGACATGATATAGATATAGATATAGATATAGATATAACAGATACAGATATTAGATAGGTAGGTAGATAGATAGACAGACAGATATAGATAGATAAATAGATAGATAGATAGATAGATAGATAGATAGATAGATAGATATAGATATAGATATAGATATAGATATAGATATAGATATAGATATAGATATAGATACAGATACAGATACAGATATTGGATAGATGGATAGATAGATAGATAGATAGATAGATACAGATATTAGATAGAGATAGATAGATAGATAGATAGATAGATAGATAGATAGATAGATATGATATAGATATAACAGATACAGATATTAGATAGGTAGATAGGTATATAGACAGATAGATAGAGAGACAGACATAGATAGATAGATAGATAGATAGATAGATAGATAGATAGATATAGATATAGATATAGATATAGATATAGATGATATAGATATAGATATAGATATAGATATAGATGATATAGATATATAGATATATAGATATATAGATATATAGATATATAGATATATAGATATATAGATATATAGATATATAGATATATAGATATAGATATATAGTCAATTTGCTTCCTGAAAATGCACTTTTGGGACAATCGTGACTTGGATATCT